>NC_080095.1:20285927-20592490 GCF_950005125.1 Chionomys nivalis | reverse complement strand
AGAAACAGATTGACAGAGACAAAAGAGGACAAGCACACACACACTCAGCCACGATAGAAGACTATCCCTCGAGGAACGAGTAGGAAGCATGCTTGTTGCAGGTGCAAAGAGAATTCATCTTGCTGGTGTGAGGTCTTGCTAAGGTGTATGTACTATTTGCAATGCATCCGAGCTTATCTGGTTTGAAACGCTCTGTGACACTTGACAACCATCCAGTGATGCACAGGCTACAATGCAGGCTACAGCCGTCCTACAATGCAGACTGAGCATGCCCAGACAAGGATTTCTGAGATAAGGCAGGTCTAGCTCAGGTCAGGAACTTGAGTCAGAACTTCCATACCCAAGTGGGGCTAGTTTGGACTTAAACATCTCTAGTCATCGTCTCCTGTTCTTGCCAATCAGGCATTGAGCAAATGCCCTAGGCTCCTTTTAGCTGCCCATTTAATCCACCTTTGGATCAGATGGATGGGCCAGGTCAGAGGACCATGGCGAATAACTTTGGTGACACCCCGAGTCACTTGCATCTTAGCATTCTAGTTATCAGCCTTGGCCTGGGTGGCCATAATATCTGAATATTACTTGTCACCACCCAGTCCCTGTCCAGGGAGTAATTATTCCACAACCTGGACCATTTTCTGATAGCCCTATATCCAGTTGTATCTATTGCTGACAGCATGTCACTTTGCAAGTTAAGTGTGATTGACTGGTCACAAAGTCACATGCAATTCAATTCATTCCCTATGAGAAGAAGACAAGGAAGGAAGGAGAAGTCACAAATCCTCAACATCCTATGTGTCCCCCCACCTTCTGTGGCAGATTAATATTGTCATCGGGTTATATTGAACAGCATCCTAATTCAACTCTACCCAGGAAGGATCTTTATGCCCACTCTGCAGGTACCACACACTGACATCCAGCAGGGGGTGATGGACTGATAGGATGTGGGTTTGCTTGTCTGTGAGCTTGACCGTCGCCTTGACAAGATTTAGAACAACCACAGAAGCACCTCTCAGGGGCTAGCTGGGAGGTATTTCTTGGTTTAAGTTAATTGAGAAGGGAAGATCCACTCCAAACATTAGTGGTACCACTGTGTAGCCTGGGATCTCAACCTGAATAAGGAGACAGTGAGTTGAGCATCAGAATTCATCTCTCATCTTTCTCATTATGAATGCTGTGTGGCCAGCTGCCTCATGCACCCTCTTACGTGACCCTCCAACAATGATAGATAGTACCGTAGACCCACGAGCCAAATCAATTCTTCCTTTCTCAAGCTGCTTCTTGTCAAGTATCTTGTCACAGCTATGAGGCAAGGAGCTACTATATGACCTAAGTGCCTTCCTCTAACACCTATTGTCCCTCGACTTGAACTCTAAGACAAGCCCGTGAGGTTCCGGATCCCCTGCCTACATATGAGGCTTATCTCTCCCACCACCATAGAACCGAGTCCTCTGGATCATCCTGCTACCCCCTTTCTGTTTTAGCTGTCTGCAATATGCTGCCAGACCTGTTGGGAGATCCAAGGAAATGCCCCTCTGGCCTGGCACATAGGAAATGCTGGTGAAACCTTGCTGGCATCCTTCCTGTAACCATGTCCTCCTCCTTTGGGCTTCACTCCCTAACGGAAGATCATACCCACACACAGCGTCACGGATCCACGATTGCATTCTCCTATCCCCACCCAAGTCTTGAAACGTTGTCTTGTGGGCTATCTCTTTTCTCGGCAGCATTTCCTAATGCTGATCCCAAAAACCTCTGCTGTGAGGTCGCTCGTGTGCGATCCCAACGAGGGTGGGGCGTGGGATTTATAGGTTCTCTTCTGCTTAGCAATCTCACGACTGTGATCACATTTAGGCTTTAGTGGTCTTCGTCATTGTTATAAATCATTCTCAGGCAATCAACTTAACTATGTAGAAGGGGCGGGACCTGCTGAATGGAATACCTTGGATTCATCCATGCTTGTTTCTGATGCTACCTTACTCTTGAATTCCCCAGAGTACTCTTGGGCTCTTGGACTGCCTTTGAGCATTCCACACTCTGCCCTAAGCTCTGGCATCTCCAGAGTCAAATATTGTCTTTCTCAAAAAAAAAAAAAAAAAATCCTAACATATTCTGGTTTCTAAAAGTTGAGGCATTCCAGCAAATCCCTAGCTATTTTATAGAAATAAATTGCCCCCAGCCACCCTGAGTTTCTACAGCAGATATTGAGCAAGAGCCCTGGCAGTGGTGAGGTTATGTGCTGGCATCTAAGAGAAGGCAGGGGGCACCCCTTATCCAGAGAAGGTAGGGCCTAGGACCTCAGCGGTGGGGTGAGGGTAGGCTTGACGGGTGCAGAAGATGATCCACGTGGCCATCCATAGCAAGCCTTTAGATGAGGAGTCTTCCATTTATTGATCTCAAACGAAAAGCACATTCTTAAGAAAGTTCAGCCCTGCCTAAAATGCCCAGTCCCACAGAAAACAACTCTGCTGGTGTCTTCTTCTTCCTTCTGCTCACTCCCTTCCAGACGACCTGTTCTGCATCAGAAGCTGCCAAGACATTTCTCCATGCTTCTCCCTTCTTTACATTGACCTCCACACTTCTAGACAGGAGCATTTACCTGTTAAAGTGGCGAAACTGAGAATCAGGCTGATCACACATGGGCTAGGGCCAACGTGCTGTATGCATTTGCCCTTCTCTCTAGCAGAGATCGGTGCATTTGTATAAGTCCTTAATACAGACTTCTTTAGGCAGACTCTCTAAGGAGCTGCGTTCATGGCAATTCGCGTTTAAAACTCAAGCTCAGTGTCGGCTGTGGCTGTGTCCCTCTGCCCGCTGGATCAACCATTAGGAGAAGAGTCCCAATAATACCCTTATATAGTTGTCCCAGGCAAATGGCATGGGTTGTGTGATCGAGTCCATACTTCCTTCCTGGCTTGGCCCTGCTGTCTCCTGGCTCCTGGTGTGAGAAGATGTGCCAGTGACTGCCCTAAGTTTTGTCCCTTGTCACTTGAGTGGGTGGGAATTTAACCAGTTGACACCATGGCTATGGTTTACTCGGCTGAAGCACCTGCCGATATGGAGCACGCTTCTGCGAGACCACAAACTTGACCAAGCTAAGCGCTCAGATCCCGCTGGTAGAGTGTCGCTAACTGAAAGCCTTAAAACAGGGCAGGACCTTTAAACGGGAAGGAGAGAAGAGGTGAGACATTTTCCTGCAGTTTCTTTGCGAGTTGTTTTTTTTTTCCTTTTTCTTTTCTTATTTTTTTTTAAATTCCCACCTCTTCTGTCATATTGTCTTAAAGAACAAAAATACAAGCAAATGCTCCATAGAAGATGGAGAAGAGAACGTTGCTGGAGAAGAGAAATGTTCTTTAGAGACGAACCAGGGTTTCAGAGGCTGTTACTGGCTGCTCAGTGGAAGAAATAACTACCACTCTCAAGGGAGAGCTCAGATGAGAGAGATGGGTATGGACTTTACTAAACATTAGCTTCTAGGAAGGTGAGAGGGCCGCCATTTAGCAGACACACAAAGCAGACGAGACTTTTGAGAGGTCCTAGATAGGGGTTCAACAAATGGCACCACACTGTACTTACCACATAAAAGAGAGGAAACAAAGGTGCCGGGAGTTCAGCTTGACACCAGAGTACAAGCAGAGGTGCCAGAGTTTTAGACACTAGGGTTCCATCAGACACCAAGGTTCGGTAGGAACACCCGAGTTCAGTCAGACACCAGCGCACAGCCAGAGAGAGCAGGGTTCAGTCAGAACACCAGAGTTCAGTCAGACACCAGCGCACACCCAGCGATAGTAGGGTACAACCAGAGACACTAGGGCACAGCCAAAGACACCAGGGTTCAGTCAGACATGAGAGTTCAGCCAGACACCAGAGCACAACCAGACACACCAGGGTACAACCAGAGACACCAGAGTTGAGTCAGAGGCACCAGATTTGAGTCAAAGATATCACAGTTTAGTAAGCGAAGTTAGAATTCAGTCAGAGTCCCAGGAATTCAATCAGAGGTGCCAAAGTTCAGTCAGAGAGACATCAGATTTCAAAAATGGCCATAGTTTAGTCATAGACATCAGAATTCAGTCAGAGAAAAGAGAGGTCAGCCAGATACACCAGAATTCACTCAGAGAAATGAGACTTCAGGAATGGACCAGAGTCCAGTCAGAGAAATGAAAATTTCGGCACAGATATCAGCATTTAGTTAGAGATGCCTGGGGTTCAGTCACAGATGCCCAGCATTCACTCAGAGATGCTCAGACTTTAGAGCCCCTCAGAGTTCAATGAGATACCAAGATGTCAGGCAATGGTGTCAAGTTCAATCAATGTCTTTCGTATGAGAAAAACAATTCTTTATTTTTCAGAAAGCACAAAGAATAGTACATTCCCTGTCTAGTTTCAAATGCCAGAGTATGGGAAAGTCACTCAAGGTTCTACTCCACAATCCTAAAGAAGGTGCAAACTTCAAATCAAGGACAAAGTTCAAAATACTCCATTGCTGCTGCCCGCCAACTGCGTGGGTCCAGCATGCACAGAAGGTCCCCTCCTGAGCACGAGAGGTCACTAGTTTTGCAGCCAAATTGTTCTGGTCAAAACATGCGCGTTACACTTTAGGAAGCTTCCACATGCCATTTGAGCACACTTAGGCACTGACTCTGAAGATGGGGGTGCCTGATCCTCTGTTTCATACCCAAACACACTTGTCTCAAAGTGTCCCTTAAGACTCCTTGCTGGGGGACAGGCTGGTCTTCTAGCTGTGTGACAGGGTGGAGAGGACAACAGAACAGAAGTTTAAAACATCACATTCTCGAGAAGGGGCGGAGGGTGAGCCAACTCCAGCAGACACCGCTGTTGTTTATCCCAACGTATAAAAATGCCCGCGGTGAGAGAGAGAAACTGGAAGCTCAGCCATGGAGAGAGAGCTCAACCCTAACCCACTCTGACCTCCTCGCCTTCCTTAGTTGTCCCTGCTGCATGCGGCAAGCCCCCATCTGCTTCCGCTTCTCTATATCTGCTACTCGTGATGTCTTCTTTTACTTTTGCTTGCTATGTGATTAATAAGTTCACTCATTCAAAACCGAAAGCAGAGCTGCCGGATTATCCTCCAGCCCTTATAGAGAGTCTGTGAACCCAGAAAAATCCCAAACTGTGGAAGAATTATTCCCTGTGAAGGCCTGTCACAAAGATGACTGTTGATGAGACATAAAGGTTCTTGAAGAGGCGTTGGCACAAATTAGGTTCTGAATAACGGTTAATCCATCCTTTATCAGAGGCCATACGCTCACATCTTTGGCATTTATTCAGCTGCCCATTGGGTTCCAGGATATGCATGGTGTAAGGACACTGAAGAAAAGGAGAGAAGGATGGAAGAAATGAGGGATGAAAGCTTAGTAAATAGATCTTTATTTTGTTTCTAAATTTTGATAAATTTTTGTCCAAATTTTCCAGTTTTCTCTGAATCCCTCCATTTAAAAAATTGAATTTATAGCAGAAGTGGTGGTGCACAACTCCAATCCTAGCACTCAGGAGGAAGAGACAGGAAGATCTCCTTGAGTTCAAGATCAACCTGGTCAACAAAGGAAGTATCAGGACAGCCAGGACTACACAGAGAAATCACGTCTCGAAAAACCGAATCAAAAAATAAAGAGGCAAAACTGTATTTATGTCAAATGCTTCAAGACATGTTCCAAACAAATACAACTGAAACTGTTTCCTTGTCTCTGCCAGTCTCTCTAAGCAACAGTCGGCTGATGAGCTTACTAACTTATAAAAATGATACAGACTCATATCCAAAAAGAGACCAAAGAGCAATAGGCATATGATGATCTGCTCAGAGCTAACCCAGACTGTACAGCTAACCCAGACCTGGTGGAGTGTGGGTAGACACCCTGAGACACTTGGCCCTCCCGCAGTCACCAAGCTGAGTGGTGTAGCCAGGTTGGTCAGTGCTGCTGACCCCAATTCTGCTCCTTACCAGGAGACATGGCAGCCTTTCATTCACCTCATGAACTAGGTTTAAGCCTCTGACATTCCTCCTGGAAACACTGGGAATGTGCCCTGCCCACCGCTGCCTTCTTTACCTGACACAGCTCAGCCAGAGGGATCAGTGTGAGGAAGCGTAGAAGCAGGACTCAGCTTCCAGGATTCAAGAGAGTCGAGTCTGTGACCTGTAAACACTAGACTCACACAAACTGAGTTGGCCACGAGGTAACCAGCCTGGCAGAAATGGAGATATTCTAAAGATACACTTGTGCCTCTCAATTTATCAGGTTATTGAAACAATCAACACCAAATAAACGAGAATTCCCCCCGAAATCTCATGCCTCTAAGAGAAGGGAAAGGTATTAGCCAGAGGGGGATCCTGTCTCCAGCAAATAAATAAAGACATAAACAAACAAACAAATAAATAAATAATTTAATCTTGTCAGCTCACCAAGCAAGATGAGACTACAGCCTAGATCTAGATGAGACTGGGTCAAGGGAAGGCGGAACCACGCCTAACCCAGGACTACTTAGATGTGCCTATCATAGTTCTGGACCTCTCGGTAAACCTTTATTTCACTTCCAAACCCTAAGATTGGCTTAACAGATCTCTTTGCCTTTCCCAATGTGGTCACATAGAGAAAACCTCCCCTTTCTGCCTTTGAGGGTTAATATAACTGTTTTAACTTCCAGAGAGGAGTTGGCTGAGCTTGACTTCTTGGGAGTAGATGCTCTGACTCCATGTTTGGTAACAATAATGCCACATCCCTTGAAGCTTAGAGGTAGTCCTCCCGCTTTGTTCTTTTTAGTAAGGACTTGAAGCTGAGGAAAAACTTAGCCCAAAGGATGGTTCTGTGGGACTGGCCCAAAGAGTGTAGAGTTTACCTCATGGCCAGCAAGCTCTACTCTGTGGAGCCCTGTCGTGAAAGGTGATAAGTTAGAGCCTATGGAGGAACTGAGGGGAGAAGCAAGGTGAAAAAAAACCATTTTTGAAGCAGGTGGACTTCGTGAATAAAGAGAACCAGAGGGGGAAACTTAATCTGGACACGCTGGAGGTTCAAGACCACACCACAACTTCTACGCATAATTCAGATGTTTGTAAAACTTCTGGAAAAAGTTCTGTGACTGGCAGCTTGGGAGTCAACTCCTAAGATAGTACTGTCTTCAGACCCTTGGATTATGGAACAAGGTAAGACAGGTATTGCAGCCTGTTGAGGCCTCAGGTCTCCCCACTGGAACTGGGAAGCTAGCAAGAAGAGAGAGCAGGTCTGCCCGTCTGGGGCCCTGGCTCCAGACAGAGGAGTACATGATTGGCATTTATGAAACAGACCACTCTGAGAGCTGGGGAGTTCTCAATGTGTGGCGAGGTGGATAGCACTAGGGTGCCAATGATGGGGAAGCCCACCCCTCCTTGGCCATGGGAGGATAAGATAGGTTATCTCCAACGTTCAGGAAATCCCAGGCTTGTGTAACCCTACTTACATGCAGTCCTCTCCATGCAGAACACAGACTAGCATCTTCTACGTGGCTATACCTACTGACTTCTAAACGCTGACTCCATACGCAGCCCTGTGTGTGTGTGTGTGTGGGGGGGTGATGGCTGTCTTCATGTAGCTTCCAGTGTCTCTGTTTATATGCTGAAGTGTCCATGAGAAAGGCTGAGCCCAGATCACTTTACTTTTTAATCATAAACCATCCTAAATCAGAAGCCCTGTAAGGATAAAGTCCATTCATAGAACTCATCGTGTGACCTACTGGGCTCATGGGATGGGGGTTTGGGAAAGAATATAAACCAACTTCTGTACACCCAGGTGGAAGGGGGTGGTGGTCCAGGGGTGTTCAGTCACTCTGGTAGGGCTCTATGGGTAGAGGTGACTTTAAGAAATAGGGTGTGTACTATGACCAAAGCCGGGAAGGACTTTCAGTTGAAGAGAGTAAGATAACCAAGAAGTATCTAGTGTGACCAGGAAGCCACTGAGTGATTTCTGCCACTAGCGACAAAAGGGGGAGTCCAGTGTCATGACGTTGGACAGGCCAGGCAGAGGAGTATCTATCATCTCCAAAGATGCTCGCCCGTGGCCCTGGTGACATTTTGTGTGAGTCATCTTTTAGGTGTGGCCAGCCTATGCCCGGATGGATGTTGAGCAGCCCTGGCCTCTACCCACTAAATGCCAGTAACAGCCCTCCTCCAGTTGTGACAACAGAATGTGTCTCCAGTAACAGCTCTCATCCAGTTGTGACAACGGAATGTGTCTCCAGGCTCTGTCAAGTGCCCCCAGAGGGGACACCAACCTGGACTGAGCCTTCAATTCTAAGAAAAGGCAGCATGCACAGGCAGTGGGTGACAGAGAGCCCTGATGATCGCCTATAGAAGTCACACAGGGACCACGACAGTGTCTCCAGTCTCTGGGCCAACGCCTGGCACACAGTAGGCCCTTGGTAAAGTGACAGGGACAATATGACTCTTCTCAAGTACAGGATCTATCTATATTCAACAAGGCCAGGGCCCTGTCAGGCTACCATCCCTTGGGCTGGGCAGCCACAGTGGGCAGCACCTCAGGGGCCAGGCCATGCTGGGTGGCTGTTTATCTGCATGCCCTGGGCTGCCCGCTGGGCGTATTAGAGGCCATGAAATAATGATGAAGCCTAGGAGGGGTAATTAAAAGCCACAGTGACATTGATCTGCTGAGATTTCTGAAAGAGCCCAGAGCACACGGGGTGACTCTCCTCCTTACCTCATGCAGGCCCAGCCTGATTGGCCCCCTGGGCATTGCTGAGGCCGTGGAACCTCACCTGTGGCCAGGAGACTCCCAGGGCAGCAGTCAGGCTGGCTTCAGAGGCTGAGCAAAACAGGAGGCCTGGGCCTGGGGGGCAGCCCAGCTGCTGTGCTCTGCCCTGAGAAGACAAGGATGGGCTCACTGTTAAAGATACAGTTACCCATTCAGTGTGTCTCAGAGCTTCTCCCTTTCCCTCTTTAGGTCCAGGGGCTTAGCCAGGCAGGGACCTGATGTGTTTCAAAGCCTTGGTGAGGCAGCAGCATCTTTGCCCTTTGGGCCATGGAGCTTGCTTGAAAGGTTGCTGTGTGAAGGCAAAGTGATCCAACACTTAATCCTTGACCTTCTGCCCGGCTCAGGGAACTGAGCATGCTCCCAACAGCAGCAACGCTTATTATATACTTACAGTAATTGTTTCCTCAAAGCAGAAACCTGATTAGAGCCATTGTTTCCTTGATGTTATGTTGATGATCAATCAGCTATGTGCTTTGTTGTTATTAACTATACAGGGTCTATGTGTATATGTGGGAGGGCGTGCTCTTGCATGTGTGTGCAAATGTCCATGTATGTGTGTGAATGTGTGTGTGCATGTGTAAATGCGCATACTCTTGTATATGCACAAATACTTTCAGGCCAGAGGACACTCTTAGGTGTGGTCATTTGGGTACCACTTTCTTTTTGAGGTGGGATCTCACATTGAGCTATAGCTCACCAAACAGATTGGGCTGGTCGACCAGAAAGCCCCAAAGACCCACCTGTCTATGCCTCCTCCAGGGGACTGGGATTACAAACCCACACATCATGCGTGACTTTTGCTTGGGTATTTGTTTTGTTTGCTTTGCTTATCACAGTTTCTGGGGATTGAATTCAAGTCCTCATGTTTGAGAAGCAAACACTTTGCCAACGTGGCCATTTCTCCAGTCTTGTTTTAAGGTAATTTTACTGATAGAATTTAGTCAAACAAAACTGGGAAAAAAAAAATGAGTTACTACCAGAGTCTCACAATTGGTCATCTCTGTGTCCCTGAGCAAATCCTGTGAGCATGCCCCATCTTTGTGACCCTGCAGATCATGGGTGGTAAGAGAAATCAACACTGTAAGCCAGCAGGTGCTCAACTGGTACCATGGTTGCCATGTCATGGTCTTGAGAGCTGGAAATTCATTTGCTCTGGTGCTTTGTGTTAGAGTCTGGGCCACAGTTTTGATCTTATGACCTAGCAGTGCCCACTTCACAGATTAGGGAAACTGAGGTAGTCCAAGTCAGTCTGTCTTGAAGATTACCAGGGTCCTCACTAATCAGGGAGTTTAAAAAAAAAAATTCTAGCTGCTGTAATCAGACAGTAACAGGCAGGCTCCTTAAAGACCAGAGACTTTCTTCCTTCCTGCCTGCCCCTGAACTAGCAAGCACTATACTTCCATATAGAATCACAGCCTCTGGCCTTCCGTGCTGACAACCAGCCTGTTTTCTGCCCTTTCTTCTGCCATGTGGGTGGGGGATGGGAGCTGCACCTCTGATCTCCACACAGTGAAGGGTGAAGGAAGTTGAAACTCTGTCAGATGGGAGGTGTGACAGGTCTTGTTAGGCCTTGAGAATTTAACTGTCCTCCTACAAGGGAGTGTTAGGCCCCTGTTCCAAGGTCATATGTCTTACTGTGAAGGTACTCCTGTCTGGGAACTACCCAGAGTGGGGTGAAACGGTCTTCCAGAATCTTGGAAAGTTGTTCTGAGTTAATGTCTTGGGAAAAGCTCAGTCTTGTCACCGCCAGAGTGCTCAACCTCCCTGTTCCTAGCTAGGATATGGTGGTTTTGACAGAGGGTTACATGCAGGGAAAAAGGCGCATCTCTAAAATACTTGGCATAATCACGTATTGTTGACTAGACCTGGGTAGGGCCTGGCTTGAACAATTAGGATTAGCAATTATTGAGTGCCCAGGGTATAGACTCCTACTTACTTAATGTGCGTCTAATGTAATAGTCGGTCCTAAGGCTTTTCCGGTTCCCCTTAGTCTGGACACTATCTGTACCTCAGTCCCTGTGGTAATGTTTTGACTCATTCTCAATTGCCTTTTACGAAAGGAGGTCAGGGTGACCGGTGCAGACCAGGTCACCAGGCCAGGTGACACACCCACGGGGCTAATACTTGAAGTAGAGTCAGCTGGGCTAGCCGAGGGTCTGCCTTCCATTGCCGCGAACAAGGGTTGTCTCTGCATTGCACATGCCTTCTGCTCTTGAAGAACTGGTCTTGAACCAGAAGCTGCCTGTTTTGCGCCCCTAGGTTGCCATACATGCAGTAGGAACAGAGAGAGTTGTTATTATGCTCCTCAGCTGATTGCAGAGCCAAATGGTTTTCAAAGTTCCGTATCATTTCTCTGTGGGCAAAACCTGACCTGATAGTTAAAACTCCTTTAAGTCCATAGCTAAACCTCCCATTCCCTCACGGTGAGAACAGACCCATTCACTGCTGCACCCGTAGAAACATACTCTGTCCCTAGGTGCAGCCTTGACTCTGCAGGTGGCATTACACAGTGTAGTTAGGTACAGTTCTGGTTTATAAAATACATCCCGCTTTAGGGTCCCATGAAAGAGACCGGGGTGGGGGCAGTAGATAAATCTGCAGGCCCAGTTTAGAACCATGTCCCTTCAGCAGCTTTGGGCAGTGGCGGTCATGGCAGTTTGACAAAGAGAGTGGCTGTGACTGCGGTTCTGGTCCATGCAACTGTGGTCTGCGATGTCCTCAGCCAACTGAGAACTCCTAGGAGACTGAGGTTGCCCAGTGTCGGAGAGGAACAGAAGCTGCCTCCTCCAGGCAAGGCTAACCGGAGGCTGCTATGGATGTGGGCATATGGTGACGATTCCTGAGCAGGGGGGTACTCGGGGAGGTCCCCACCTTCTCAACATTGTGGAATACCCTGCAACCCCTGTGCAAAGCAGCTGTAAATGTTTCAGCCCTTCCGAGTTTTTAGTTGTGTGCCTGGAGAAGGATCGGCCCCTGGGAACCAGGTCTGGGGAGGAGGTAAGAGGGAATTAAGACCTGCTGAGGCCACAGCAATTAGCACAAGCCACCAAGACCTTTTTTCTGTGGTAATTGGCTGTCCCTGACCTGGTGCTACAGGGGACCCCCCCAGGCCTCTAGGGGAGCACTCGGGGACGTTGCCTCTCACAGAGGAATCAGGGCTGACCAGGAGTGGTAAGTAAATAAGGTGGCACTTGGCTTGAAAAGAATGAGGAGATGATGTAAGAAGGCCTCCCTGTGTGCAGGTGGCAGGCGCTTTGAAGAAGCATGGCCTGAGGTACCGTGCCTTGGCGGCGGGGTCCGCCGCTGTGTTCACAGCTGGGCATTATTTTTCTCCTCCTTTATTGCTCTCTGTTCTCATCTTCGCTTCTCTCCTGGTTTGGGCCTTTCTGTAGCTCCTTTCCCCTCGGGCTTTCTTCACCTGTGACCTGGTGGATTTTTCTTCCAGACTATTTCTTGCCATAGGTACACTAAAGGGCGCTCAGCTGCCCTCCACGGATGCAAAGGGCACAGCCGCTGGTGCTTCCTGCTTCTCGGAAGAGCCCGGGATCTCTCTAAAGAGATGGCAATTCGTGGCACGTTTCAAGCCTGTGTATCTCTTGGGGTAATGAGACAGGAAGGGGTCCAGGCTTCCCCCAGTGAATCTCCGCAAAGGGTCACAGTCACAATTTCACAGACATTTGCAGAGAGTTCCTGAGCCGAGATTCTAACTGGAATCTGTAAGGAGTAGACAGTCTTCCACAGTGTCTAGGTCTGCAAGGCTAGGGAATATCAAGTGGAGCTGGGCTGAGGCAGTGCACGCCTTTAATCCCAGCACCTGGGAGGCAGAGGCAGAGGCAGGCGGATCTCAAGAGTTCGAGGCCAGCCTGGTCTCTGGAACAGGTTCCAGGACAGTCAGGGCTACAAAGAGAATGTGGAACAGAGATTTTGAGCAGCAGGCAGCTCTAAAGGGGCCTGTCAAGGAGAAATTCCCACAGGTCTCTAAAGACAAAAACAAGTACCACAGCCGTGGTTTAGAGGCGCAGGCCCCTACTATCAAACAAGAAGCAACAAGAGCCCCAGAGCAATCATCCACTTCCACTGAGGGGATGGGAAGTTTCTTTTTCAGTGACCAGAGCAGGGAAGCTGTGACTCTAAACCAAATTCTTCCTGTCTGCCATGCTACACCAGGCCAGAGTACAAGTGTGAAGTACTATTGGGGTAACGGAAATTGAGTTCAGGGAAAACTACTCTTTGACCTAGCACTTGGCACCTTTTAAACAGAAGGACAGGATGTGTGAACAGGGAGGGCAAGCCCTGACAGACAAAGCTTATTTTACACAAAGAGTAAGACAGAGTTTACCCTTGAACCCGATTCAATGTTCTAAATAGTAAAATGGGATTTTGAAAGATTCATTACGTGTATTTTTGTAACACGGGAATTCTGACCTCCTCAACAAACCATCTACTCTTTACAGCTTCCCCACCAACACACACATACACACTTGCATACACACACACATACACACTTACACACACGTGCACGCACGCACAAATACACCTAATATGGGACCATTCATTGAGTGGACAGTCTCACCCAGCAGACAGTCCCATGAGGAAGTCTGGGATAAAGTAGGGAGAAGTGTTCCCATGCTGAGCACTGGGGATAAACTCTGAGGCAGAAAATTCACTCATTGGCCCACCTTCTCGTTTTTTCTCTCACTTTCCCTTCTTTACTGAGCAAAGTTTTCTGGGTGCCTATTGGGTTTTGAGTCTCACGTTAGCTGTTCCATGATTAATTAACAAAAACTAGTCCTTGAGGTTACCCAAGCCAAGGCTACGTGTGAGTCACAAGACTGTGGCCCCTACTGTGAACTTGAGGCCATCTTTCCAGAGGAAAAGACGGTAGGAAGGACAGTAGATCTCAGCCTTCCAGGAAGAACTGCAGAGGCTGTGTGGAAGTAGCTCAGACTGGCACTGAGAACAGGAAGATGTTTTACTTGCCCCAAGTTTGGGAATGATCCTGGCTTAGAGGACCACACAGTCATAGTCACTGGGTTCACGCGGGGGCAGAGGACGGCAAAAGATACAGAGAGTTGTTTGTCTGTCCGAGAGGATGCGAGGAAGGACACACACATTGCTCACTGCATGGAAATACTGATTGCTAAAAACTCTGAAACCCTGACTGAGTCACGTCCTGAGCCTGGAAAGCCCCCACCCCAGTCCTTCTCAAGGGTTCAGCCAAAACACTGGAAACAGACCAGGGGCCCGGTCTCACAGTCAGCGAGCAAAGATTTCTGTTCTGACCAAGCATGCTACTGGGCCCTTGAAGTCGGAGTATCATTGTCAGCACTTCTTAGGGCCTTGAAAGCCAGCCTTCTCCAGAGCAGAGCCACCACAGATGTAGGGATATAACTCGGGACTGTGGGGAGAAACAAGAACGTGTGAGTGCTGTCCCCAGCCTCCAATTAGCTGCAAGGCTTAGAGCAAGCCACACAGCTTTCGCAAACCCTTTGTACTAACCGTATCCTCTAAGAACAAAGGATCATGGTCCGCCGCATCTAAAACAGGGCCACGGTCCTGACAAGCGTTCTATGACCCCGCCAAATGTATTATCAATATGAGAAATTAGCATCAATTTAAAAGACGATATCAATATAATCACATGTGAGTATAAATAATAAATTATCTCTATGCAATATTATATATGCCAATATGTGCAATTTGATTTCCAATGAGTCTCGAAGTGTTATTTTAACTCTCAGAGGCTTTTGATAGCCCTAGAATCAAATTAGTCCACGGCTATGATAGCCATGGGGAAAGATAATGTGAGGAGTGGTAAGAATTGCAATATCAGTTAGTAGGAGCCGGCTAATAAAACTTCAGAGTTGAAACCTAAGTCAGAGGGTGCAGATAGCTCCAGAGAACTAGTGAAACCCTCGTGCTATCCTCCTGTCTATAAGGTATGCTTAGCCCCACCACACTTGAACAGGGACGCAGGCCCAGTTCTGCAATCCTCCTCTCTATAACGAAGGCTTAGCCCCACGGCACTTGAACCAGGGCAAAACAGCCAGTAGCCAATTTCCATTCTAGTCCACGTTGGTCTTTTTTTTTTTTTCACGTTTAATCCTGAAAATCTGTGGCCATGTCATCAGCTCCTTCTTAATTATACCATATTCTTTACATCTGTCCTGCTAAATAACTGTAATTGAAATAGCTCCGGCGTGAATTTTTGTAATGTTCCCCCCAAGACATCCCGAAAGTGACTCCCGAGAAAACAGACTGAAGTCACAGCTGGAAACACGTCAAGGATCATTTCCATTTTTACATGATTAATTTGAATTTAATATCTTAAATCAAAACCTGATTAATTTAAATAAAATTTTGATGGTGCCCTGCTTCTAATATACATTGCAGTAATTAGATTCGGCTTAATGTGATTTTTTTTTACATAATTAAAAAAAGGGGGGGAGTCAAGTATAACAATGCAATGTTGATACAAATCTGTCTACATATGTATAAGGGACCTCACTCTCGGACATCAGTCCGGTGCAGAGAGCTTGGTTAATGAAGGGGACCTAAGTGAGCCAGGATGATGGTGACAAGTCCGCGTTTACCCTATCCACAACCACATAGCTTGTACTAACACTGAAAGTAGGAGTGGATTTCATTCTAAACACGTGACACACAGTTGACAATGTGATCCACGACCTTATGGTTTTCCTGATGCAAGGTTTTGTTTCTGCTTCCATTAGACAGAAGGGCTTCTGTTGAGGTCTGAAAGGTCCTCAGGCTGGAGGTTGGTCCCCAGGGTGAGGCAGTATTAATAGGTGGTAGACCTTTAAGAGGTGGAGCCTAGTGGCACACACGCTAGGTACAGTGTGCCACCCTTAGAAGGAGTGTACTCTGATCACACAAAGTGCATTAGCTCCCACAACAGAGCTAGCTGCAAAGAGACGGGCTTGCTCAGCTAGTTCTCTTTCTTCCTGTCCTGCCCTCTGGAACGGCCTTCTGTGTCTCTGATACTAGACCTGTACAGAGCTCAGAGGGCTGAAAAGATGCTGGCAGCATGCTCTTGCATCTCCAGAGCTGGTAAACCTCTTTACTTCATACTATAACCAGGTCCCGGTGTTTTGTGATCTCAGCGCAAAGCAAATCAAGAAAGCCTGCTCTGTCCGTGTATACTATGTGGAAGGAAGCAATGATCAGAATGATGGGGATGCCGGACACAAGCACATCGGGGTGGTGTGCTAACGGTTTGCAGCTCTCATCTTTGGAAACTCAGCTTCTGCATCAACCTTAAGGAGCCTTCTTTACAGGACCCCACTCCTCCTAGGAGAGGCCATAAGCCTGGAGTCTGGAGCTCTACTCTAGCTTTAGGGGGCAAGAGTTTTGGTGGATGTCCTTTCTTAGCTTCTGATAACGTGACACCCACATGCAGACAGAATGAAACTAATTCTGAACAGGCACATTGCCAACAACTACTTTTTTCTTTCTTTTTTTCTAAACAGAGTTTATTATTATTATTATTTATTATTATTATTATTATTATTGATGCTTTGGGAATTTCACACCATGCAACCCAATCTCACTCATTTCCCAGTCCTCTATATCTGCCCCCTCACTCCCATAGTACCTCCCCCCAAAATTTTAAAAAAGTATTAATTAAAAACAAAATAAAACAAACAAACAAAACGTTTTTCTCCTCCTCTTTTCTGCCAGGCGAGAACCTCTTCATCCCCCTTGGTGGCACAGGGAGCTGTGGTGTTCACTCGGTTTTACTTGCAAATGTTCGTTGCAATGAGTCGCTGGTCTGGTCCAAGACCTCTGACTTCTGGTACATCCATTCTGGACCCTCACCAAAACTCCCCTTGGATATCCTGCCACTAACAGCTACTTTTATAACCAGCAAGAGAGGCCTAATCAAAGAGCACTACACCAAGGTTCTGGAAAGTTCCTGGCTGAACCAGGGTTTTGCTCTAATTTGCTCAGAGATTCTGGTGTGTCACTTCCTTCTCTGGTCAGAATGCTGTATTCCACAGGGTCCTCACCTCAGGAAGCCTTCCAGGGATCTGAGGCCCTAAACCCAGACTGAGTCCCAAGTCTGGCTTCCCAAGGAGTTCCCTAGGAGTGCAAGATTCCTACCTGGGCTGGGATGTGCGTAGAGGCAAGGAGGATGTGTGTGGACTCCTACCAGACTTGTAACTGAACACACAGAAAGAGGCACAAACAGAAGGCAGGGCAGATCACCCTGGAAGGTGTGTATAACTACATTTCACACTGCTGAGAGAGAGAGAGAGAGAGAGAGAGAGAGAGAGAGAGAGAGGTTCTAGTCCTACTTAATTCCTTTCAGCACAATGTTCTCTGGACCCATCTATGTTGTACACACACGCTTGTACACATGTGCACATTCATGCACACTTATACATATTCATACTTGACCATGCATATTCAAATATATGCTAATAACTCGCTATTCAAATACATAAACACCATGCATACGTATACAACATATTAAGGGATATTAATGACCAGTGATTGCTATCTCCTGTTAATTTAGTTTTTGTTGGTGGTGATGTTAATTTGTGTGTTTTTCCCTTCTTTGTGATTTGCTGCTGTGAGATCATCAGTTGTCTGTGTTTTTGTTGGTGCAGCCAACTTCCTTGGGTTGGAGTTCTCCTTCTAGTACTTTGTTATATGTACACAACATATACACACATGCACATACACACACTGGGAACTAGGCAAGGTGACTATTATGTTATTGGCTTTATCTGTATAATGTACAATAAATGTATATATATGTACATATCGAATTAAGTACAATCCCTTAAATATTACATTTTTAAAAGCCACTGTGTCTTAATTCTACTTACCACTTATTAAACTCATCCAGATATCTGTGAAATGTGCCCAAGTAAAAATGTTAGAGGACACGACGCATGCGTCACGCAGAATAAAGTGTGGTTGTTTGTAAAGACAAAAATCTCCACTGCCAACCCAGATGAAACTAAAGATCCCCCTGTAATCACAGAAATATTTATTAAATGACTTATCATGGAGAAAATGGTAAATTCACCACTCCATGACTTAAAAAGGGTTAAAAAAAAATCGGACTGGCTCTTCTGCCAAGCTTGAAGACCTAAGTTTCTTCCCCAGGCCTCGCCTAGCAGAAGGAAGGAGAAGAGACCCCTGCAGGATGTCCTCTGGTCAGCACAAGCACCGGGGTGTGCCCAAATCCCCAGAGACTCTCACACTGCATAAGCTTGAATATATAAATACATAATGCGTTTTCAAAACGATGAAATGAAGCGACGTGTCTATAAAGTGACTATGTCATACAAGTTTGCTCCACTCCCACCCCTCTCCACTTTCTTTTCTTTCCTTTCCTGCCCTCCTTCACTGCTGCCCCTCCCATCCAGTCTTCATTCCTTCTTACATACCTTCATCCAGGCACTCTATTCTCTGTAAGAGTTCAGAGAGAAAATAAACGCCAAAATATGCCTATGTCTAAAGATAAGGCAGCGGGAGGGACATGACCAGAGAAGACTCCTGATAAATTTTAGTGACTAAGTTCACACTGGCTTTATTCTCAGTCACCCATTTACCCCTCACCCCCTCCCTAGGAGGTTTTAGCCATTGTCCCAGTGGTTGAGAATTACAGGCACAGAACTGGATCTCCTGTCACCCACTGATGAGTGAAACCCTGAGCTTGGGTGGCACCTATGTAACCCAGCGTTTGTAAGCAGGGGGTGGGGTGGAGAGTTGGAACCCTGAGTAACAGTGGACAAAACTCTCTGGTAAGTCCCTTGCTGGATTTCCCTGTGGACTCTGTTTTAAGAAGTTGCTGTGTTTGTCTGCTGACTTTATACTCATGACACCTTATCACCGTGTTAGGACCCCTCGGAGATCGCTTCCTGTGCTCCTAGATCCCATGCATTATCTCAACTCTCCTATGGCATCTCCGTGTTGTATGTAGTGTTCAGATCATTTTACAGAGCTGAACATCAATGATCGTAGAAAGAGGCAGGGTCCTGGGTCCCCACCCTGGTTGGCTGCAGAATCCAATCTTAGCATCTTTTGCTCCTGTCCTGGGCTGCGGCAGGTCACTGAGTGAGACCACTCTGCTGTAATGCGGTCCCATGGGTAAGTGGCACTGGAATGTCTCCTGCTGCAGACCAGACATGCCAAACCCAACCATCCTCTGACACTTACAGTTGACAGACCTTAAGACGAGTTCTGGGGAAATCACTGATTCGTTATTTATCACAGAGGGCCTACCAGGATGACTTTCGAATCTGACAGCCAAGACTTTTAATGACAATCAACAATGTCATTTCTTTCTAAATTTAGATTACCTCCCCCCGTTTCTGCATCAAACCCAAGAGCTAGCTAAAAATAACTGAGCATGCAGTGCTGGGGGGGGGGGGGATTTTACCTCTCCAGCGCTATCTTTTTCTTTCTTTAATGTCAAAGTTAAAGTCAAAGCAAAATTAACCAGGAGGGGTTATCTATAATGAATCGCCGCAGGGCAGGGGGCAAACGTATCTCCCACAACAGCCGAAAGAAAGTTCTTTCAAAGGGAGTCATGGACCTCAGGCTCCAAAGAAAGACTGTGCATCTTCCATACTTAGCAGCAGGCATCAAAACTCCTTGGCTCTGGCGGAACTCTCTCTTTTGTGTCACAAAGCAGTGGGGGGTCGGGGTCTGTATGGGCTGTGATTTAAATGGTTAATTGAAAGGAAGCTGTGGTAAGCTGTAGCTGGCTACAGTATTGCCTGCACAATCTTATCTGTGTTTACAGAGTTCTTTTCAATGTGTAAATGCTCTCTGCATTTCTACCAGATAAAACACTTGAAAACCCGAGACCCCAAGGAAAGAGACCTTGCCCGCCCTCTGCCTCTTCACTCCTCCTATCCTAGGAATCCTCCTTCCTGTGTCTGCTACAAGTTACTGTCACTGCTCAAAGCCTTGGCCATAAGGGGTTAGAAGACAATGGAGACTTTTGTCTCAAGCCCACAGAAGAGACAAAGGGTCAGAGAGAGCTGGTATTGGACTCTTCCAGGTCTTGCAATAAGTAGGTGACAGTGTGAATCAGAATCCACCTTTACACCTTTTGAGTGAAGGGGACAGCAGAACCCTTTGCCACCATAGGACTTAATGAAGGGCACACATGCCTTCATAGTTGAGAGAGACAAAACTCTCTGCTTTGACTATTTCAACAGAAGACTAACATGGCCTGACTTTTCTTTGTCTGGGAAGAATTTAACATTGCAAATATCTTTATAACTTCTCAGTCCCCTTCAACCCCCTGTCAAAGAATTATCCCTTAAGACTTTGCTTCAACTTGACTCCAAAACCTCACCAATACCCCAGGCCCACTAAGGCTTTGCAGAGGTTAGCACTGTCCCTGCAAGAACAGGTTTATCACTGTCTTGTCAACAGGTGTTGGGGACCAGGCTCTGACATGGGAAGACAGGGACAATCTATGATACAGACAAGAGGCAAAAAAAAAAAAAAAAAAGTCTGGGTCCCAGCTGGTTCAAGACAGACAATTCCCGGGGAGGACAATAGAGAGCTCTAGACTATGAGATAAGCCCCTTGTGCTGAGGAAGGCAGACCTGGTACCTCTAATATGAACAGATAAGTTGCCTCCTGGTCTCCACTGTTCCATTGGTAGGACATGTCAACACCTTGTAGCCTACCTCCCCACATAGGGGTTTGGGGAAATGCAAAACGGCTGACCCCAAGGAGCCAAAGCTCTGCCTTTGCTCATGGCTCATAGAGGGCTGGCAACTCGACCTGAGTGCAAAACATCCAGGATGAAAAGTGGAGAATGGAGAGGAATGGCTGTTTAGGGACCACAAAATCTCTGTGTCCACTCTGATGTCCCAGGAACAATCTAGGCGACACCGTTTACTCTGTTTGGCTTTGGACTGGCTTTTGAACCTCATCAAGGCCAAGGTCTGCAGTCGTGCCCAGGAAAAACAACCCAAGTGTCTGTCACAGGACAAAGGGCACAGCACGCGTGTTGGCCACCAGTCATAAAGGGAAGGATAGAGCACATGTCGTCGTGAGTTTCTCTGGGCTTCTCACAGTCGTTTGATTAAATGCAAAACCCCACGTCTGAAATATGTCCTGTCAGAATCTAGGTGTGAATTTGAGAGAAACCAAGGCCCTTTTTGCTCCTGGCTTGCTGGGTGGACATGGTCCTGTCTCTCCACCCACTCTGTCCCTCTCCTTGTCCAATTGAGTAGGCAGGGAGCGTGGCGTCCTCCAAAGGAGTCCTCACTCCCTCAACTCCATTCCAGCAGCCCTTTACCCCTGCGGCCCAACACCTATGCCATCTCTGGTGCACATCACCTTCGCCATCTCTGGCGCACATCACCTCTGCACACCCATCTCTTGCCCGAGATGCCAGGAGTGTCTCTGGCTTTGTTTCTCTAATATAATAGATGTAAATTAATGTTTTGCCTTTGTTTGCTGCGGTAATCATAGAGGCAAGCATATATCCCTAACAGCTATCTTATTTTCAATTTGCACAGCATACTGTGCTTAATCCCACGAGGCAGCCCATGGCTGTAGATATGAATTTTAAAAAGTAATTAGCCAAAGCAGAAGGTATATTCCATGACAGGGAGTGCATACTGCAGCCTGGTCAGAAGGGTCCTCGGGGGGACCCTGTCGGGTCACACAACCCCCTGTGGTTTATGGTGTGTTTTGTATTTTCTTCCTTTCTTTTTTTTTCCCCATCACTGCTGCCTTTGTGTGAACCAGATGATTTGTTCATGAAAATTTAAATCATGTCTATACTAGAAACTGGAATTTCTTTTTGGGATTACTGCGTGAGGATTCCCACTTACCCCCACCACCACGAAGCCCCTACCAATATTTCTTTCGGATGATATTCATGGCAGGTGATATTTTTTTTTCCTTTTTCTTTGCAATACTTTTAGAGAGAAAGGGAGAAGTTCTGGATGGTTATGGATAGCTTGAGTAGCCCATCTCTTAGAAAAATCCGCAGAATGCTCTGGGCTACAGGCACAGGCTGAGCTCCTAGGACCTTGCCTCTCAGAAGGAGATCAGTTGCAGACCAACTGGAAATCTGATAAGATGGCAAATCTGGTCCCTGTCCATCATCCCAGGGTCAATCTTGACTTCACTTTCCTGAGGAGGTGACAAGTTTATGAGCAGGGAGCCCCTTTGTGCCTGGCCCTGAACCAGAGCTGTGGGTGTGTGCCCAGATGATGAGACAGGACCCGTGGACAGGGACAGCTTCTCTGACAGTGGTGGCCAGGACCATTAAAGAGAGATGACTTGCGAGGCTCCACCAAGGCAGAGGTCAACAGTGTAGGGCAGACTTCTTTCTACTGTGAATCTGGGAAGTCTTCCAAGAAGATACAAGAGGGAGACAGTTTTGATGGGGTGACATGCTTTAATGAGGTCCTTGTCCTTTAGCTAAGTTAGATACATGTTGATGGAGTGGTGTGTACTTTAATCAGGGCACAGATTCTGATGCTATCATCCCCTTGGTCAATGAGTAGTGGGCTGCTGCAGTAGCTCCCATTCCTGGTGGACATCCACATCCCAAGTGATTCCTTTATTGTGTCCTCCCTGACTTCCTACCACATCTCAGAGGCCAGTGGATACAGAAGGCTCAGAAACACAGTCCTGGGCACTCTGTAGGGGGGCCAAAGAGTCAGGACTCAGACTTGAACACACCAGCCGACCTGGGTCATCCGTGCCTCCCAGAGGAGAGGGCAACACAACTCTGAACTTCATGGGAGGTGCCCCATGGATGGCCTGTCTCCCCAGACTCCGTGAGGAGCTCAACACCACAGCTCTTTAGAGTCTGCTTTCCCCCAGACACCAAGAGCCGAATGCAGCTTTGATTGTATAATTTGAATAAAGATAGAAGGAAAAACACTGGTGCAGGTTAAGGTCCTTACTGCCTTTGTGACTGAAGCTCGGGGATGTCCCTTCTGATGAGAAAATGTCACCTCACCTTTAATTCTCCAAGAATTAACTCTCCAATCTTGTGCTGCTCGAGGAGTGTGACTATGTGTCTCTCTGTGTGGATATGTTTATCTGGTGTGAGTCTATGTGTATACATGTATCTGTGTGTGTCTGCGTGTATGTATGTATGTATGCATGCACACACATCTATGCTTGTGTCTATATGTATGTGTACATGTATATGAGTGTGTTTCTATGTGTGTATATCTTATTCACTGTACATGTATATATGTGTGTGCACGCCCTTGTGCCTATGTGTTTGTCTGTGTATAAGTATATGTGTGTAAACATGTTGGTATGTGCATATATCTCTGTGTGTGTCTGTATGTGTGTGTATCTATGTGTCTTTCTGTGTGCCTGTGAATGTGTATCCTTTTGTGTCTCTGAGTATATGTATGTCTATATGTGTACATGTATACCTCTCTATATGAGTGTCTATATATGGTTTTATGTCTATGCACATGTGTATACCTGTATAAGTATAGATATGTGTATATACATGTGTCCATGTGCAATCTTCTGTATATGCATGTGTGTGTGTGTGTGTGTGTGTGTGTGTGTGTCACAGCTATATGCAAGGAAAAAGCAAACAGATTTCAGACTGACTTCCAGTGGACTGTTTGGGTCTGGAAACATGCTCTGACTTGCTCCTGGCATCCATCCCATCCTCATATACTCATCTTTGGCCTCCTGGATGCTTCAAAGTTTTATTCGCTGTGGTCACACAGGGTGCTTGGTGTTGCAGCGGCTGGAAAAGTATTGAATAAGGCAATTCTCCCAGCTGTGTAACTGGAGCACAGAGGTGGCTGTGGAGGGCTTGCCCACCTTCTTCTTCTCCAAACACACCTAGAAAGTTGCTACTCCTGGCAGCACAGCTCCTTAAGGTTAAAATGGTGGATGGAAAATGGGACTGACAGGTCCACTTAAAAAACTGGAACGGTTTAGGTGAATCCTCTGCCTCACAACCACAATGCTCTTGTGTTTTAAGGCCCACCCTCGAGGGAGGGGACCATTTAAACCCTGCCTGAGGCTGTCTTGGTTCTATAAAAAGAGCAGATCACAGCGTGAGGAGGTAGCACAGCTGACAGAGTGTTTGCTTGCATAAGGATGAGGACTTGAATTTGAACCCCCAGCACCCTATAAGAAATGGAGGGTGATGTCTTGCCTCTAACTGAAGCTCTGGTTAGGGGCGGAGGGGGGCTGAAGTAGATCCCTGCAGCTCAATGCCCAACCAGTCAACCAAGTACTGAACTCCAGGTTAGGTGAGCACCTATGTCTAAGTAAGTAAGAATACATACATAAATAAATAAATAAATAAATAAGTAAATAGTGAAGACCAACTGAGGAACTTTAATGATGTCTCCCTTCACATGCACACACACACACACACACACACACACACACACGGAGGCCCCAAGTCAAGAAAAAGGCCAGTCATGTGTGACAGAGCCTGCTCTGCACTCTGTCACAAAGCTCTGCAGCTTGAAAAGTTGCATGCTACTCTCCAGGCATTTCCTGTGCCAATGGGGGAGGTCCAGAAGGATGGAACTCACTCACGGGGCTGAAGTGCGTGCAAGAGAAGCTTTCAAGGCCAGTGGGACCCCAGATCACCTACTGTACCTTCCTTGAGCAGAGGGGCCATCCACCTTCAGCACAGACATGAGATGCTTCATCAATTACACCCTGACAAAGGGTAGCTTGCTTTGAGGGCTCACTTCCTGAACCAGGTGCAAAATTTTCAAACCATGCTGGCTTCCTTACATGTAAGGTGTTAAAATGAGCAGTTTCCCCAGCACTGAGTGCTCAGAAAGTCTGCTTTCGTGGGATAAGAACCTAAGAGTGGAATCTGACCGAAGAAACCGCTCCTAGCTAACTCCTTTGAGAAACTGATAGGGGATGACTTGCTCCCGATGAAGAAGATGCCAAGCTAGAGTCTTTGCCCCCATCCAGTTCTCTGTGTGAGGAAACCTGGCTACTTTCAAAACTGATTCAAAACACATTCTGAGGATCTTCAGAAAATAGTGATGTCTGTGCTGAAAGTGGGAGCCCCCATTGCTCAAAGAAAACATTGTGGGTAGTTTGGGGTTCAACTGCTGTGGGTTTTGGGGGGTTCAATTGTTCATGGAATCCTCTCTTGCACATCTTCAGAACTGAGCGAATTCCTTCATTCTGTGCCTTCCTCTCATGAGAAGAGAAGTAGGGTGTCAACAGCCTGGAGTCACAAAACCAGACCTGCTCCTGGGCCCCATCCTCCTCCTTCACCTGAGATGGACTTATACTCCACAGAAGAAGAACTAGAGGCCTCAGTGTGAAATTCCTCTCAGGAGACCCAACACCGATATACAATGGTAGATGCCAGAGATAGACAGGCCTGCCTACCCGTCCACTGCAATGAAAAAGTCAGTGGAGATTCCGACAAGCCTTGAGGAATAAATGAGCTGACAGACAGGAAGGAGTCGAAGGTCAGAAGCCAAGAGATGAGCTTCAATCACTCTTGTTTGATGGTCTAATAGGGATCAAGTCTTTGTTATGTAACATTGAAACAAACCCTTCTGTTCTCATATCCTTTACCCCCCCCCCCCACACACACACAGAGAGTTTTCTCTGTCTTTAAAAATGTCTTCTGTTTTCTTTCATAGCCTGAGGCCAAACCGTCACAGAGCAGGCAGCTGTGACTAAGGCTAACCCAAGCCCCAAGTCAGCAGAGTGGCCCTCTAGTTTTCCAGAGGACATAGTCCCTGGAGTGTTGAGATCTTCTTTTTACTGTGTTTGTTTGTTCTCCCACTTCATTTGGTGAACAAGAGAGAGAGCAAAAGTGTGTATCTGCACTTTTCTGCTCTTGGTTCTCCTGCCTTTTGCTGTGGTTCCCCGCCATTGAAGAAGGAATATACTAAATATTTAGAGTTTCTTAAAGCAAGTTTAACATTAAGCCAGCAAAAAAAAAAAAAAAAAAAAAAAAAAAAAAACAGCCATCCTGATGTCAGGAAGCCCAGAACACTGGCCTAGACCTTTTCTAGGAGCTCAGGGCAGCTTGGGGACAGAGGATTGGTTTACTCATCAGGACCTGAGCACCCAGTAGTGAGGAGTATCCTCAGGCAGCAGGACAGCTTCCCAAGCTGTAAGATGTGCATGACCATGTAAAAGCCAACCCACCAGACCTTAGAGTAACTTTATTATCAAAACGTATTTGCTTGTGTGTGTGTGTGTGTGTGTGTGTGTGTGCGTGTGTCTGTGCAAGCACGTGTATGTGCCGTGCACTTGCAGATCTCAGAAGACAACTTGTGGAAGTTGGTTCTTTCCTTGTACCCTATAGAACGCAGGGATCAAACTCAGGTCAACAGGTTAGGTAGCAAGTGCCTCTATCTACTCAGCCATCTCACAGACCCACATTTTAATTTTTGGTGGTGTTTCTGAAAGGCTAGCCTACACCCCTGAGTGATTCAATTCATGGCAGTTAGTTTTGGAGAGAAGGGGCATGTACTTTGGTAGGGATTTTCCACAAGATTAAAACTGTCTGTGACAAGGTTGAGCTTCTTTTTGCTCATGTTTTCAGGGTTTAATAGTGCCCTCTCAGTCCCTGGATACTGCTGCTGCTTGAGGGATGGGAGCTTCACTTTTTCTCTTTTTTTTTTTTTTTTTTTATTTTTTTATTTTTTTTTTTCCTTCAAGACAGGGTTTCTCTGTGGTTTAGGAGCCTGTCCTGGAACTAGCTCTTGTAGACCAGGCTGGCCTCGAACTCACGGAGATCCGCCTGCCTCTGCCTCCCAAGTGCTGGGATTAAAGGCGTGCGCCACCACCGCCCGGCTTCACTTTTTCTCTTTCTGTTGATTCCCAGCCTTGGATCCTAATGGCCAAACATAGGTCCATCCTGCTCAGACTGTGATCCCAGTGTTATTATTGAGCCAAGCTGCTTAGCATTTATTATATTCATAGATAAAAGGAAAGCGGGAAGGGAAGAAAGGAGGGATTGAAAGAAGGAAGAAAGGAAAAAGGAAAGGAAAGGAAAGGAAAGGAAGGAAGGAAGGAAGGAAGGAAGGAAGGAAGGAAGGAAGGAAGGAAGGAAGGAAGGAGGAAGGGATATTACATTTGTGTCAGGAGAGAACTTTGAGCAAATTCTATGATGATGATGATGCAATGTTTAGCTTTAATTTTCAACTGGAAACAGCCTAGAATTACCTGAGAGGTTCCTTGAGGAACTGTCAGTGTTGGGTTGGCCTACTTACAATCCAGAGAGGGGGTGAGCCTTAATTGAGTTAATTGATGTGTGGGAAGATCCGGTCCAGTACAGGCAGCACCATTCCTCACGTAGAGGGTCCTAAACTGTGTAAGAGTAGAGACCTTGAGCTGAGTACAAACAAGCAAATAAGAATGTGTTCATATTCACTTCTCTGTCCCCTTGGCTGATGAGTTGACGTGACTTTTTGAAGTTTTTACCTTGACACAAACTGATGGACTATAACCTGGAATTGTACACTGAAATAAACCCTCCCTCCTTTAAGTTGCTTTGTGTTGGGGTGCTTTCTCACAGCAACAGAAACGACACTAGAGCGAAAGAGTTAGACAGCCTTCCCAGGCATGATGGCCAGTGGAGCAGAGTGGTTTAAAGACAGAAACTTGAGGCTAGGAGTTTGATCATTCTCCATAAGCTTTCCTTTACAAGGTGACAACCTCGTACTGAAACAGAAGACTTGCCTTGACCCTGAGGATCAAGATGTCCAGGATATAGCTTCCCACCACCCATATTAGCAAGGAGTTCCCGGGGTGAATGGATTATGGATTTATATGATCAGGAAATAAAGGGATAGGATTGTTGACGTCAAACTCTGAGCCAGTGTATGAGCAACGTGTGAGAGAACATTCTAAAGTACTTGCCCTGTGAAGGAGCAATTCAGAAGGTTCTATGATCCTATGCATTAACAATATGGATTGCAGGTTCTTCCATATAAATTTTTCCTGACATCAACCCTCTGCATTCAAGAGATGCTCCCCAGCCCTCTTTGGAATATCCCGGCCAGCTTTCTGTCTCCCAAAGCTGTGTTTGTGAGCAAGTCAGCTTTGGCAGTCTTTCCCAGGACTTGCTGGGAATGGCCTCCTTGTCACACCGCTCACGTGTCTGCAGGTTGCAGACCTGTGCATTTTTGACAGGATGCTGGGGACTGGGCTTCCCTGGAAGAACAAGTTACAGTATACATTGAGATTCCTACAGGTCTTTGACAAGTCAAGAATCAACATACTTTAAAATAACTTCAGGATGAGGAACAAAAGACTGAGATGTCATAAGCTGAGACCTAGCATCATCCCAGAGCCTGGAAATGCCTTGAAAGCAATGTTTACTTCTTGCACGCAGGATCCCGGAGAGAGGAAGAAAGCACAGCTTATGTCCTTAAGTCTTCTCTCTAAGAAGGTTGGGGTGTGATCATCATAGTCAGGAAGCTCCTTGGCCCTATTGTGCCTCTCTTGCCAGGTATCCATGTCTACCTGTCAGCCTCCCCTTACCTCTAAAAGGAGGAATGACCCTGTGACAAACTTGTGAAGACAATTAGAGTCAGGTCAGGTGAGGGGTATGGAAAGATGGCCCGAGGGATGGCGCACACACTGTGAAGTGCATCATCTCACTCCTCTCCTTTTTAGACACAGAAGGAAAAGGTCTTGAGGCCGTGTGTCCCACAGCAGGCTCAGCAACGGTCCAGCAGCACCTATGGTACAAGGCCACAGCACCCCAGCAGCCCCCCCCCCCCACGCTTTGCATCATTCTGAAGGATTGAGAGGGAATAAGAGGGGCAACTTGACTATGACTAAATGACTTTATCCGTACCAGACTCTCCTTCTGTGGGGTGGGACTTTGGACAATTCGGGAGGAACATGGGGAGGAAAAAAAAAGAGAAGAAAATATCTCCAAGAGTATCTTGTAAGAGTACAATAACAAAAATAGAGTCCCGCATGAAAGGAAGGCGAAAAAATGAAAGCAAGCAGCGAGAGACAACATCCGCTCTCATTTCGGTTTCCTGGAAGCGGAGTGTGGTTGGGCAGATGGGTGCTCTTTCGTTTCTCTAGAAGAAACGATAAGATGTAAATATGCATGGCCATCTTCAGAAGGGCAGGCTGAAGAAGGGCGTCTGTGCCCGGTGGCTTCTAGGCTTGTGGCAAGCTTTCTTCTCTGGGTTGTGGCCCCATCTGCTGAGGTCTACAGCTACCCCTTTTGATGCATAGCTCTCGTGGGCCCACGTGCTCTCTCATCTCCAAGAAATGGGTCACGAAGGGGTAGTTGACAGTTCCCTTCCATGTTGGCATCTTTTCCTGATTTTCCTGTGGAGTCTTCTATATCTTTGTCAAGATTGGTCAAAGGATCTAAGGCCGTGGCTATCACCTCCTGTGATCTTCCATGCTGACATCCAGTTGGCTTCCATGGGGGTCCAGGGCACAGTCTGCTGTCATTGTCCCATGTCTGCATTATCATGGAGCCTTACAGAACTCTCTCATGTATCAAATTATACTCTGACTCAATGGCAGGAGTAGTAACCAGCAGGCCTGTGTCACACCGGGAAAGGAGGGACTTGCCTGACTCACAGACCCACGCATGGCAGGTAGAGAGCAGAGACTGCCCTTGGCACCTGAGGATCACTAGTGTATGGCCCTCTCCCCTACTGCTCTTGTCCTTATGGGACAGAAGAGCAAAGGGCCATCTTCAGTGTCATTGAGTTCTAGAAGTCGAAGACATCTGAGAACTGAAGAAAAGAAGGGGTGAGGACCGAAATCATTGCTCCTCTCTCTTTTTGATAACTGAAAAGAAAAGTTTGGTTTATGAATAGGTTGTTTGGAGATAAGAATAATATTTTACTTAAGTCTACATTTTCAGTGCCCAGTTAGTGTGTTGGAAGCAGAGGGGTGCTCAGGTATTTGAAGTATCCATAAGTGAGTGAGGGTATGGATTAAGCGGTACATACCCAAAGAAGGAGCGGCCCGGCTCCCAGATGTTCACAGTGGATTTGTTTAGTGTTTCCAGGTAGATCTTTGCTATCTGCAGAGATGATCAGATGCAACTATAGGCTGGGGGTGAATTGTACCAGATGGCTCGTGGGCATGAATATTAAAGCCTGCTGACTAAGGAATTCCCAGCTCCCAAGGTCCTAGAGCAGAGGCAGCCTGGCCCTCCCATGAGAGTACTATCACTAACGTAGTACTCTGACTTGTTAGGAGCCCCACGTTCCATGCATTTAATTCAACAAATCATGCTTAAACCAGCCACGCACCGAGTGCCCAAACTAGAGCATGTTCCTCAGATTGGTAGTAGAGCCCACTCTGAGACTCTGGCAAGCGAAGGATGAGTGAGATGGATTTGCCCATCTTCCCCAGGAGCTCTCTACAGTGTAGAGTGGGGGCTTTGGAGATGCTGCAGAGAGAGTTCTGTACTGAGGGTCCTGATGAAACAGGAGTCCTAGAGAAAGCCAAGTGTAGGCTTGGAGGGCGGTGTCATCCCAGGTCTGACCTGTGTGTCCAGCAGGAATCCCAGCTGGTCTCACGGCTTTCGCGTGAACAGGAGGGTCTGGTGTGAGTACCTACAGCATTTGGTTTTACAATTCACATACAGGGGTGAGTCCTCGAAACCCTGGGTTTGCTCCTTAGTCCTACTTGGAAATTAACTTAAAAACTGAATAAAACGCGCTTGTTTTCATGACCAATCCTGGTGTTATACGATATGGCATACACTTCTGGAAAGGCACGTTCAGTTGAGAATCCCGTGTGGTTCAGAAATGAAAACTACAGTATTTGAATGAGCTGTCTGAGAGCATAGGTCTTGCGCGAGGTGCCAACTGGTCACCAAACCCACCTGAAATAACTTCAAGGCAAGTCACCATAGGGTGAGGCATATCAATTCAAGCTCTTTAATGTGGGGCATAAGGTAACAGATGCAGGCAAGCAGAGCTGAGCTTCACCGAAGAGCCTCCACATCAAAGCCCAAAGCCTGCCGGGTGGTAGGCCTGCCACCTATCAGCTCTGAGGAGTTGGAGTCTGATGGTGCCATGCTCGTCTCTGCACATCGTTTGCCCAGCGAACATGCTCCGACAATCTTTTTCTTAAAAAAGAAAGTCTTCTCTTCTTGTCTACCTGCTTGCCATAACTAGACAGAGCTGGGACCCAGCAAAGACCATTCCTGTGAGATGGAATTCTGAGTGAATTCTCTGGAAACAGAATGTCCTGGGGGATCCATAGATGGGACACCCTCACCTTGATGTTCTAAAGATAAGCTATCAAAGTGGGATGTCAGTTGGTGAGCTCACACCATCTGGGGCAGAGAGAAACCCCTCCCTAAGTCCTGCCCTGGTTATGGAGTAGTTGTTCCTGAGAAGAACTAAATACCATAAACACATTTGACTTCACTGCTCAGAAAGGGCACTGAGACCCCGCCCCTCTTCCCCACACACCACCTATAGTGGCTGATGGTTTCTTCCCTAGATCCTTAGGATCATCTGATCTTCATTCTACAGACACTGAACAAAAAACACATCTCTGGTCTTGACTAAGATCACACGTCATTTGTTTTTAAATGTTATTATGAACGGCAAAATGGGTCTTAGAGCCTTGGCTTCATCTTAATCCTCAGTTCTGAATTGATGAAATTTAAAATATCTTTGGTCTTTCAACAAAATACCGCATTTGTCTTATTGTACAATATTTATGAAATGCCTGCTGTGTGCATTTTAATTATATAACATTTGTGAAACACCTACTATGTGCTGTCAGTTTTGTCTGGGCACTGAGCAAGACTGGGTCCCTTGGTCTTCCACCTAACAAAGGGCTGAGGGCCAGTGAAGACCAGAAGCACAACTTTGGATGCTGTATCAAAGCAAAAGAAGGTAAGAACGAGAGAGCATGGTGGCCATGGATGCAGAGAGCTAATGACATTGGGACAGAGATCCTGGAAAATTCCCAGGTGGAATGCACAGCAGTGAAAGTATGGCTGAGCTATATTCAAAGGCAGGAGCTTTTAGTTGTCTTCCTGTGTGCGCTGGTATTAGCCTTAGACAGTGTTGGCATTCTATGGCTGGGAAGATCTGTGTGATATCGGCTTCCTGCTCTGGCAAGGCTCTGAGCCCTTCCCAGTGTGGGTGAGGATATCAGCAGCATACTGAGCGACCTCATCAGCCCCAAAGTAGCAGCCTGGATGGTTAAGATGTGGGGAAGTCAGGGTGGCCATTTGGACCATACTGGTGGGATCCGCCCACTCCCCACTGGCACACTACCCACTGCACTTCTGGAAGGAGGAAAAGAAGAAAATGTTGCAGGCACCCACACTTCCAAAAGGAAGAAACATGTCAGCTGTACCCACTCATGTCATCTCTGCTTAGTGACAGGCAGAAGGACGCCTACTTGGAGTGGCCCAAACTCCAGAAGGCAAGGCGTGCCTAAGCTGCCCACACTTAAGAACAGCTTGGGAAATGGTCAGTGGTACAGAGAGTGAGGGAAGAAGAGGCCTCGTGCCAGGAATGGCACTATGTCTGTGCCCACTTTTCCTTCTAGATGGAGAGGACCCGGAGGCCAGAGATGGCTAGGGCTTAGTCATGCCGGTAGCACTGGGAGACCTAAGGCCTGCCACCCAGCAGGACATTTGTGTAGATGTAAGAACAGCAGAGGCTGTGGGTACACTGCATTGAACTCGACTCTTGGTGGATGCAGAGGAGACAGAGAACGAGAAGGGGACTTTATTTCAGAACAGCTTTAGTTTGCATTATCAAAGCTCTAATGAATGCCAAAACGCATCAAAGGGGCCTGGAGATGCTCAGTAGTAAAAGCACTAGCCACACAAGCTGATGACATCAGTTTGGATCTAAGGGAACCATGATCCCAAGGTCGGGTGTAGTAGTCCTGTGTGTGTAACCCCAGTACTCCCGTAGCACCATGGGGTAGGAAAAGGGGACTCACGCATAATGTACCACTGACCATTTCCCTGGACTGTGTGAAGAAGTGTCAGAAAACAGAAAAATCCCGTAACCAAATAAGAAGCTACTCTTCTGACCTCCACACATATGTCATGGTATGCACATGTGCTATGGGACATGTACTTACACACACAAATATCACATATGTTTATATGTATCTTATGCCCCTGCCACATAGACAAATTCATTCACACTATACACACTTATGAACATATACATTATATGTATTCACCATATATACACACACTAACACATGCACACATTATATACATATGACACATACACATACCACACACACATGCATGCTCATCCATATACAAAAACCACATACACATATAGATATCACATACACATGTCACACAACACACATATACATATAGATATAATATACACATGTCACATGCATATACATATCACATAAAGACACACTATATACACATGAATACTTACGTAAAAATACATGCACCACATAACATATTATATACACACCATACTCCCACACAAGTTTATAACACATACATCCCATATACGTACTATATGCACAAATTCATAACACATATATATAATGTAATCATACACAAATACATAAAAGAGGGCAACACAGCAAATAAAAGAAGCTTCAGGTCCAAGCCCATGGTCCTAGTCCATATGAACAGAGGCTGAGAAGATAGGAACTGGCGACTGATAACAGAACAGGTAGAAATAGCTCCCTCTGCAAGCCCCGGAATGGTCTATATGCACCCACAAAGCCATCATGGCAGTGCCACAGAATTTAGTCAAGGCTGCTAGAAGTTTCTAAGTTCCCAAACTGACAAAGGATATCTGTGTTCATATGGAGTTCCCGGGCAACACTTTCAATTCTAGTGTGTCTTCCTAAATAGATCCAAGTCCCAACCTGTGACAGCATGGGCTGAGGGAAGCTAGGGCAGGGCACTTGTGCTTACAGGAATGGTGGAGACTGCTTAGGGGAGCCCTTTGTCCACAGCTGACCCTGGACTGTGAGACCAGCGTATCTGCTGAATGCCCAGAGGATGAGGAGGGAGACTCCTGTCTTCTCGTGCTTTCATGTAGAGCTTGACTCTGCTACCTCTGACACTGAAGAGCCATGTTCTGGTCGTCCCATGGGAAGCCCTTTCTGCCTAAAGAGTTACAGCTCTTCACCCGCCAGAGCCTCAACCCCAAAGACCAAATCAAGAAAAACATTACTTGTCAGAACCAAGAAAATAGCCCTGACAGCCGACTTATAGGCCCATCAGCACTGATTGACCCAGTGTGATGAACCCAACTTTGGAAACCTCTGGCCTTCCGGAGGGGGATTGGAGAATCTTTGACACAGCACTCTCTGCCTTCTCCAACTGGTGGCCACAGCCACTCCTGATACTGCAGTGAGCACACACTGTAATGGAAGGAGGGGGGAAGAGGAGCCCTTGAATAGTTCAGAGACAAAAGAAGCAGCAGCTTTATGGTGTGGTTTCTTCCCTATTCATCACCCATGCAAGTTGGTAAAAATGCACCAATACTCCGGCTGCCCAGGAACACCCCAACACTCTGGCTGCTATCTGAGAACTGCCCAGGAATACCCCAACACTCTGGCTGCTGTCTGAGAACTGCCCAGGAACATCTCAAAACTCCAGCTGCTGTCTGAGAACTGCCCAGGCTGAGAGTCTTTGAAAATCATGACTTCATGGAGCCTTGCTCTAGAACTACGCTAGGCCATAGCCTAAGCTCTAGGTCCTCTTTCTATTACCCCCATTTATTCAGCATAATCTTGTCAAACTCTATACATGACACAGTGAACAACTGTAATTCTGAGTAAAAAGGGATCCAATTGGCCCCCGTGAATAAGGTGGGCCCCCTAGATGGTAGAATTCAGAAGGCATTCAGAACACTAATGAAGAGAAGTGGAACATTCTCCAAGAAAAGAACACACAGGTTCCCTTTTATTTTCGGGATCATCTGCAAATGTTTCTTTGGGAAGACGACCAGAAAAAAACTTTTCAATTTCAGGCAAACTTTTGCCTGAAACAAAGGGAGGAGAATGACGGTGAAAGACAGAGGTTGCGGTGAAGCTGATAATTAAACCCGAGCCTGTGCGATGGCATTGCTGGCTTAGTAGGCCTATGGGACACTGATGGAGCCAATGTGGGAACAAGACCAGCAGGAAAAAAAATGTTTTTGATGAGGATACCAATATGGCAAAGCCCCGACTCTTGATCTCTTGACACCCACCTGAAGAAATCAGAATGTCTATGAATCATTGCTTCCTGACATCCCATACGTTGAGACTGTCCCCTCTTCCTGGCTAGAAGGAAGTATGTACAGAAACCCAGAATGGGCTGCTCTCCTTGTTCCCACAAGTCACAGCACTTCTCAGACTGACTCTTAAAACTCCCTGCTTGGTAGCCATAGGCATCAGTCAGACGCTGAGGTTCAGAACCTGAGTCTCGAAGTTAGGCAGAGGGCATCCTCCTGTAGCTTTCCCACCAGGACTTGGTTTGTCTTCTGATACAGCAAATAGGAGGAGTATCTGCACCTGTGACCTTGGTAACGCATCACCTGAGTGCCCTTAGCACAGACAATGGAAGGCAATAGACTCATCTCCCACGGAAGTCCTCCATCGCCTCTGTGTAATCCTAAAGGCCCAAGCACTGGAAAGTCTACAGATGATAACTTATTTGTCTGTCACAACTGGCCTGACCTGAACTTATTAGGCAGCAAAAATTGACCCCAACTGACACTGGGCTATTTATAGTCCTTGTTTATTTCACTTCGTGCACGTGTTCATACATTTTTTTCTGCAGAAATATCACTGTGCTGATTGCAAGGCATTGCTCCGGGTCCCACTGGGGGTGTTAAATAAGAATGATGTATGCAACTGCTTACCATTCTAAATGGGGAGCATTCTGAATGCCAAAGGCCACATGGCCTTGAGGTTCCTCATAGGGGGACATGGATTCGTTCACATAATAAAGCTCATTCTGTTTTGAGGAGTGACAAGTGGCTTCCTTACTCAGATAAAAAGGACTGGGAAGCTAGCTCAGTTGGTAGACTGGATACCTAATATGCATAAACCTCCTGCACCAGTCACCAGTACCTTACGCATGAACCAGGTGTGGTGGTGCATGCTTGTAATACCAGCACTTAGTGAGTAGAGGCAGGAGAATGAGAAATGCAAGGGTATCCTTAACTGTACAGGGAATTCAGAACTAGTCTCAAATACAGGAGATGCTGTCTCAGATAGTAACGATAGTTATATTGATAACAGCAAACTGAATGTTATGTTTTTAACACATCAGGTGCTTGGGAAGGCAAGGAATAGAAGAATACCAAGAACGCCATGGGCTGCTCGGAGGCCTGTGTGTGTGAAGCTCGCTCACGCCTGAGTAGGTGTAGCCCCCTAGCCTGTTTCCTGTGTTTTCTACCTCCAGGCTGCAGGCTGTGCAAAGAGGGCGGGATAACATCTTCCTTCCTCTCAGGAATGAGAAACTGAGGATTAGAGAGTCTCAGTGACTTACCAGAGACAGATCCCACCAGCTAGTGAGAAACAGACATGCTTGGGGCTGGAACGCTTAGGAGCTAGACTCTGGACCTAAAACCATCTTTCCTTAGACCTTTTCCCTTGCAGCCCTCCTCTCCTCCAGCACTAGGAGCCTAGTAAGGCTAGCAGTACGGGGAAGCTGACAGCCAGTGCTGCTAAAAGGGGTATGTACCACAACCATGGCACGGCACACACATGCTGTCTGTCCTTTTGCACCCCGTCTGAATGATTAACCAAGATGAGGCTCTCTGAGATGTCCTCCCTTCAGATAAACAACCAAAGCTTAGGGCTGGATCTGACTTGTAAGCTCTGACGCAATGGAAAAGTACCTCCAGTGAAACAGGCAAGGTGAAGGCCGGCGGAGGTTTCTGGACCATGTGGGAAAGGCCCAGGGGCCATTTTGTTCCACCAGAGCACCGCTGAAGGCCCTTGCACTGGGGGATTTCGGGAGCTCTGTGTGTTCATTCCTGAAATCTAGCCTTCTCATCTCATTCACTGTGTACGGTAGCCTGCCTGTCTCCATCTTTCTCAGACTATCTCAAGCCTGCCTTGTCTGTAAAGCCCTGGTTTCTTTTCATCTGACTGTTCTTCTCCCTCCATGCCCAGGAGCTGTAGTCAGAGCCATGGTGCCAGTCAGCCAGGCATGGGAAGTCCCTTGTTCTTCTTTCTTTAAGGGTGTTATCACATGGGAACTTTGCCATTAACCCTCAGTGCTGGACCGTCATAGATATAAACAGACCTTCGATCTTCCCAGTGCCGTCCTCCTACAAGGAAGCATAGGTACCATGTTCCCCAAGGAAGGCAGGTGCTGAGAGTTCCAGCCATCATCAGTCCTCTACAGCCTTTCATTTTGACTTTCTGACTCTGAGTTGTTTGATGGCCGAGGAGCGTTTAGAGACTATATGGCTCTCCAGTGTCCTTTCGTGCCTTGAGACACACACCAGGTTATCGGTACACCTTTCTTACCACACCAGAGATCCCTGAAGCTCAGAGCCCCTGGCCACCCCCCTTTCAACTTGAGTTTCTCTATGTGGCCTATGGCAACTGCTGGTGTACTCCTGTGGGTTTGCTTGAATGTTTGTTCCCGGTTTTGTGCCCGCTGAAGCAAGGTGGGCTATACACGAAGGACAGGGCAGCTGCCCTAACCACATAGTCTGATGGTCCTGGGGATCAAGCCTGGGCTTAGCCTAGTTATCAGAGCTCTCTGGATTTCTAAAAGAAAGAGATGGAATCGTGATAGCGAACATTAAGATAGGTAGAGTAAGGTTTGGGGTCATTTAAGATTTAGATAGGAGACAAAAGGTAGGCTCAACATAGTCTCAGGACTGTCCCAAAAGTCCAAACCCTGCAAGGATCAGGAGCCTTCTAACTCCCCCCTCCCGGGGGGGGTGGGGGAACAGCTAAATTTTAGGCTTGTGCTTTGTCCCTTTAAGGCTCCCCAGTTAGAGTCAGGAATGGAGGCTTTTGCCTGTGAAGTCATCCTCTTTCCTGGCAAGCCACTGATATTCTAGCTTCAAAGATTTCATCTGACCCCTGGTAGGCAGCCCCTTTTTGTCAGTACATAGAGAGGGGACAGAGCCCCCAGCACCCTCAACCTGGTGAGACTTTCCACAGGTTGACCTGAGTGGGTTTCCATGGACAAGTGACAAGTTGCCCAGAGGCCCCTGTCCCCTGAATGCTCAGGATAGAGCTACAAAGTGCTACATCATCCCCCAGCTCACCCCACACCCCCACCCCAGGGCGGGTGCACACGGCTGGGCCAGGCGCCAGAGGAACTGGTGGTTGCTTTTGTGGTCACCCAGCAGTTTTATGAAGGCCCTTGAGGTACTTCAACTACCAGGTGGCCCCAGTGTGGTTAAACTGTCTGGGGGCCAAGCTTGATCAGTGGCCACCTGAGCAGAGGCCTGAGGCTGAGAGCTGTGCAGTTGGTGGCGGTGATGATTACATAACACAGGGAAGGTGCAAGGGTCAGCATTCTCAGGTAGCATGCGCCACACATTCATGCATGATAAAAGAGTGCCTTCACCGGTCTCTGGGGCACTGGTGGCACCGTCCTGGATTTGGAGAAACTGTTCTCTTTTGGAAGTCACACCAGCCCCTTGGGTATGGCACTCACATTTTGCAGATGCAGAAGCAGACTGTTTAAGGTTCAACTGTCAAAGACCCTTTGGTGAGCTGTGTGAAATTCTTCTTCACTGGCCCCGTGAGCCAAGAGTCTCTCCATTCTCTTGGCACTGAAACCAGCACCCCGAGTCCAGTCAGGGAGTCTTTCTCAGATTTTAAGCTCTCAGGCAGGCGGGAGATAGAGAACTGTCTATCTATTGATATTTTTGCCTGGATCATGAGCCATAGAGCACTTCTTAGGCTAAATACAGATTACAGAGTAACCCAAAATGCCTTGTCAGAGTCCTTGGGAAGCTTTGAGAAAACATTTTTAAGTCTCTTCTCTTGTTCTTCTACCTAAAAGTATCCATCATAGCCTTGGTACAAAGGAGATGCCTAGGCATAGACTAGCAAACAGAAATGCAGCCAATTAAGGACATATTATGCCTATGTGTACATATATGCACATGTATACACAAACATGTGTCTACATATATATGCGTACACCTATTCATACACATGCACACACATCACCAAAAACACAAACACAACCTTCCACCCTGAGAGTTAAGCCCATTCTTCTCTCCTTGGAGATGGTCTTTAGCGGGGGAAACATGAAATAGCTCATTAACTGAACACCCCATAGGAAACCAAGACCATGTTAGGCTTTTGGCCTCTTTGTGCATATGCCTTGATTTATGCTCACAGAATTCCCTTCTCTCTCAGCTCTTGTTAAAGGCCCCATCCTGGTATGGCTTTCCTCATCATCTCGATTTTCTCCTTAGGCTACACACTCCTCTCAATGGAAGAACCCCCTGGTCTCCACTGTCAATCATTGCGGTGCAGCTCACTGAGTCATTTAGCAAATGTTTATGGAGTGTCTAGTGGGTGCCTGCTATATAACACCGTCAGGCTGAGTACAGACTCAAGGCTCTGATCATAAGTGAGTGAGTGAATGAATGAATGAATGAATGAATGCTAAGTAAAGTAGGGAGAGATATGTGGATAGAGTCAGGTGGAGGCATTTGATGTAGTCCCCAGAGAAGAGGCTTTTGTAAGCTTGCCACAGAAATAGAGAATAAATAAGGCAGTTGAACACACAGACTGGAAGCTGAGGCCTGCTTCTCATGAGGGGCCATGTGCTCAGATTTGAATCTGCCTCCTTACCACGTTCCAACGTTAACTCCTCAGTGTGACAGTGATTGGAGGTGGGACCGTGGTCGAGGAGCAGAGTTAACCAATGGAGCAGTGCTTTCCTGTGGACATGCATCACCTATAGGCATTCTGTCCCCTTTTCTCTCTTCCACACCATGCATGTCCACTCACTCCTCGTTTCTGCTGTCACTTGAGACAGCATGTCACCAGATAGAGCTGCCTGATTTTGGACTTCTCCCTCTCCAGAAGCATGAACCAAGACAACATACTTTCCTTACAAAGTATCCCATCTCATGGATTCCGTTGTGCCAACGGATATGAGGTAAGACAGTTCTAGCTCATGCCAAGCAGCTTCATTCATCTATCTGTATCACAAGCACAAGCTTATGGCTTAAAGCCAACACCTAGCGGGGGTCATTTAAACATTATATAACGTCATGCCTGTGGAGACCAAAGTCCAGGCTAGAAGAGCCCCACAATCTAGCAGTCCAGCAAGTATCTGGAAATTGTGCAAGTGCAGAAATGTTTTCATAACTGAAATAAAACCCAACATCCAACAGCGGGGGAGAGACAAGGCTGACCCAATTCTGCCCTTTCAGATTTCAATTCTCCTCCATCCCCGTAGAGAACTCGTGGTGGATTCTCACCAGATGACCACCTTGGAGGCTGGAGAGCTTACTCCTCCGGTCCCTGTGGTCAGGTTCTTTCCCTTCTACCTTCCTCTTCCCCATGGGGTTGAGTCTCCCTTTCCTTATGTGTTAATAACCAGAGCCACACACTTCCCAGTCCCAGGAGCTTGAGGTAATCCAGCCCACCAATTAGGTAAAATTAAAGCCAGGTAATTTGAACCCATCTGCTGGGCACCTGACCACAAACCACCTCTTAGCTAATCCCCAGTCGGTTCTGATTACTCCCCGAGCGACTGCCCTGCTTCATCACCACGGCCATGGGAAAGGGGGAGACCCTGGGGTTACTGGGGTCTTCAGTTAGCGCTTTGTCATTAGCGTGGTTATTAGCCAAGTTGCCTCTCCTGGGACAGCTTGAGACAGTGGGGACCAGAGGTTCCCAGGACCCAGCAGATGGATGACTGCCTCCTCACACAGGCCAGCAAAGGACACAGCAGACCTGGCAAGGTGGGCGGATTCCAGGAGGCCAGGCCAGGCATGATCCCGCCTCAGAAGTTTCACAGATGGCTCTTAGGGACAGTTAAGGTGCCCAAGCATGAAAGCTGGCTTCAGGTGAGACCAGGTTTGCCAGGTGGATACACGTTTAGTAGGCCCTGGGAAGATTTTAGACACTGAAGGCAAGGCTATTGACAATAAAACACAATTAGGTTTTTGTGAGCCTTTAACCAGAAACCAGACTCTTTTTCAAAAGTCTCCGATGAGGATACAGCTCAGCAAGTCAAATGCTTGGTGCGTGAGCATGAGGGCCAGGGTTATGCTATCCAGCGTCCACAGAAAACACTGAGAACAGCGATGCATAGCTGGCATCTTTGCAAGGAGTGAGAGAAGCCAGAAGGCCTTGATTGGGCCGACCAGTGGGCCTTGCTGAATAGGTGAGCTTTGGCTTTGTTCGGAGACCCTGCCTCAAACCAAGATGGAGAAATACCGAGGAAGATACTTGACAGTATGTACAAACACATGCCTATGTGTATGCATGCACAAATAACACAGACACGAACACATATGATTCACAGAGCACGCCGGCATACACGACCCTACTGAGGGTGAATGAGTTGGCTCTTAACATTCCAAAATTTAGGACATCCATGAGTTGCCAAGGCCACCAAGTCCATTAGAGGCCTTCCTGTATTCCTCCATTTTCTTCTGAGAGTGGCAACTGCTGGTTAGCATTCTATGGATTAGAAACATAAGCACTCCAGAGCCGTGCTGCACCCTCCACTGTGTGGATCCCGCTGCGTCAACACCGAAGTGAGGAGGAAACACACAGGGTGCATGGCAGTGAAGTCATGGAAGCAAGAACACGAAGCAGCTGGTCACATTGCATCTACAGCCGGGAAGCAGAGAGAGAGATGAACGTTGTTGGTCATTTTACTCTCTCTTCTTTATTAAGTCTGGAAATCTCCACCAGTGGGAAGCTGTTGTACGGTTGTTCTTTCTGCTTCCATTTACCCTACCTAGAAACTTCCCCATGGGCATATTCAGAGGCTTCGTTCCTAGAGGGTCCAGATTCTGGCAAGTTGCCAATAAAGATTAGTTATCCCGGGGGTGATATGACTTAAATCCCATCCATTTTCCACACATCACTCCAGGGCTCCAGAAACTCTGCAGCTGGTGGCATCCCCTTCCTTGGTGGCAGGGTTGTCTCAAGATCTCCAAATCTAGTGAGGCTGACCCTTCCCTCCCAAATATGATTACATTTTAACCACATTCTGCATTGTATTTTTTGATCTGGAAAACTGAGCACTTGGCTGTGAATGGTGATAAGAGTCCATTTGACTTCACTGGTGTAGAACTGAGAACTTCTGAATGGAGATAGAATTGATATATCTGGGCCCCTGTCATCGTAATCTGACAACGGGAGAATAGACTAATGGTACCTTTTTGCCAGCATCTATCCACAGTCCTAAGCCAGCAGGGAGGGCTTTTTGATATCCCAAAGAGACAGTGCTGTCTTTCCAACTGCATTCGTATTCCAGCTTCCTTCCATCAGCAACAACGACGGGCTAACAGTGACTCTTTTGAATTTGTGGATGTATTTATTTGCTTGCTTCGTTCTGGGCTTTGGCAGTCAGTGTAAGAAGCTGCTGTGATTGCCTTTGGTATCCAGTTCTAACAAGCCAGGCATACAGCCTTGTCCATTCCCCATACCCCTGCTGCTGTATTCCCAAGCCCCTCCTAGGTGGACGTTTTCCCTGCCCTTCTCCACCGAGCTATTCCTAAGTGTGGTAAAGTACATCTGGTCAGGTGTAGCCACAGCTGGGACTACAGATACTTCTGGGACTTCTGGAAAACAGCATTGTTATATAGGTATGGATGAAGTTTCAGGACAAGCCACTTGGGCCAGACCTAGCATTCAGCTCCTTCTTGTGCACTTGCGAATGAAACTCTTGTAGTCTCTCCTCGCTTTCCTCCATCGGAGGGGGGGGGGGGCTCACTTTGGCATGTACAGCCTACCAGATTCGATCTTCTCCATCTATGTATGTGTACAGACATGCAGTTGTGTCTGCTGACATGCATCCATGCGTGTGTGTGTGTGTGTGTGTGTGTGTGAATGTAAAAGCCAGAAGACACCTTCAGCTCTTGCTCCTCAGGCACCATTTTTTTTTCATATATTCTAAAGGCACGATTTCTGGGCATGGGAGAGGCTTTCTGCCCAGTGACCCCCAGTGATCCACCTATCTCTGCATCTCCAACATTAGAATTATGTAAATGCACCAAGTCGCCCAGCTTTCTGGCATGGGCTGAGGACTGAATTTGTCTTTGTGCTCACAGGGCGAGTGCTTGCCTAACTGAGGCATCTCTCAGGTTCTACACTTGGCATTCTTAGGAGCCTAGGGACCGTGGCCCCTGCTGGTGCAATGTAAGTGCCCTGCTCTGCAGTCGTGCTGACCTTGCTGTCTTGGACAGCACTGGCCTTGCCCTGCTAGAGTGAGAATCAGCCTCTCTGCTAGTCCTTCTCTGAAGGGGAGCCTTAATCCTGCCCTGCAGTCTCAGTTTTACTGGGGTCTTTTTAGAGATGTGATATCTTCCTAGACTCCCTCATTTAAGGTGGCTCCCCACTGCCCAGGACCTTCACCCCTTCTCTCTCCTATTAGAATCTCTTCTTTACCCTACCCCCTTACCACATATCTTCCCACTGTGAGAAGCCGCCTGACTGCTGTCTGGGTTTTCTGTAAGCTGTTATATATATATATATATATATATATATATATATATATATATATATATATGGATCCTCGGCACCTCCTCCGAATATATATATATATTCGTATAAAGCATATTCTATGTGTCCCCTTGTTTAGGGACCTCCATCCGTGTCCTTAGCTGTATTAATCTGTGGTGTTTTGTTTTGTTTGTTTGTTTGTTTCCTGTGGCAACAGAGAACAGGAGACTTGGTGATTGTCAAACAGCATGGATTTATTCTTCATGTTTCTCAGGGCTGAAAGGCCAAGATGGGGTCCTGGCAGGTCCAGTCTCTTTCCATCCACGATGCTACCTGGTTGCTGTATTTAAGGAACATTCTTGCCTCACACAGCAGAAGACCTGAAGATAAGACCAAGTGAAGACAACGTTCCCAACCCCCTCTACAGGGACATTTGTACACGCAGTCCCGTTAGAGAGAAAACAGGCAGCCCTCAGCAGGGCACCTGTGAACTGTTATGGCCTACTTACGCACGCATTGCCCGTGTGGGATAATGTGCCACCCACCCACGTGCTTGCTGTGTACTGCCATAGGCCATCTGTGCACACTTTCCTGAGTGCAGTCTGGGTACTCATTCACCTATATGCTGTTTGAACTTCTTGCTTTCGTTTTCTTATGCGATGCTATGTTGTCTGTGCGTTTGTTTGCTGTATAGTATTGGGTAATGTCATATACACATTTACTCAGTGCTTACTGTTGATATATAAGTTCACCTGTGTGATTAGGCTGATTAGGGGGCATTTGCCCATGTCCTGCCCTAGGCTGTTTGTGCATGAGCTCACCCATGTGCTATTACATGTTGTGTGGACTGTCTGTTTGCTGTTCTGTCTTGGCTCCATCTTGCAAGAAGAAGCAAGCTAGGAAGGTAATAGCAATTGCTGAAGTTGGGTGGGTGGTCAGAAGGAGTCAAGGGGTTAAGCTACAGGTCAGAGGTCAGGGGTCCCTCTGGGTAAGAGACTGAAAATGGGGGACAGTAGGAAATTATCTGTTCCTGGTCCCATACTGCAGAGTCCAGGCAGAGCCCTTGCAGAGACTGATTTGAAGTAGTCTAACTATCAAGAAAAATGCTTCATGTGGCCCTGGAGGAGGTGCCGAGGATCCCTAGGAGAGATACTGCGAGGTTGATAGAGAGTCACAGGGGAAAGCTGATACATCCATGAGAATGCTGAGCTGAGTCTTGAGTGCAGGAGGTATGGGAGCTTCTTCCTCTGCTATGCTTGCTCCACCCTGAGATGCAGAAGGTTAACCAATTCACTCCCGTGGAGACCGCAGCCCGAAACTGCAGACCGAATGGCATGGAAGAGGGTGGGTGGATTTTTCTTTCAACTTCCGAAGACAACCTGCAAATAGAACGGGCCGTCAGTCATTTATGTACATCATGAACTAGACACGACAGCTTCCCAGTGACTGTGGCCTTAGTTCTAAACACATGAACCTCATCCAGACCTCTCCACGAATAAAATCAGGAACTATGAGACCTCTAAGTGTCTCCTGGGATTCTCCACACCAGCCTGGAGTGGGATGTGCTGGAAGGAATCATGAATAGAGTCAGGAGACTGAATTGTGGCCATGGATTTCTATTGAACAAATCACTTTTCTTAGTTTGCTCTTGTAGGATGGTGTCTCATGCCCGGACCGCAGAACCAGAGACAGAGGCACTGCTGCCTTAAGGGACCCACACAAAGGCTGTGCAGGCTGACAAGCATGCTAGCCAACTAGGCGAGCTTCAGGCTCAGTGAGAGACTGTCTCAAAATAAATAAATAAATAAATAAATAAATAAATAAATAAATAAATGTGGAGAGCCGCTGAGGGAAAACATTTTGACAACAACCTCAGGCCTCCCCACACAGGCTCAGTCGCCTGCACACACCCCCAGTAACAGATACATGCATCACACATGAGTACATCATAGGACCAAACAAATAAATAACAGGAGGTGGACAAACGAGGGCCTAAGGAACTGCACTAACTGCTCTCTGATCGTTATTATTAGCAGCAATAACTAACTGTTAACGTCAAGTCATTGCTCTGCTTTTGATGACATTAGTCTTTTTAAAATGAGCCCATATTGTTAACTGGATATGGCGTATCGTTTCCTGGGTTTCTTACCATTTGACTTTCAGGACAAACTGCTGCCCAGGGTTGTATGGACACTGTCTCCTCCCAGTGCTTCTGTCCTGAGTCCCAAGGGTCTGCACTTCCAAGGGAAGCTCTGTTTCCTCCTCTGAAGAAGTGCTGGTGCCTGAGCCAGAGTACATGGTTCTTCAGGAAAAGCCAAGGAAGCCAGGGGAGAGGCAGGAGAGCTCTGAGTACTTCCTGTGACGGGAAGGACTCAGCAGCAAGCACCTGCATCTGGGCTCTGTCCTTGAACCTCCCATTTTGTCATTCCATCACGTTATCAGGAGTCTAGGGCTTATAGCTCACCTCCAGCAGGCTAGGCTTCAGCAAACTGCACTCATAATTCCCTGTGTCTTTCTCATAGTTGTCGGGGATACTCTGAGGGTTGGCCCAAACCCAGTGCCCTGTGTTGGTTCCCACACTACTGTCGCTACAACGATCAGTCAAGAGAGACACTGCCCATCCCACACTTGACAGCTGTGATGTACGCATAACTTCTACCTACCTGGAAGTAAGAAACACCAAGTTTAACTACAGAAAACTGTGATATGCTTTTAGCTTTAGCTTTAAGGCTTTATTTAATTTTATTTTATGTGTATGAATGTTTGCCTGCATGTATGTCTATGTACCATGTGCAGGCCTGATGCCCACGAAGGCCAGAAGAGGGCATGTGATCCCCTGGAAATGGCTTTGTAGGCAGTTATGAGCTGCCGTGTGGGTACTGAGAAGTAAGTTCCTTTGGAAAAGCAGTCGGTGCCCTTAACCACTGACCCATTTCTCCAGCCGCATACTGCAATTTGCAAAGAGCTTAAGCTAGGTCTGTAGTCTCAGAACACTGTAGGGAGAGGCGAGAGAATCAAGGGTTCAAGGACAGCCTTTAATGCATAACAACTTAAAAGTTGTACTGGACTAAGTCCCTCCCCCCCCAGACAGACAGACTGATAGACACACACACAGAGAACCTAAGAAACTAATTTTTAAATATGTTCATAAAAATTAAAAATATTCAAAGAAGCACATGTTTAACCCAGTTTAAACCTTACTTATTTTGTACACATGTGGTGCTATTACATTGTTTTTAAGTATTGGTTTAAAATAATTTAAATTAAAAAAATAAAAGTAAGTGTAAAGGTAAAAGCAAAGTCCCCTTCAGGAAATAATTTCTCCTGACGTCCCTGGAAAACCCGTTCCTACTGACAGTTACTGAATCTGTCAGCGACCAGGAGGCCAGTCCAAGTCGAGATGCTTCTGATGCCAACACAGCCATGGGATCAATGTGCGCCGGAGAAGGCATGCACACCCTCAGAGGGACCATTCTGAGCTCAGTCCCGCCTACTGGCGTACTGTCCTCAGGCCTCAAGCCAGGCACAGGCAAATTTCACCTCAAGCAGCAGGTCCAACTGTTTGACCTTACTGCAGGAGCTGCAGAGGTGGGTTCACCCTCCTGAAAGGCCTCGCCATTGTGCACAGGCCTACTGCTGGCCAGGATGATTAACTGCTGCTGGAACAGCCTGCTTCCAATGGTTGGGGGCGAGGGGTGTCCAGGGAAAACCAAGTGTATGGAATGGTAACCTCCCTTGAGTAGGCAGACAGGGGGCATTGGTGTTTGATCTGAACACGAAGTGCTGAGGAGCTTAGGTGTACCTTGAAGATACAGGGGAAAGGAGTGAGCAGGAAGAGAAGAAGATTCCGGAACAAGGGGAAAAGAGGAAAGGAGAGAAGAGGAGGGGAGGGGAGAAGGCAACAGAGGAGAGGAAGAGAGAAAAAGCAAGCTAAGGGGAGAGAAGGGAGGGGAGGGGGGCTTAGCCTACTGACTTGAATTCCCTGGAAGAATGAGAGAGCTAGGCCTGAAGCATATGGAAAAGATGGGTTAGTGCTGGCCATACGCCAACATATTCCCTGATTCTTCTTTCTCCTCCGGGCATGTTTGTGTGCCTATGAGTGTGTCTCTGTGTGTGTCCATGTGTATGTGTGTGTGTCCATGTATGTGTGTTGTCTGTGTGTGTCTGTGTATGTGTCTGTGTTGTCTGTGTGTACACCTATGTGTGTGTGTCTGTCCATGTGTATGTGTGTGTGTATGTCTCTGTTCATCTGAATATGTGTGTGATACCTCTTTGTATTTCTGCTTCTGGGTGTGTGAAGAGTCCCTGAATCCTTGCTCAGCGGGTCCCTTAGCCCAGCTTGAATAAATCATTCTTAGTACCTGTGGGTGGGGGCAGCTGTCTTTTCTGTGGAATGAAAGTCACCAAGTCACCTGCAAAGCTCCACCTTGTTGGCATCAGCAATACCCCCCAGCTTCCAGGGACCAGACAGGGCTCCTGGGGCTGTGGCATCACAGGGTGGAGGTAGGAGGACAGAGTGTTCCAAGACCTGGGGACAGCTAACAGTCCCTTCTTGACTCAAATTCCCTTCCGCATTTGCAGAGGACCAGGCAGGGGATTCTGCCCTCCATCTGAGCCCTGGCCTGTGTCACAAAGCATTTCTCAAATGCTCCAAGTTTAGTGAAACCTCAAATGCATTGGGCTAAGGCCTCTGTCCCATCCTGGGATTGAAAGAGTTGTGCAGAATGATGAAAATTGTATCCACATGTTCCTGATTTGCTAACAACTAGATCGTCAAAATACTATTTTTAGGGCTTTTTGATGTCTAGGAAGCCTTTTAAGGTCGTTCAAATATAATTTTTAAAAGCCCTTTTCCTTAGAAGATGGAAACTTTGCTCACTGCATGTAAAGAAACCCAGTGGAACTGAGGGATTTAAGTCTAGAAATGTCACAGCATTTGACAGGGGGTTAGAAACAGTTAAAATTTCATCCATCACCTCAGGAACCCGAATTAGACAAAATAGCCCTCCATCAGGCATCTGAAGGGTGTCATTTCTCCTAAATTTTGTATCCAAATCAGTTATTGTTATCCAAGGGGAAGGGTAGAAACAGGCATTTATTGGTACCCTGGGCATGGTGCCTGGCACCCTAAACACATAACCTCCTATATTCCCACCTGATGAAACTTCAGGTAAGGAAGTGGGGTATGAAGAGGTGTGACAGAGTCATCCAGTGACTTAGACATTGAAATTTGGATTCTTAGGACATCAAAATGACACCTCTTCACACATAGTTGCAAAACAGGCATAGCCACCAAACAACATCAAGGACTCTTGCATCTCTCTGGAGCCTTGCATGTGGGCACATATCTCCCCTAGAAAAAATGAGCTCTCGCACACCCCTCCCCAGTTCCATCCTTCCCAGGTACCATTGCTCAAATTAGGCTTCAGCAAGCTCAGCCCATGCCTTGGAGACTCTAAAAGAGAAGGCAGGGTGAACAGCAAAGCCAAGCAAATGAATTCAGAAGCGGCAAGCCAACTAAGGCTTCTGTCCCCAGCAGTGATCAGAAAGAAGCAAGGTGTTAGAGGTATGCATGATCTATGGTCATCAGCCAGCATCTGAAACTACACTGATTGGCTAGCTCATTCAGATCTCAATTAATCAAAATAAATGAAGCTAAAGGTTGCAGCCCCCCTTTTTGTGTTGTGTCTCAGAAAGTCACTGTACCAATTGTGGCTGGGAGCTAGTGAATGGCATAGTCCAACCAAACATACATTACTTTAGCTGCAGAAAGTTCTAGAGGGCAGTGCAAGGGCCTCCTGCTAGGGGTATTTTAGATTAGCCACATACAAAATCCCACCACCCTTTACCTCTGCGTCCTGAAAAAAAAAAAAAAAGCTGCTATCCAGATTGCAATCTGAACTCCTGTGTCCTGCCTCCTGTTCCCTCCTAACATGACCCATGGTGACAGTTGCTGGAAGACCTGAAGGTTAACTTCTCTGACAGTTCCTAGGCTCCCAGAGGCAGTTGTATGCTCGGCCCTCTGTGTTTCCCTTCTCTGGCTTCAGAATGCAGAGGAGGCGGTGAGGGGGTGGGGAGAGGAAGACCCAAGGCACATAGGGCACAGCGGGACAAGGGGAGGCTGCCAGGGAGGCAGACATCTGTGCCCAGACAGATAGAGTTTCACTGATAGGATCTTTCTTGCTATCCTTGTAAGAGATAAACAATTCGCCCAAGCAGCTTTCTGGAGGAAGTGCCCCGCTGAGAAAGTGGCACTCAGAGGCCAGCGGCTCACCCCTGCGGTCACAGACCCAAGAGGAGGAAGGCAAGGCAGCAGGGAGGGAGAGAGGGAGGAGGAGGCCACCCAGGCTTTGCACAGGTGACAGGAGTGACAGGGCCCACACCTCGGATGGCAACAGAGAGAAGAGTGTTAGCTGGCACGGGGGTGGGGTGGGGGGTGTCTGTGTTCTGTGAGAAGCGAAACCAAGGAAATGACAGGAGGGTGAGCCGAGACAGCATATCTCGTTTCTCGTCTAGAGGGCTCTCACACACCGCCGGGTCCAGCGTCAGTGGTGTGCGTCCACACCCTACAGCTCCCACACCCTACAGCTCCGAAGGTTGCCCACGGCCTAAAGCACAGGTTCACCCTCCTTAAAACAGGGTATCTGTAAGAAAGACTCCGTGTAAGATGTAGCCTCTGCCAGAATCAATGGATTGTTCTTCCAAGAATGGGTTTCAGTAGGAGGAATGGGTGGATAGGAACTCAATTCTGACCAATGGGTATGCAGTATTTTCTCAGTACCAGCGGGGACTGATTCCAGGAAGTCCTCAGGTCCCTCATAGAAAATGAAACATTTGCATATAGCATACACACATACACACACACACACACACACACACACACACACACACACATATATATATATGGCAATCAACTCCAGGCTTATCTATAAAAGGAATGCAGTATACACAATACTCTAATAACAGACAGGTGTTAGGGTGCCGTGTCAAATGAGCTGGGAAGGGCCTGGTTCAGTTTCCACCCTCATGGGTAGCATGGCTGCAGAAGTAACTGCCCAGGAAGCTAGAAAGGTCAGGGACCAGGGAGGAAGGAAGATAATGTAAAGCTGTAGGTGTTCAGCTCTCTCTCTCTCTCTCTCTCTCTCTCTCTCTCTCTCTCTCTCTCGATAAGAATTTTGTCTACTGGGGACAATTTCTCAGCAGGGTAAGGGCCTGCGATCCCAGTTTGTATTCCTGGTAAAATTGCAAAAGAAACACATAAAATGCCTTGTCCAGTCAAAATTTCAGAAAACCAAGTAACTTGGTTTGTTTCTTAGTGTATCTCACATAAAGTTTGTGGCGTGGTGGTACTTAAAAATATCTTGTTTGTCTGGAATACGTCACCAGGTAGCTTTGTTTTATATATCAGTGCTTATATAGGAAGCAGAAAATAAAAAAAAGAATAACTGGCCTTTGGGCTTGTTACTAATCTGTGTGCATTTGAGAAGTTTAACCGAGTTACTCAGTTAGATTCAGGGCAGACACGTGGTGAGCAAGACAGGCCCACTCTGTTTGCTGTTTCCTACCGCTGCTTCTGCAGACATCTGCCCCAGGACAGCACAGTCACTAAGCCAGACAGACTGGACAGAATCCGAAAGACAGCCAGTGGTCCCTAGCCCCAGGAACTTGGAAACTGTGGAAGGATCTGGAATGCAGCTCAGCAGGCATCAGGATGGACCAGACCAATCGATACTGAAGCATCAGCAAGTGATGGGAGTCCCCATTCCATCTGTGCCTCATCCTTACTCTAACTTCCACCTAGAAGCACAGGAGGCCCTTCTCACTCAGTGCAAACTGGGGGGGGGGGATTTCTCAGATATTTTGTGGGGGCGCTGGAGAGATGGACCAACAGTTTAGAACACTGACTGCTCTTCTGGAGGACCTGGGTTCAGTCCTGGTACCTGCATGGTGTCTTATAACCATCTATAACTCCAGTTCTAGGGACCCAATGCCTTCTTCTGGTTTCCTCAGGCATCAGGCACACATGTGGTACACAGACATACATGCAGGCAATCACCCGTCCGTGTAAAATAATGATAATAATAAATAGAACTATTACCAATTTTGACTAGGGCCTAGTCTTTTACTCATTGGTGCTTGCTGATCCTGTTTATTTCACTAATAGGTTTTCATAATTTTCTCTACTGTTCTCCCATCCTGTTACATCCAGTGACTTTCAGATTCGTCTTTCTGTCTTTACCAAACACACACCCCTTGACCTGGAGTCCCCCTGTTCACTATAGTCAGGACAATCCTAGTATACCTTTTGTTTCTCCCGCTTGGTTTGTTCCTATCTTAAAGTTTCTGACCATGGATCAGAGGATTACCCAGAACAAGAAGTATTTAAAAGTGTGATGGTCTTCCCAAGAATTAGCAGGAAGTTTTCTGTTTTGAACAGTGTGTTGGTGGGAGTGGGGTCCCCTTGTCAGGCCCGCCCTTCCGGCATTGTTTGAGGCCATAGAGAGCTTCAGTTTTCAAGGTGCCTCTCCTTCTCATGACATTAAGAGATCTCTTGAGAGTGGTCACCGTGATACAGCAGTGTGGACTTGCTGTTGTTAAGAATGGCTTTTTTCATGACCATCTTGCTTCAGTCCCCTGGGGGAGTTTTGATTCTAGACAGTCACCTTGCTTGACATGCACTGGGGAGGCGATGAACCATTCATTATTAAAGGTTTGGAAGTCACAGGAACTACTGTATCTAACCAGATTGGATTGACTTTTTAGCTCCTGCAATTAATAATTCATGAATCTGAGGATATGTGAATTGGGTGAGCGCTAACCTGCTAACAAAAGGAGAGAAGGGGATGAATGCTAACAGCGCTCCATGGTACTTTCCTGAACACCCTGACCCAACCAGTCAAGCCCATGTGTCAGGGAACCTGTTTCATTGTTTCAATCCATGATCAATATTTCATAATTAATGGGCCCATATGTTCCCCTAGGTTTCCCGCCGTCCCCAATTCACACACAGGGTTCCACGTGATGATGTACAAAATGCCTTCTTTGAGAAGAAAGAGTTTGGCTTCTTCTAAAGAGAATTCACACTCTCCTCACGCCCAAGACGGTTTGGGTTTTTAGTCTTACGTCCTTGGATTTCATATAAGGTCTAAACGGTCACTGTCCCAAATACATGTGTGGACTTCAAAGCAGCAATTTTCTCTGTGAAACAAGAGGAAGGTTTGGCAAACCTTGTCTTAGATGGGTCCTGTCAGTTTTAAGGGACTGATATTTTCTTTTGCCTGGCTAAGATGGACACTGTAAATATTACTGGGGACCCGGAATGTGTGCTCCACCTCTGTCAGTGACCAGGTGTATGACCTCAACCTAATCACTCTTTTCTCTCTCTGAGGTTTTCTTTTAATTTATTGTGTGGCGACAAAACCTGGCCCCCAGGTGTTGTTCAGAGTGGAGCCCGGTTATGTAAGGCAACTACTAAAGGTGTCTGGGTTATGGCAACCCTCACATCGCTTATTCCTTTAATACATGTGAGCTGTTAGCTGCTATTAACATGACTAAATATTAAATGTTATTTAAGATGTTTTATTAGTCAATAAAAAAACATTAAACCGCACTGTTGGCGCGAAGTACTGCGTATTAAAAGCATTCTGTAAATGACGAGATTTTAAAACCAGCTTTAAGAAATCACTGTGGATATTATCCAGCCTTTAAAACAGAGGCTGGACTTTTGGACACAGGTTGAAGTGATGCAAGAATTTTCTTCTGCAGAAGACGACTTGATCTGCAATCAACAAATCACGGGGCATTAAAATCCAAAGTGTAAGAGCATTTACTCTCCCGACTTTCTCTGAAAACCCCTAACACTACCTCCACCCAGGGAAATTTGACTCTGCAAATCACTCCACAGAGTGCTGGTGAACAAACAAAGATTCAACAAATTTAAAGCATTTGAAAAGGGGGAGACATGGGAAAGGTTGGTGAGGGGAGAAGAGAAGGGGAAAAGTGATGCCATTATATTTTAAAAGAAAATAAAATGAAGCAAACAAAAAATACCAAAATGGATGATGGGGAGAGATCTGAGAGTTCAACTGGAGTCTGGAAAGGCTCTCTGGGTTGTGGCTCCAGTGACCACGTCCTGCCCTGCCTGTTTGTTCAAGGACAACTTCAGGTGAAGAGTTTGGATTGTTTGGCTCCTCACGACTGTAGGTGGGCCATACTTTCTTTAAGAAGGCCGATGAATGAAGACTTTGTAGAAATTTTTATTGCAACGTAAAACTTCTCTGCTTTGCCTGCATCTAGGGCTGTGCACCATGCACATGCTTGGTGTCCGCAGAGGGCAGAAGAAGGCACCAGGTCCTGGGAAATGGAGTTACAAATGCTGGGGATTGAACCCAGGTCCTCCTCAGAGCAGCCAGTGCCCCTAGCTGCTGAGCCATCTCTCCAGTTCTACTGTCATATTTCCTAAGTCCAGAAACTGAAGTCTGAGTGCACTGAACTCAGACCTGACTATTAGTCTTCCAAAAAGAATAATTGACCTTCGAACCCTGATTTTTGGCATCCCGAGGATTAAAGAGAAGAAAGTTTACCTTCTGCTCCCTAAAGTCCATGAGCAAAGAGGTGTGGTGGGATTTCTAAGTGCTTCTCAGTTTTCCTGGTCATCAACAATCTCCATGTCCAGAACGGTAAGGACCATTTCATCATACTCATGCACTTTTAAACCACAGGCTTTGTTTTGGGTGAGAAGGGGAGATCCCTCCAGAGACACCACCTTCCCTTTCCTGAGTGTATACCTTCCCTTCCCAAGAGCTGAGAGAAGGAAGACAAAGAAGAAGCCAGAGTGGCCCGCCATCCTCCTCTCCCTAACACCACCTTTGACCAATAATGAGGACCAAGCCAAAGTCGAAGATTGCTCAGTCAGTTAAAATGCCACCTGCCAGCACCGAGCTAAAAAACCTTGATGCAGACTTGTGCTCCTGTAATCTCAGCTCTAAGGGAGTCTAGAGCGACAGAAGATCCTTCGGTCTGTCTGTAGTCAGCATAGACAGATGGGCAAAAGCCAGGTTCAGTGTGTGGGGAGCCATGGGAGGAGACAGCCCAGACGACCTCTGGCCTCCATGCGTGCACATACGCACATGCACCCACAAGCAAGAACGCACATGAAAGAAACGAAATGAGGGAGGGAGAACGGGAGAGATAGAGAGATAGAGAGGGCTAGCGCTAGATGGAAATAGAGATAGAGAGAGCTAGAACTAGATGAGAGAAAGAGAGGCAGAGGAAGAGACAGAGACGGAGAGCAAGCACCCACTAGCCTAGCAGGGGCTGGTCCTTCTGTTTCCAGATCTGCTGGAGGCATTTTCTCTTGGCTTCCCTGTACCTTCATCCTCTTTCAGATGCATAAATGGAAATCAGGACAGGGGCAACATGCCATTTGGACCAGCCAAACCATCATCTCCACTTGGTCTTCCTTCCCAGTCCACTGCAGGGAGATTGGGGGACCCGAGAAGGAGGAAAAGAATGTTCTGCCTAGGCATTGCTGCAGCCTCTCCTCTCCCCTGCATTTTCTAATCCCATGGTTTTGAAGGGACAGGGATGATGCTCTGTAAACCTTATGGGACTAGAGTCCCACCTCTTCAGGATCTGCTTGGAGGAGCCCCTCAGCTCCTGTGTCCCAGCATAGCGTGCCTCCCTCAGAGGTTGAAGAACACCAGGGCCTAGGAAACAGGCTTCTCCTACCCAGCATTCCAAGCAGCACTGTAGAGAAGCAGCCAGCAATTGTCTTGGTAAAATGCCCCACCCCCACCGGGGATTAGGAAGAGCAATCATCCCCCACCTCTCATCAATTCAGTGCCTGTGTCTTTTGCATTTTCCGGCAGAACCATTTGCAGGTACAACGTGTTGATCTTTAGAGATGATCTAGTGATCATGACAACCCAGCCTCTCCCTCTACAGGCACTGAGAGATGAAAATTGCCTCCAGTCCACTCCTGTACACCCAATCTGTACCTCTGGACGCCTGTCCCGAGGTGAAAATGCAAACAGAGCAGATATTTAGAATCGTTTTGACAGTTCATAAAATTAAGCAGGGATTAGGGATTCGCTTTTTAAAATAATGCCAGAGGGTACACACCGTGGTAATCATATCACTCAGCAACAGGTCCAGTCAAAGTTGGGTGGACTAGGAAGGAAGAGGGAGGGGGTGAGGGCAGGGGCGGGGGCGGGGAGGAGTCGGGCTATTAAAGCTGGCACATACCAGCTGCTGAGCATCCAGTTTTCAAGCTTCAAATTAACTGGCAGCTCCCAACACCAGCCCTATCCTTTCCTTCCACGGATCTGCCACTCTTCCCAAACCGGCATCCTGTCCCTATCACCCACAATTCCCTTCGGCACCCGCAATGATATTGGATGGGGCTCTTGAGCCATCTCAAGGCCCAAATGAAAGGCTGGGGTTATAAACAGAATTCAGTGTAGCATCAGAGGAAAGGGTGTAGCCCCACCCCTCAGACAGATGACTGTCCCAGTGAAGTGCGTTCTACAGCAACACCTCATTCTACACTTTGGATCCTACTTCACCGAGGTGTAAGTAAAGATGGCCTTAGATGTTCCCACAGAGGAGAGCCTGGATGCAAAACCATCCACCAGGCCCCAGGGTAGAAGGTCATCACTTCTGTTCAGGAGGCTTCTAATCCCTATGCCATGGAGTACCTGGGCCATTGTCTCTCTGCCCTCCGTAGGTATCTCACTGCTTTCACTCTGACCTTCTGGGACACTTTGGCACAGGACCATTGAAATTGCGATGAACCTGGGCTTTATCTCAATGAATACGACTCAGGGAGAGCTACGGCCGGGTCCTGTGAGTGTTGTGGGGTGGTGGATCTAGAGACTTCGGAGCATTCTTCTCTTGTGAAGGGGTGTGTGTGCCTGCATGAATAAAAAGGTCACTTAGAAGCAAGCAGACAGGCGACCACAGAGTGAATCACTGTGAGAATGTTCTGTCTCCTGCCACAGCAATGTCACTGCTCATCATGTGACTTGCTGTGGCTAGTGTTGTTGTTTTTGCTCTATTACTCTTTAGGCTTTTTGGGGGGGCCCACTACCTGGCCCCCAAATAAATCACACATGGGATCTTATTCTTAGTTATGAGTGCCCGACCTTAGCTTGATCTGTTTCTTGCCAGCTTTTCTTAACTTAAATTATCCTGTCAATCTTTGGCCCTGGGGCTTTTATCTTTCTCTATTTCCATATATCTTTTCTTTCCTTCTCACTCTATGTCCAGCTGTGTAGCTGGGTGACTGGGTGGTTGCCCCCTGAGGTCTTCCTCCTTCTGTCTCATTCCCAGATCCCTTTCCTCCCAGATTTCTCTTCATATTGATTCTCTCTGCCTGCTGGCCCCGCCTATTCTTCTCTCCTGCCCCATTCAGCTCTTTATTAGACCACCAGGTGTTTTAGACGGGTGCAGTAACACAGCTCCACAGAGTTAAACAAATACAACATAAACCAAAGTAGCATATGTTAAAATAACGTTCCCCAACAGGCTAGTCACATGTCAGCAGAGGGGATGTACGCTGAACGGAGACGCTAGAATCCTGGTTTGGCTCTGTATCTTTCCATTCCTCTTCTACCGCACCCCATGAGGAGGCCGTGCTGCAGAGCCGTGGACTTCCTGTGCCTCCTGAGATGACCCCAAAACATGAGTTCCTGGCAAAGCTTTGCTGCTGCGACTTGGAGGTTGCTCACTGTTCTTGCATAGTTTCAACTGACTGACACAGAGTTGATTTCATGGAGTCTACTGCAACTGGAGATTTCTCACCCTTCTGCCAGTTCCCAAATAAATACTCAGTAGCTTGTATTAATTATAAAAGTTTGGCCGATGGCTCAGGCTTATTGGTAACTAGCTCTTATTTTTAAATTAACCCATTTCTATTGCTCCATGTGTTGCCACATGGCTATGGAATTACCTCATATCTTGCTTGTCCAATGGCCGCTGGCATCTCTCTGACTCTGCCTTCTTTCTCCCTGTATTCAGTTTGACTTTCCCACCTAGCTATATCCTGCCCTACCATAGGCCAAAACAGTTTCTTTATTAAGCAATGGTAATAAAACATATTCACAGCATACAGAGGGGCCTCCCACATCACCCTACCATGTTCATTTCTGTCATCAAGCCTTCTTTTTCCATCCAACCTGACACTGATTTGATGCTCTTTACTTTCACGTTTGTAAAAGTGGTGCACAGGATTTGTATTGCCTTCTGTTTCGTTATCCACAGCATTGCCAGAGAAATCGCCAGGAAACACATTCGCCACTTTCCCTGTATCTTTCCCATAGAGCCCTTATTACCTCTTTTAGCCCCGCAATGGAACTCAAGGTGCTCTCTTCCTCTCAATCTATCTTCTGTCTCTATCTGATCTTCTACCACAGATCCTACCCAAGCTGCCACCCCTGTGCCTCAGTTTCCCCTCAGTGAAAGTCTGTACATCAGGCTCCACCTCTCCCCTGCATGCTCCCTGCTGGGCTGTGCGGCCTGCCTGGGTAACAGCAGCTCCCACCATTCCTTCCTCTGCCTGTCCTTCTCCATCCTTTACTGTCCAAACTCATTGCCTCTTCTAGTGCTTGCTTCTATCCTGCCGTTTTCTCCCACTTTGTTGCCTCAGCGTTTAATGCAAATATAGACCATTGGAGTCACCAATTCAGATCCACAGCAATGAAGACTGCTTTAACAAAGCACCTCCTTCCACCTTAAAGGATGAAGGCTCATCACTGATGCTTTCTTTGTCTCAGCAATGGAAACCTAACACAACATGGATGTCAACAATAATAAATTAGAAGCTATCTATCCCTGGTGCATGCTGTGGGGGGGAAGGTCCCACTGCAATCTTTATTGCGTGAATGAGAATAGTGAACAACGTTAAGTCTTATGTTCATGGTCATCAGACAAGAAGGTGCATGATCAAAACCAAAAAAAAAAAAAAAAAAAAAAAAAGAACTCCATTATTACACAGAGTCCTAAGACAACACCATTTGCTATTGTCTTAGGTAAGCATGGCCAGGTAAGCAGCAGAGGCAAGCCCCCACCCATATCTACTGACATCCAAGTTACATTCCTTCTAACTCACTGTGGCTGTTTCCGGACAATAGAACTTGAACAGTCAGAGACTAATTGTCTTCATTAAGTCATGAGGTTCTTTGGAGCAGTCAAGTAGGGCAGATACAAAATGGTGTCCTCTGGGCATGATTGGGGGTCTACCACGTTCGTAAGTTCCTATTAACTGTGGTTACCTGCACAAGACCAACACAAGATCATTCTAGCATGGGGAGAAGGGGAGGTTCTAATGAAATCCCACCCCTAAAGGAGCAGCTATTGGCCCGTTGGTAGCTGCTACAGGGAGAAGAGTCATTTTTCTTCAGGGTGTGACATCCTGTTCAGCCAGCAGAGGATGTGCTACACTGTGGTTCAGACCACCCCAGGTGGCACAGTGGGGTGATGCCTCTGAAAAGGCTGGGTCCTACAATGCTAACTGTGGGTTGAAGGTCTAAAGCTGGAATCTAGAGAAGTGGGCCAGACATGTAAATGACCTGCTTCCTACCTAAATCAAAACAGAGGTCCCTGGAGCTGGGGATGTGGCTCAGTCAATGAAGTACTTGCTATGCAAGAATAAGGAACCAAAGATGAGTACAGAGAGGACAGGTAACACTGGGTTGGTACATGTGAAGTCCTCATGGGCACCTTCTCTTCTCCCTTTCCCAGCCTCCTTAGAGGAATATATTCCCCTTCATGTGCTACCACTAAAAAGGTTTCGACACCATTTGGAAAAATGAGATGAATTGCCCAAAATGACCCAGCCACGTACGTGTCGAAGGGCAGGTCCCACACAGATCCTGATTGCCGAGTCTTACTCTCTCCAGCTCCCAGGATATCGCAGGGGGACTTGACCAGTCACAGGCTGATTTTCCACACTAAGTAATGAGTTCCCTGCTCCTCTGAGCAGTCAAGCAGATTCTGGAGATTTCCCTAGTAAGAAGGCTCTGAAAGACAGCCTGGCTTTGATGAGGGAAGGCGGCCGGATTACAGAGACAATCCCCTTCTGCGCTGTGGAAACCCCATAGCTTTTGGCATGGTAATCCCTGCTCTGTCGAATCCCTCAGAGCAGAATCTAATATGAAACGTCTACCTTGAACGTGGGCCTTTGTATCTGGGGACATGATGGAAGTTCGGATGGGAGGCAGTATATTAACTCCCCATGATTTGTTTTTAGAGGGAGGCTTTCTCCAGACTCTAAATCCTTTGAAGTATGAGGCCGCGGATGCGCGGAGATTTTACCTTCCAGTCCTGTAGCCTTATAAATTCAAGCCAGTGACAGCAATTAAACCCGCCAGCGGAAGACAGCCTCTTAGAAGGAAACCCACAACACACGTATGCTGTATTTTATATTCAAATCATTGTAATTATTACTTCTAGAAAATAATGTGTCTGAATAGGGTTGACTAGAAAATGAATCATAAAACAAGATACTAATATTAAATAGAGCACATTAAATTACTTCTGTAGGAGACGTGGGATAGATAACTGGCTTGCCACTCGACAGATAGAAATGCCTATGATACAAAGTAAATATATACGGCAATTTCCAACAGGCATTGTGGGTCTGGTTTTGTTTTATATTAATAAGTTGATTTAATCAATGTGACAAAGCAGTGATCTGCCTTTGCCTCATTCACAGAGGGCCCAGTAAGAGCAGAGCATTGCGACACCAGAATCGTCATCCTCAAATCAACATGGGAGCACTAATTATTAACACTTGCCATCAGCACTGACAATGTTATTTTTATTAACAATTACTATTATTTCCTATTAGGGGTGGTAGTTCAGACCTTCAGAAAGAAGTGGGGCTTCCATTGATGGTACAGTAGGTTGATTGGCACTTGAGACAAACTCTGTAACAGACACTTGGGGTAGTGAAGCTCCCTCTTCTATAACACTGAACTTGACCTGAAGGGAAGAAATGCCTAATATTGAGATGTTGATGGTTATATATAAGACTTCCCAGGCAAACAAGTGTAGAGGACTGACACAGACCACATTTTTAGAATCAGGAAAATTTCCATGAGTGGCTTTTCTCCTTTATTTGGGGGGAGGGGTGTCTGTTGTGTGTTGTATATTGTATGCGTTGTTAGTGTGTGTGTGTGTGTCTGTGTGTGTGTGTGTGTGACTTGCTCATGAGTAAGTGGATGTACAAACCTATTCACACACATGTGGAGGCCACAGCAAATTATCATGTGTCTTCACTGATTGTGACTCACCTTCTTCCTTGAGACAGGGTCTGTCACTCTCCTGGGAGTTCATTGCTTTGGAGTGGCTGGTCAGGGAGCTAGCTATCAGGCTCCAACTAACCCTATTCCTTATTGCTGTAGTTAATGGCATATGCAGCCTTAGTTGGCTTTTATGTGGGATCTAGGGATTTGAACTTGGTCCTTTGCCCATCCCCATGACTGATTTTCTCAAGTAGTGTCCTGTGAAATCGACAGTCTTATCTGTAGAAAAGTGACTCACACCTTTTAAAACTGCCAATTAGTCAGTCACAACTGACTCTGTGCTGCTCTTATTTTAGATATTAGGTATTTCATAAATATCAGTGGAAGAACATAAATGATAAATATCAGATGTGACCAATATGCTAAACATGTTGACTTGGCCATCTACAATGGACACCTATATAATTGTGGTGTTTCAGTTCTAAAAAATAAAATTCTAATACATAAACTATGTATGAAATGGGAAATAAGTGCCAGCCTAACACACTAGAAAGGTCGGAAAATGTAAACTCAATCCCTGCTATGATTTCTATGACTGAGCTGGGATGTCTCAACCTATGTTAGGGCTACAGCTTTGTTTTGTGTGGGTGTGCTTGTACAGGATTTGGGGAGTACCTCCCTGTGGAAACCACTGTTACTCTGGATGGCGGGAAGGATGGAGCTCATCCAGACAGCCTAGAGGACCATGAACAGACTCGAGCATCAGCAATCCCAGACAGCCCAAGTTTGCTGTGTGCAGCCAAGCGTCCACAACTCCTCACTGGCAGATGCTTTCCCTGTGGGTTGAAGCTGGGGAGATGAGCTCCAGACCTCACCTCTGGAGTCCTAGCTTGACCTTTCTCAACTCTGAAAATCTTTGCATAAATGGTTTGAAGGACATGGGGTATGCAATGGGGATGGTATGTTGAAAATAAAGTTTAAAGAAGATTCCTGCAATTTAATGTGACAGTCAGCATGACTTACCATGGTGGAAAGACATTCCATCTTAATATTAAGCAAAAATTAATGGAGACAGCTCTCTTTATCCCACACCCCCATCGGCAACCACCTACAGAAGAAATTAAAATAAGGAGGAAGGTAATACAGTGACCTCCTTCCTTTCCCTAAGGCTTGTCATTGCCTAGTCACGGAGAAGGGGACACACTAACTTAGTGTCACTTTCACCATTGCCATGGAAACTAATAGGAGACTTTATTTGGGCTTACGGTTATAGACTTATGGTTCTCCAGCGAGAGTTCATCATGATGAATGAGACACGGCACCTAGGGACCATAGCAGGAATCTGAGAATCACATTTTCAACAGTAAACACCAGGCAGATAAAGTGGAAGTAGGCCTACGCTATGAACTCTGGAAGCCTGCACCCAGAGACATATGTCCTCTAGCAAGGTTGCATCTCCCAAATCTCCCCAAACAACATCACCAACTGGGAGCCAAGTTTTCAAATACCAAGCCTACGAGTGGCATTTCTCCCTCAGACCTCCACCCTTAGTTTAGTTGCTGATGAATCTTTCCAAATTTCTTTCATTGACTCAGACTCTGTGCAACCCCATCTCCCTGGAACATCTCTCCTCACCCCTGCCCTATCCATTTGTCAAAGAAGGCTGCCAGTGTTTTCCTTAATAACACCTCGATGCCACTGACTGTGACATTCACTGTCACATGGATATCAGATTGCTGCCCAGGTTTTTCTCTGGTGGGAGTAGAGCCAGGTCAAAGGACCCATCACCACTGTGGGTGCCCCCATCCCAGTGCCCTGCACTTATTTCTTATAACGAATGGATGCTCTGAAGAATACCCCAAAAGAAGCATGGGCATGTCAACCTTGGAGGCTCTAGCCTTCCCTAATGATGTGTGATAATATTCAGGCATCTTTTAATTATGATAACTTCCTTCATACACAACACAAAGCCATCACATGGAAAGAAACGCATTCTTCAAGTGTTAGGTTAGAAATTGGCGTAGTCACACATTGGAAGATGAAGCATTTGGGATGGGGGTAAGCCTGGGAGATTGTTGTTTTGAGTGTAACCTGCCGCAAAGGAGCCCTAAATATAACCGCTGCTAAGTATAACCAAGAACATTAGGACAGGAGAGACTCCCAGGCCCAGAAAGGAGGCAAGCAGTCACCAGTCAGGGCACACATCGATTCCTTTCCAACTCTGAACACAGGATGGCAGCTAGGAGAGACAGTAGTCTCACGCAGCTGAAGAGAGCACCTGGGTGATGGATGTGAACACAGGGAAACCAAGGAAAAGTGGTCAGAAAGACTACATGTGCCAGTGAAAGGAAAATGGTGACTCCTAGACACATGACAAGGCCCTTGCACACACGAAGTTTTATCAACTGCGGTTACCTGTGTCATGTTCATACGAGGTCAAGCCAGTCAAGCTTCCATCATGGATGGGGAAGGCTTCTTGAGGTCCTACCCCCACCTGGGAGTTGTTGTCACTTGATGGTGACTAGAAAGGATAGTCTACTAACTTTAGAGTCATGGCCACAGGTGCGTTGTCCATGCTCCAGGAGGTGACCTCACAGCTATGGATAAATGACAGGCAGTTATTAGATACAATGGTATAAGAAGAAAAAAAGGGCATGAAATTGGAGCAGGTATAGGGTGAAAATAAGGAGAAACTGGAGGAGGAAGTGGGGAGTGGATATGATTGTAATACACTGGACACATATGTAGAACTCTTGAAGATTAAAAAAAAAGTTAAAAAGAGATGAGAAAAAAAGGAAAGGAAACTCTCATTTCTGAGCAGAGAGGGGGTTAATGTCAGACTCATGAGACATGCAGGGATTTCTTTGGGTTGGGTTGTGGTGTATTTGAGGCTCAGTTTCCTGTGCCAGGGACATAAAAATTAGGTTAGCTACAGATGATAAGGTAAGTGTGTGTGCATGTGAGTGTGTGTGTGCACGTGTGTGTACATCTGTGTGTGTGTTTCCTCAGGGCATGCTCTCCTACCCATGGCATCATGGTAACTTCCCCTGGAAGCCTGCAGAGTTCCCAGGACATCAAGGTCTGCCCTTCCCCTACAGCACTTTCCACTCCAGGTTCCATCAGCTGTCTTACTATTTGCACTCAGTGTGTGCCCTTGAGGTTAGTGACTTGGGAATATTTATCATCGAAGGAGTGACGATGTTCTGCCTCAGTGAAGGAGCTAGCTCATACTCAATCCTTACCTGTTAGAGTCCGTGGTCTCACTTCCTCAGCTCTGGTGGAACAGAATATTTAAATAAATAGAAACCTTAGCGTTTCGCACCGCACAGTTTCATTGATAAAATTTACAAATCTGGGCCAACTCCTTAGCTCAGGCTCTTCCTAATATCTGGTATTAGGGGCTGGAAAGATGGCTCAGTCATTAAGAGAAATTACTGCTCTTGAAGAGTAGCTGGGTTCAGCTTCCAGCACCCACATGATCCTCTAGTTCCGGGAGATCCCACACCTTCTTTAGTCTGCACTATTTCCTGCACATACATGGTGCACATAAACTCACACATGGTCACACACATACACATAGATAAAAATGAATAAATTAAATCTAATAGTAGCCAGGCTGATGTTATTAAAAGATAATATGCTAGAGTCTGAGATCCATCTATGTCTATAGAACTTCAGTAAAATTGTACTTACTTCTTGGATATTAAGTTATATTCATTCGTGTTACCTCTACTAAAGACATCACAGGATGAAGGAATGGCAATATCATATGAGACAATACAAAACAAAACTTTAACACAATCGGTAAAAATTGATGAAAAAGGTGTTGCCAACCACAACCACATTTTACTTCCCAAATATTATGAAAAAGACTTGAGATAATTTTGAAAAGTTACTAGACAACTCTGGAATTGGGTGACATCCCAGTATGGATGTAAGAGAAATATAATTAATGGGGGGGGATTAAAAATGGTAATTATGATAATTTGCATGAACAGACAAGTGAATCCTACCGTAGCAAAAAGAATGGCAGTTTGGGGAAAGAGGCGCAGCGTTTACACATGAACTTCCACGGGAAATGGCCCAGCAACTCCTAGAACCGACCCTTGTGCTGGGCCTGTGTGTGTATGACTGTGAGTTTCCAGTTCTAAAGTGCAACCTCTGAGACATTCAGATTCCTGCCAAGGAGCCTTACGGCACCGTTGACAGCACCACACCACACTCTGGCACATGTCTCCTGGAGCAGGGTCTGGAATCCAGAGGGAGTCTCCACTTCTCTGACGTGTGTTCAGTTGTCAAGACCCCACTGGGGAGAACTCTGGGCTTCTGGGAGGTGTATAGACGCCACTGTTTCTTGGTCAGGAGGCATTTTCCCAGAATTCCACCAACTGGATCATGCCACAGGGACATACCAATCATAGAGGAAGCCAGGAAAGCAAACCATGCCTTTGGCAAGGGAGGACTAATAGAAGGAATTTAAATAAATGGAAACTTTAGTATTTCACAATGCACACTTTCATTGATAAAATTTACAAATCTGGGCCAACTCCTTAGGATCCATTTGACCTATTGTCAATGAGAGTGTGTCTTCAAGACTAAGGACCAGGGACCTTTATCCACAAGAGGTGAACTACTGTTTGCTGAGTACATCAAAGACTGCCAGAGACTTCCCCTAGTGGCCTCTGCTATGATCTTTTTGCTTCCCAGCTTTTGGTACAGAACTTGGCATGGGATAGATTCTATAGAAGAATGACTTCAGTCCCCAAGGCGGAGGAAATAAGATGGCGCCGTCCTTGATAACTTGTTGATACTCGGAGCGGGCATCCACTGAACTTATCTGGACGTCTCTTATTTGTCTCCCAACTGACTCACTGCTGTGTCTCGCTAGTGCTCTCTCCTTACTGACTGGCTTCACCCTCACAGACTCAGCTCAGCCATCTATGCTACCACTGAAGCGACTCTTATGGCATTCCTCTCGTAGGCTGCGCTAGATAGCCCTTCTTTGGTCCCATGTCGACAGCATCTCTCCTTCTCACCTCCCTTCCTCTTCCCTGGTCATCTCTTTCTCACCCCCAATCTTCTAAAAATATAAAAATGCTTTCCTCTCTGTATTCTCCCTTTGCCTGCCTCTTGAGTCAATGACTGGATAGAAGAAAGGGACTCATCTTCTTGGAATCTCTCAGAAATCACCTCAGCAGGGCATCTGAGCCTTGACCCACATCCCTTGTGTTGCTCCAAGTGTCTTGCCTAAGACTGTAGGAAGTCTGCACCACAGTCTACTTGCAAAGAATATTCTGTCTGCTGCAGAATTCAGCTTTATCAATACTAAGGTGTTCAGGGCAGAGGGAGGTCATAGAAATTCAAAGCCAACCCAGGTCTCTCTACCTAAGCCAAGTTGGCTCACACAGGGATGGAGGGTTTTGGGGACACCCCAGCTTGGTTTAACTGGCATCCCCCATGATGACCCCAATTGCCCTGTATATTTGATACCATCCCTCAGTCCTGGAAGTCGCTGACCTCAAGTGGCAATCTCACAGGGGCTCATGGGACTCCCTGCCATGTTTGTCATTTCCTCTCAGTGACCGTGGCATCTTCCATGTTGTGATTTCCCACGCTCCACTGGCCTGGGCTGGAGAGGCAGCTTGTTTCTGGGAAGCAGGTGTTGTGGAAGTAAATCGAGCCTGGAAGACAGCCGGTTTGGCAGAGTCCATCCCAAGGGACCCCGGGGCTCGGAGCGTTAGCTGTCGCAACTGCTTCTTGTGGGGCCGGAGGGCCAGGCCTGCCCATCCCTGTCCAGATGTTTGGGCAGGTTGCCAGGATGCGTGCAGAAAACTGCCATTCACTTAACTAAGGTGTAATAAGCATTAATGAAGCTCCATTCTCAGTGCTTTGTTTAGTTGACGAAAAAGTCTCAGATCCTGGGTGACTTGAGAGGGAAGTGGCCCTGTGAAGCGTTTCTGGGTACTACCCTGCAGTTATCAGCTCTACGTTGATGCTGACCTTTAAAGGACTTGGAATAATCCTTTAGCATCTCTGAGTACTAGTCTGTTTCTTGTTTGTTTGTTTGTTTTTTGTTTCATAAAGTCTTTATATCGAGCCAGCCCATATTCTTAAAAACACGAGGGAGTCAATCCCATCCTGAATACGGCTTTGGACCAGTCCCCTGGTCTATCCTGTCTGTCCATTTACAAAGGGGAAACTGAGGCTTGCCTTTGCTGAAGGCCACAGAGCCATCTTTGGGACCAAAGTTACAGCTGCCCAAACCTGGCTTTGCACACCCCAGTCCTTCTAGACTGAAGTCCCCACGCTGGGCTGAGGACATCGCAGAGTCGCATTGCTGCCCAACAGCAGAAGGAGGGGGCAGGCTGTGTGAAGGGCTCTGAAGTAAAACCTGAAAGGAGGCAGAAGAGAAACTCGAAACAAGGTGAGGCGCCTGCTGCGTCCTGGCCTGGAGGAAGCCGTGGTAGCTGGCTTGAGACCCAGGGTTTTTTAGCCTGGCCAGCGCCTTTGATGGGGCCAGCAACGGGCCTGTCTCAGCAGTTCCTGACAACTCACGTCTGAACCAACAAAGCGCAGGCTGGATTTCACGAGAAGTGCACGAGCGCCCAGCTCAAAGTGAAACAGCAGGCAGAGAGATTCACACAGCCTGAAACCAAACGGGGAAACAAAGACCAACTGTATGCCCTTTAGCTCCCCACCTTGCTGGCCTTGCCTGGCACCGACTAGCAGCCTCCAGCTCCCCTTGGCTTTAGAAGTCACTGTGGTTCGGAACATGGGATGCCACGCTAGGTTCCTAGACACCCGGCTAGAACTCCAGAGCCAGCCTTCAGTTGAACCCTTGAGCTAGTGATTTAACTTCTCTGAGTCATAACATTAACTTAAGTAAAAACCAATGACCTTCTCTAAGAGGCTGCTGGACAGAGTGTCAGCACGTGAGATAATGGCTGAGCCCTCTTTGGGTGCCGAGCAACCTGTAGCTTTTCTTCAGCGTCATTTTTAACAGTTTGTACACTACTAACATTGAAACATCTCTCCTTTTTCTTCTCTCATTTTGCCTCTTAGGCTCTGGTTTTGGAGACAGGATCTCCCCGGGTAGCTCAAGTTTGCACTGAATGGATGAACCTCCTGCCTTAGCCTTCTGGGCTCTGGGGTTACCCGTATGTACCGTTATGCTCAGTTTCGTATTTTTAATTTTTTGAAGTCTCTACTGAAATATTTCACAGATCCCAAGAGTCACTGTTACAAGTGAACTCACTTCAGTTCTTAGAGGGGAAAAGAGATGCAGAGAGAGGCTAAGATTCCACGCTGGGCCTAGGGATAAGGAAATGTCTGCCTTCGTGGTCACACCTCCATCACAGGTACACAGCTCACAGGCTTGACTTTCCTTGTGAGACAACAGATGGACGTGTGTGTGTGTGTGTGTGTGTATCTGTGTCTGTCTGTCTCTCTCTCTGTGTGTGTGTGTATCTGTGTCTGTCTGTCTCTCTGTGTGTGTGTATCTGTGTCTGTCTCTCTCTCTCTTTCTCTCTGTGTGTGTGTGTGTGTGTGAATCAATTTCCAAAAGCTCATGGAAATGTGGATTTAGAAAACACATCTCGCTGCTTTTTCTTTTTTCCCTAAGCATTGCAATTAAACCCCATGACACTGTTTCCCATGACCCAGGTGACCCTCAGACCACAAAGTGCTATCCACTGGCCACCTGTGCTTTTCCCGACAGTTTCATATATGGAGACAATACATTGTGTTTGTATTTGCCCCTATTATCCTCTTGAAGCCCCCATCCATTCCCCCTGGATCCCCTTTTCTCATCTATTTCTGCAGTGGTTACACCATTAGAAATGACAGCCCCTCTTCCAGCAACAGGCAGCAACCATCGTCTTCTCGGGAGGGGGCGGTGCTGCTATGTGGTGCAAAGTTGGAGGACTCATAGTGTAGGTGTCCATTGCTGCTGTGCACTCACGGTGGCAAAGACCACGTCATACCAGACAGACCCACGTCATGACACTCTCCCCCCATCCTCCCGCTCTTAAATTCTTTCTTCCTTCTCTTCTGTGATGTTCTCTGGGCCTTGGGGTGAAGCAGGGTTCAGATGCTGTGAGTGAGCGGGTGATGAGCTCTTCAGTTCCCTCAGCCCCTCTCTCTGCCTGCCCAACTTGGCTACATTCTCTTCCACAGGGCTCGTTCCTCGTCCACATGGCTGGGTCCTCCTTTTGCTCCTGGCCTCCAAGGAAGCAGCACAGCCTCTTCAGGGCCCTTCTGAGCAGGCTGTGTGTCACTTGATGATCTCCAGCTCCTCTTTCAGCACCCACGTCCCCCTGAATCAACAAAAGGATTTTACTACTTTTCCACCAACGCCTCACCAGAATGTGAACCCCGGGAATCAGAGATCATATAAAACTGTTCCGTCTTCACCTGTGCCTGACAGAGAGGGGTCCCGGGAGTTTGTTAGATCTGTGAAGATGATGTGTGCGCTCTCCTTCTCAGTTCTCAGTCCCTGTCCTACATTCCGTGATGAAGCGCCCAAAGCACCTCTGAACCCCTCGCCACTCCCCTGAAAGTTGGGGTGCATCTTGCTTGAGATAATACACATCTCCATCAGGCACAAACAGTTGTGTGACTTGGGTAAATTTACTTGACAAAGTACCCCTCCACCCTCCTCTTCTAAGTCTTATAAAGAGCCTAAAAGACAGTCTGGCATGGTAACAAGAGATGCTTCTCCCTAAGACCCAGATGAACAAGCCAGAACCATTCTAAGGGGGTCCCAAGGAAAGAGTCCATGAAAGCAGTGTAGCCTGAGGGCCCTTGTCTCGGGGGCAGCAGTAGCTGGAGATATCACTCCTGTTTCCTTGTGGAGTGTCTGAACAACTTTTTATATTGTCTTAGAAACATTCGGCACTGTGTGCACATGTTCTTTGTTCTTGACTCTTCCCTTTTTAGCACTCAAAGGGAGTTTGCTCGAAACAAACTGAGGGCAAGCTGCCAATTTCTCTAACCCTGAAGAAAAAGATAGACAGAGAAAACACACACACACACACACAGATGGGGGGGGGGAGGCAGCAGGCATGCTTAAAATGCAAGCAGCCATTGCCCCACTGCAGTCTCTGAGCATTAGAGGGTACAGATGAGGAACGGAGATGATGAGGTTCATGGTCCCTCTGAGTCTGCAGAAGTCACCAAGAAGCAAGCCTGAGCTCAGCTGCAAAAATAGAAGTGTGGCTCTGGTCGAGCTCCATCTGCAGGACTGAGTTGCACCAAGTAGAGGAAGACAATTCTGTAAATCTGTAACCAGTGGCCCCATCTCCTCGCAGAAGCAAGGGGAACTCCTGTTTCTCTGCATGCCTGGTAGGTCAGAGTTAGACATCAGAGCTCGCAGCAAGCACGAGGGGCGTTCAATGAGCATGCCAAGCTTGGGAATGTTGAAAGAGCCCTGTTTGGAATCACAGCTACTTGGGGATTCCTGACTTCACCACTTGCTCAGAATCAGAGGTCAGTTCAGCCTTTCGGGCTCTTTACTTTGAGCTGTAACATCACACAGCTGGACTCTGGGGAGTGGAGACGCCAGTCCACAAACGGGTATACGATGCTCATCTCAGGCCAGATCCCTGATCAGTGGAAGCTAGCATTGCTATCTCAGCATTAGCTCTTGACTGCGGCCTGGGCCATGCACAGTGTGCTCATTGAATGCCCGTTGTGCTTGCTGCAAGCTCTGAGGTCTGCAACCAAGCATGATCTCAAAAGCAGATGCTTTAAATTTTATGAATACCCTTCACCAGCCATACCGTCATCCACCACTGTCAGTGCACAGTCTGCCTCCTGCTCTTTAGCAGATAATCCTCTTTAAAGTATTAGGAAAAACCATCTTTTAAGAGAGTGGGGGAACAACGAAGTAGCGTCCATTATTAGAACAGGAGCACTGGAATGTGATCAGAGCCAAGATGACCAAGATGCTTGCCTATGTCCTCTGATAAGGTGTAAATGAGATGACTCTGACATCAGAACCAGGACAGCATCACATCAGGAGAGCACTGTCAGCGGCCTGATGACTCTGTCTTGCAACATCTCTACTTCTACATTTCTAGAAACAAATTCTTCATCCAAGACAGTGCAGCATTGGCCTGGTCCCTCCAGGCACAGTAGAACTTGACTCTGCTCAGGAAATGTTTGTGGGACATCTACCAAGTACCAGGAAGTAGAAGACACCCTATCCATGATCCTGCAGGAGCTCAGTATCCCATGCACAATGACACAAACAGAACAATGGGCAATTATAGTAGGAGCTGCAGGCAGGCTTGTTTTTCGTCCCGCCTGGCTCCACACAGTTAGCTTAGCCCCGGAAATAATAACACAGAAACTATATTCTTTTAAACACTGCCTATTATCTCTAGCCTCTTACTGGCTAACTCTCACATCTTGACTAACCCATTTCTAATAATCTGTGTAGCACCACAAGGTGGTGGCTTACCGGGAATGATTCAGCATGTCTGACCTGGCAGCTGGCTCCATGGTGGCTGCCTCACTGCCTTCTTCCTCCCAGCATTCTGTTCTGTCTACTCTGCCTATCTAAGCTGCTGTCCTATCAAAAGCCAAGGCAGTTTCTTTATTAACCAATGAAAGTAATATATAGACAAATGACCCTCCTCCATCAGGCAATGGTCTCCCGAGCTTCCTCTAATGTCACCATTAAAACAAGCACGTTGGCAATAAGGACAGGCTCAGTGGCAGGAACCACAAGCAAAGGGCACCAGGGCCCTTTTAATGGATACAGAAGAGCCACACATCTCTGGAGTGAGCCAAGGTGCTGCATGTTGAAGAGGCTGCAAAGAGCTCTGAGCTGTGTTCTTAGGACCCAGAAGTGGAGTGGACAGAACATCACTAATAACCTCTTGCAGGTTGGCATCAAATTCAGATGGAACCCAAAAGACAGGTTGAAAGGCTTAGTTCCCCCTGTCATGGTCCAATGTATCCCTTATCGCTTTCTGCCAGTCACAAGAAAATTTGCCTTTGGTTACTGAAAAATTAGAGCGAGAAAGTTCCAGAAGATGGAAAGATTATAACACACTGCCTCGACTTACTCCCTGGCACAGGAACCTGGTGAGTGGAGACGCCAATCCACGAGGGGGTTGACACAGGCACTAACCAGTGATCATAGGCCCTAGTCATATCGAAATGTGGCCTTAAGCAGAATCATCTCTCTCCATCTGACAAAACTGTCTGTCCCACACAGTCTCCACAGGCGTTGGCACCAAACTGCCTTATGAAGAACAGCAAAGGATCATGGGGATCTGAGAAAGGCATGGAGGGTCCATTCGAAGCCAGACTGGAGCAGGAGACAATGCGGGGAACAGAAGGCAGTTATGTAACGCAGGGATAAAAGAAGACATTGCCTTGACTGAGAACAGGCAAGATGCGTTAAAAGAAAGCATTTGGACAGAAGAAAAACTCTTCAGGGAATTAAAAACACGCTAACACTTAACACGGTTGGACTACATTATTAAAAATAGTTAACATGGTAAATTTTGTTATGTTTTTAGCATAATTAAAATTTTCTAAAATATGTTACCAATTAACTGTATAAATTATATATAGCATTACATATGTATTTCACATATGCTAGAGATGCAGAATATACTTGAATAAAGCAATGCATGGTAGCACAACTTTAATCCCAACAGTCAAGAGGCAGAGGCAGGCAGGTCTCTGTGAGTTCTAGGACACCTAGGGCTACACAGTGAGACCTTTTCTTACAAATACATATATTTTAAAGCATATATATATATATTAAAGTATTAAATATATTAAAGTATATATATACTTTAATATATAATATACGCACACATACATAATGTACATACAATGTAATAAATTATGGGTATGTGTTATAAAGTGGCTAATCTTTGTCAGTTTGATTATTCAGAATCACCAAGGAGACTGCCAGGCCTCTGAATGATGTCAGTGAGGATTTTTCAGATTAACTGGGGATCAGGGAGAGATCTCTGAAGGTTCATGGTACTATCCCTGTGGGATGGAGGTCCCAGAAGGACAAAGTGGTGAAGGGGAAGGCCAGGAGGGTACCCTCCACACTGTGAATGGCTGTGACCTCCCACACTGTCCTTACTATGTGGGGTTGATCTTTCTGAATCCAGAACCCATCATAAATCCTCCTTTCTCTTAAAAGGACACACAAAAACAGTGTGTGTAAAACATGTATGCAAAAACAACTAACTCAGTACACACACCCCACACATACATATACTGATGTGTCCCCAAATGATGAGATACCTATGGATCTGATAACATGAAGAAAAAGAGTAATAGAAACAGCAATAATTATCTCAAAAAGGAATAGAGACAAATGGGCAATAAGAAAATGAAAGAAAATGTCTGTTACCACTAACTATCAGACAATGCAGATAAAAACATGGAAGGTCCACAGAGCATGGGAGGCAAGGCAGCCAACAGCTGTGTCCGGAAGCTGAGTGTTCAGATTGCAGACAGCCGTGGAGGCAGAGAGTGCACTCAGGGTAGGCAAGGCTACAAACTTCCCAAACCCACCCCCAATGGTGTACCTCCTCCAGCAAGGCTTCACATCCCAAGGCTTCCATAACCAGTCCAAGAAGCCCTACTAACAAGAGACCAAATGCTTAAATATATGAGCCTGGGGGAAACATTTCTCATTCGAATCACCACAATATGGATCTGCAATTTCCAGCTGGATGACTATGTGGGAGTGGATTCTCTAGAATGCGGGACAGAGAACATATAATATTTATAGATCCTGTTCTCAGTAGTGTTTCCAGAATCATTTCTATTCCTCATGGCCATTGAAGTACTTAGAGTGCCTGGTTGTTTCATAATCTTGTCGGCATTAATTTGGGGTTAAATATAGCCATTTTGGCAGACTGATAGTTGCATTGTGTTAGAGATTCTATGAGAGCTTCAAAAATGCACCAGCAAAACAATTCAAAGGAGGAAGGGTTGTTCTTGGCTCACGCCTTCAGCGGTCTCAGTCCCTGACTGAAGCTGGCTGGCCCCAGTGCTCACAGATCTTGGGTAAGACCCAGCATGGTGGTAACAGGACAGAACGAGGGGAAGCTTTCGATCCCTGTGCATCAATAGGAAAACAGTGTAAGTTCATGGACTGAGTGAACCTACACTCTAAGGCTTGTCATTCCTCCACAAATGTGAAACTCTGCATTATGACTGTCATCTTTTCTATATCTGCCCCTCTGTGCAAAAAGCATTTCAAATTTATTACTTAATTGGATAAAATGAAGCCATATGTGTAAAAAGGACTTTGCGAACAGAATTTCTGCATAAATATCAATCAGGTTTGGAGAGGTGCTGACGGAGTGTTAGGAAAAAGTCGGGGGAGCTCACAGATGTCCAAAGACAAACGTGGAACCCGTGGAAAGTGTCGCTGCTGCTAGGACCCGAGTGGGCCCCCAGAATCTGTACTTCACTGAAGCGTAGGAAAAAGCTGATGACCTCATTGCTTTCTAGACTTGTAAAGATACTAGATTTTGTTAAGACTGAGTTTCTGGGAATGGCGTCACAACCCAAGTTCAGCTCTGCAAGCAAGGACATGATGCTGAGGTTGGGACGATGCTCAGAAATGCTCCCGGGATGCCCTGACCCCAGCACAAAAACCTGAACTAGGATGATGAGGGAGTGAGGAAGAAGAGGGGAACACTCAAGCTGGCTCATGGGGACTCCTCTTGAGATTCCAGGATCTTCTCCATAGCCTCAGCATCCCACTGCAAGTGGGAAGGATGGAGCTTCGGTACCCTGGCGGCTGGTGAACTGAAGAGTCATGACAATTTCCACTCTGCCATGATGTGCAGTTTTGCCAGTCCCTGGCCTGTCTTCTACAACCTTACCCTTGCATTGCCCTGTGGCAGCCAGGTGATGGTGGGTGGGCTCAGCCTACGGACCTCTCCATACTGCCAGCATGGGAGAAAATGCAGGAAGGAGCCTACTTGCTCACCTATGGAAGTTGGAGCTGAGACTTCTTACGAAGAGCTCTGGCCCTCTGCTGCCCTCAACTCACTGACCTCTCCACTGGACAGCAAACAGAAATCCCAAGGAAGGCCCCTAACCTGCCTGATGGGATCACAGGCAGAACATTCAGGAAAGTGTATGAGGATGGGTAGGAGAGGGAGGGCTGACCTCCTGTAACTCAGAGATGGCTCATTTGCCATTCACAAAGCTGAAGCTGGGCAAAGCAAGCTAAGTCCCTAAAATGGGGGAGACACCAGGTGTGGCTGTGTGGACTCCTTGTGCGTAGCCTGTGCCCTCTACCTTGGGTGCCTTACCTGCCTGAGGGCCACCAGTTATGGGTGATTGATTACATATTGGGAGTTCTGGTGGTGGCGACTCTGGAACCAAGGGTTCTTCAAGCCCTTTTCTTTCCTCCATCACAGAGGTGTGTCTGTGTCTCTGCATCTGATTTTGGTTTCCAGCAAGAAGGAGACATCCAATCTCGCAGCATGCATAGGCCGGCTTTGGCTTACCCCTGCTGACCTGACACAGCTCCTTCCCTAGGGTCTCCCTTCGGACCACAGATGACTTTGTATCCCCACATTGGTGTGAAAGCAGCATACCATCAGTGGTCCCTACCCCTTGCACTTTGGATTTTGATGTTTGCCCAAACAATGCTATGTATCAGTCCAGCAGGATCTCCTAGTAGCTGGACTTGGCAGTGACCACAGCTCTAGATCACCTGAAGTCACCATCCTCACCCTATAACACAGCGTGTTGTTAAACCAGGATGCTCAGTGAAGGACATAGATCAGACACATTTTCCCAAACCCGCGATGGGTCTGTAGGACACGGCTTATCCAGAAAAAGGAGAGCACTGATTCTTTAGTAGGAGGACTGCACTCTGGGCGCAGAGATGCCACAGTTGGGTGCTTACAACCTTACTTCCAGACCTGGAAAAGTATCCCAAGGCTTAGTCCTTCTGTAAGGCAGGCAGGGGCTTCAGTGTTGACCCATATTCGAGTTTGGGTTATGACAAACCTCTTTCATTTTACACACTCTGTGGCTAAGGGACCTCTTGAAGATGACATCAAGCTTATACTGTCTATAGGCACTAATTTTTTTTTGTTATCACTGCTATAAATCTTATTGGACTCACATCACAGGGGACAAAGTTCAAACATCACCCACAACACTTTTGTCAGGTTTGCTGTCCATTCGGAGCCCAAAGTAAAACAGGATTTCAAAGCTTTGCATTTTGAGGTTGAACTATTTTCTTAACAAGTGACCACAAAACCAAGCTTGACCCAGGATGAGTAAACCATCCTGACCCACACAATGAATGACGCTGACCAGAGAGCAGTGGCTCATCCAAAAGATCGTTTCCACATTCCTATATATTTTGCTAACACAGAGAGCAGACAGGTTCCTGCCATGTCGTTCCTTCTGCTTCTGCCCCACAGCTCTCTGGGCTGCAGTCACACAGAATCAGAGCGCAGGAATTTGTAAATCCCTTGGAATTTATGTACTGTACCCATGTGACTCAGAAATCCATAAACTAAAGGAGAAGTCATTTTTTATATTTACAAATCTTGAAAAGGACAACATCAGGTAATGCTTAAAGTGGTGATAAAACACACTTTCTGATTCCAGCCTGTAGGAGATCTTCCCACAGATGAAACAGTTCAGGCAGCGCCGGCGACACCGCAAAATGCCATATTATATCGTGTTGATTACCGTCATGCCTCTTATATTCTGCATTGTTGCTGAATCCCATTTTTGTTAAAAGTTATCATGTTGTCAAATTTCTAATCTAGTTCCTAATCTTGGAAATGTGCCCTGATTTCTATTTCGCTCAAACCAGTAATGAGATATTGTTTGGTCGTTTTACCATCGATTTTCCATGGTTATCGCCGCGTCGTCATTTATTACTGTTTACAGACCCTAATACACATCTTGACATCCGGGGCACATATTGTAAAACTCAGGGAAAACACGTGGAGAATTTATAAGGTCCAGGGAATCCTGGGATTGTGCTCCTGCACTGTTCCTTCATACAGCACTTACAGGATATAATGATACAAACACCTCTTGTTTATTCGGAGACATGTCATCTGACAGCTCCATCATCCCAGGCAGCATGTTGTGGGCTCCCTACTGTCAGCAAAGAAGGGATCCAGTATCCCCTTTGCAGAGCTCAAGATCTGTGAACAGATAAGCACAATTCTGAGTCCTGAGGATTCTGCCATACGGCCATGTGCATCTTGGGAGATGGCACAATTTTACATCTATTGTCTCGTTTGTTCTCTCAGAGAAGGCAGCAATCAATAATTCTGCTCATCAGTTACAGGAGCAGCTAGGAAACAAGGGACCTTTGGGGCTCCTGGGAATGAAGGGCAGGACCCATCGACCTCAGGTGCGTATTGGAAAATAAGAACTGGAAGGTCCCACTGCCAGATGGATGCAGTAAGTCCTCGACTGTGGATGGAACTGGGCAGAATATGCCCAAGGATCTAGTTCAGAAAGGGCATCTTATCACCCAGGCATCTAAATCCTGGTTATCTGCACCGAGATCCTGCGCCCTGGGGAAAAACCATCAAGAGAGAAGATAGCTGCTTAGACCCTAAAGAAACTTCAGCCATATATCTGGCTGTGTTGATTTTCATTTTGTGAATTTGAAGTTCAATAGTCAAAGAAAATAGATAGCTTCAAAGGTATACTGTCAATAGATTTCATGGTAAGAAAGAAAACATTGAAAGTATCTGTCAATGGATTGTTCACACACATCTATCTATCTATCTATCTATCTATCTATCTATCTATCTATCTATCTATCTATCTATAGGTACATATAGATATGTAGATATATCTGCATGATGATATCCACAGTGATATGCAAGGATCAGGGGTTTCAAGGTCACCGAAGACCTTGCTTTATATCCATTACAGTAAAGTAGTATGAGATTAAGAGGGTACGTGCTCACCAGTGGGGACCCACTGGTCACTTAGTGGGCTACTCTCTAACATCCATTGAAAATGGCACTTCCAGGTTTGCTGTCTTGTAGGAAGAAATAAAGATACCCCTACTACCACCCAAAACCATAAATGCTTATTTTTGCCAGGTTCGCTTTAAAGTGGGGAATTTGCTCAGAACTGATGAGTTTCATACTAAGATTTCCATTAACCCAATTCTCCTAGGAGAGTTTATTTCTCTGACTGTGTGACCATGCCCTTGCTGGTGGTAAGAACTAGTCCCTCCCCTTCCAGATTCTTCTCTGTGGACTACACAGTGGTCACCAGAACCGTCTCTCTATAAGCTGTCTTTGTCATATCAGTCACTTAAGGGGCATTTGCCATCGTGTCCCCGGCTTCAATGGGATAGACACTGCATTACCTCACATACTATAAACACCCCTTAACAGCGTGGTCTAACCCACCTTTTGAACACCATGCCTGGTCTCAAACAACCTTTCTATTCTGGCTACCCTGTGCCTACATCTCAACTGAAAATCCTCTCTCTGTAAAGGCCTTTAGCAGTGAGTAGGAAGAAGGGTGTAGAAAGATAAGCAGACTTTGTCACCAGGGTTGCCAGGTCTAGCCCACTGCCTGCTTGCGACATCCATGACCTCAGAACAGTTCTAGCATCTTTATATGGTTCACGCTACCCATGAATATAGTTCACAGCACAGGGAAATTATCTAAAACTTCAGTTTCAGTAGGCTTTCTTAGAGCACAGTTGTACCTACATGTATGTACTGCCTGTGGCTATTTCTACACTGAGCTGCCTGGCTGTGACAATATGACATGGCCAGTAATGCAGGAAATATCTTCTAGGTGGCCTTACAGGGCATCTGCTCACCTCTGATCAGCACATGCATCCCCGAGTAACTGCAGGCTTTGAACTCATGATGTCCTGCGTCCAACTCCTTGACACCTACTGGTGTGATATTAGCAGGCAGCAGATTTCCATTATAATGTGGATACAATGGGGATGACTGTGATACAGAATTCAGGGAACAGTGACAAAGTCTATACATGTTCCCTACAGCAATTTTTCTGGAGTATTATTTTTTATCTGGTTGAACCTGCAGATATAGAACCTTGATGTATATGTGTATATATGCTAATGGATGTGTGCATTATCTCTTCTAAAGATTTTTTTTATTGATTTTTATTGAGCTCTACATTTTTCTTGCTCCCCTCCCTGCCTCTCCCCGCTCCCCTTCAACCCTCCCCCCAAGGTCCCCATGCTCCCAATTTACTCAGGAGATCTTGTCTTTTTCTACTTCCCATGTAGATTAGATCCATGTATGTCTCTCTTAGTGTCCTCATTGTTGTCTAAGTTCTCTGGGATTGTGATTTGTAGGCTGGCTTTCTTTGCTTTATGTTTAAAAACCACCTATGAGTGAGTACATGTGATAATTGTCTTTCATTGTATGGGTTACTTAACTCAATATAATGTTTTCTATCTCGGTCCATTTTGCTGCAAAATTCAAAATGTTATTTTTTCTGCTGTGCAGTACTCCATTGTGTAATGTACCACATTTTCCTTACCCATTCTTCTGTCGAGGGGCATTTAGGTTGTTTCCAGGTTCTGGCTATGACAAACAATTTTTGTATTGACTGTCTTTGCCCTGGGTACCATACTCAGTTTAACCTATAACAGTTTCTGATGCCTAGACCCATGGCAGAAGCTCAATTCAGTGGTTAATAAGCTGCCCTGAGTCCACAGTGTAAAGTCAGTGACTCTTGTCTTGACTAAAGGATGACGAGTCAATCTGTGCAGAGGTTGTCTGCAGACCAGGACTACAGTTAAGAGGGTATCACTAGGACATGGGTCTGCTCCAGGTAAGGCTGGTAAGTCCTGATTTAGGAGTGATGTGTTCATAATGACAAGGGGAGTCATGACATAGATCTCTCTGCAAGAAACTTGTCCTTTGGGAACAAGGCACACATGAGGGGGTTAACTAAGCCTATTTTAATTAGGTCTGTACATTTTTGTTTTCTTCAAGACAGGGTTTCTCTGTTGCTTTGGAGCCTGTCCTGGAACTAGCTCTTGTAGACCAGCTTAGCCTCAAACTCACAGAGATCTTCCTGCCCCTGCCTCCCGAGTGCTGGGATTAAAGGTGTGCACCACCACTGCCGACTTAGGTCCATACTTTTAAAGGAGGGGAAGCAATATTTCTCAGGCAGCTATAAACAGGACTTCAAATAGTAGGGAACTGGGAGAGGATTCAGTTGGTAAAGCCTTACATTGTGAATGTGAAGTCCAGGGTTTGACCCTCAGAACCTGGGCTAGCATAAAGCTGAGTATGGCAGCACATATTTGTATTGACTTCGTAAACTTCAGTGTCCACATTTGGGGGAAATGGACTTCGAGGAGAAAATAAATCGAGCCCCAAGTCCTGTTCTCATCTGATTCTATGGCTTTTTAATTTTCCTTTATCACTTTCTGTAACCTTTTGTTAGCCATCGTTCAAAGCGGTTCCAACTGATTGCAAGCCTTTTCCCATTGGCTCATTTTAAGATATAAGCGTATCTCCCTTCTAAGGACAAGAGTCTCTTCATCACAACCCCCAAGGGGGACCCCTCTCTGTGTGTCTTAAGAAGTACTAGAGCACAGAAGATGAAGGGTCTCCCATATCTGTAAGAGGATAAGTCTGTGTTTTGAGGTTCATTTTTCAGATGGCTGAATCACTTCAAACGTTTCCAAACGTAATACAAACAATATGGTGTTACTCTTGATGTTGGCTTCCACGATTAGTGTGTTATTAATTAAACTCGAGTAATATAATAACTTGACAGTTAAAGCCCTCCTTTGCATTTAAAGTGCATGCAAACTGTGGCTCCAATTATAAATAAGCTCCACTGCAATGGGCTGAAAACTGCACACTTTAATCATTCAGAGCAATTTATGCAATGGTTGATGTATCTTGGAGGATGGCTTCCTGAAGAGTCGAATGATCTCGGTGTGAAGAGATGTTAAAAAAAGATGCCCCTCTGCCTCCTTCAACATCTCAGTGCACTCTTCCTGCCCACCATCTCTTCCCAAGGCTGAAGGCATGTAGCGAGAACCACAAAGATGTATATACACATATATATTTGTTAGGGGTGTGGGGAGAGCAGAGCTGGGAATCGAGGGAGCTGGGAACTGGCCACACAGTGTTTCGTGCCTCCTCACCCAGTCTTCACCACCCAAGAGAGGACCTGTGACTTCTCTCTCTCTCTCCTTTTAAGAGATCACATCTGCAGACAAGAAGCCACGCTGTAAGTTCCCAGAACAAAGCATCTCCAGGCTCCCCTCCTCAAATCCACCCCCTGATAGTCCACATCGCTGAGATAAACTTGTAACATGGTGTGGTTTTATGTCCTATGCATGCCAGGGTTTCTGTCACTCTCGGGACAGAATTCCTCCTTCCTACTGCACCACCACTGCCCTTAGTTCAGCCTCTTAGGTCTTGTGACTCCACGCCACTCCATTCCCCGCATCCCAGCATCTCACTGCGTTCTCCCTTTGGTCCATCAGTTTGAACCCATTATGCCAAATCAATGAGCCAAACCTCTTCATGCCTCCTGGCCTTTCTATATGTAATCCCTTTGTTTTGGAAGGCCCCTCCTTCTTCAGAGAGGCCCCTAGACCACCTCTCTGGCTCCATGACTTGGTGCTGTGGGAGCCCAACCTCAACACTTTTGAAACAAGTTTCAGTTTGCTCTAGTCCCATGCGTTATATGCCCAGCCCCGTGGACCTTCGGGCTTCTCGGTGCTGTGCATCCATTAGCATACACTTCTATACATAAGGACAAGGCAGACTTGCTTAAAAAAACCTCCTGCATCCATTGATGCACACTTCTATATCAGGACCAGGCAGAGTTGATTTTAAAACTCCTCTGCAGCTCTGTTTTTTGCATGTGTGTCTCTATAATTTAGTAGCAATTTCATACACTTATAGGGCTAAGGGGCATGTGATGAATACACAAAGGACCCCCAAGAATTAAAGGGTGGATGGCTGAACTGTGTGGAGAAAATAAGGCTCTCAGTCCATCTCTCTCTCTCTCTCTCTCTCTCTCTCTCTCTCTCTCTCTCTCTCTCTCTCTCAGTGTGTGCATGTTTATATGTGTGTGTATCTGTCTATCTGTCTCTGTCTGTCTCTATCTCAATACACACACACACAGAGGCAGGGGACTGACCATGAACCTAGTCATACAATAAAAGGGCATTGGGCCCATTTTCTAATCCTTAGAGGACAAGGGACATCCCTTCCTGTGTGACAGGGCCAGCTCTTTCACACCCCTTGCCATGATCTTTTATAACCTTTGCAACAATCATGTAACCATGTACAACATTTGTCTACCTGTCCTGTTTAATAGAAGAGAGAAGACCCAGAAAGTCTCTGAGTTCCCTAGGTTCTAGTGACTTTAGCGACTTAATCATCTTTCTTCCTCTTCTTTTTCTTTCTATAAGCAGGCTGTCCTTTTACCAGGAACCAGAAGGCTAAGCAATTTTGCACAGATCTTTAAAGCACTGAAGAAGATGGAGCCCCAGCGGCCTGAGCCTGTCTGTGCTGAGTCTGGAGTAGAGATATGGATAGCTAACCCAACTCGCAGCTTGTACCCCATGCTTGGAAAAGAGGAGATTTTTCACTCCTACTTTTAAAGTTACACCCTCCTTCAGGAGAGCACACTACATCGGGCTCAACTTGTTCCTTCCTGCCTTTTGGGGTTCAAGCCAGCTAACAGAGAGGATTCTGCTTGGAGGTAATGCCCCCAGATCCATGCCCAGTGGGTCAGCATGCCCTCCAAGACTCTCTGCTTTAAATGAATTTATCAGGCAATGAATGTCACTTCTGCCAAAAGGGGGCTCAGTTAAAGCTAGTGCTTCCAGAGTTTGGAATGAAGCTAGGTCTGAGTATACAGTGAGAACTCCTGCTGTGACCCATGCGCAAAACTTGTGGGTCACGAACCTAGGCGGCCTCTAAGCTGGTGCCCACAGCACCTGATGCCCTGTCTGGAACAGAGCAGTAAGGAGGTAATGCTGTGAGGTACCAAGAAAAGGCTCTTCTCATGCTCAAAGTAAACATCTCTGGGACAGCACTGTGAGCCAGGCATGTGACATGCAGGGTTATTTCATCCATCCTTCTGTCCATCTATCAATCCTTCTATCCATCCATCCACACATCTATCCATCCATCCATCCATGCACACATCCATCCATCCATCCATCCATCCATCCATCCATCCATCCATCCATCCACACATCCATCCATCCATCCATCCATCCATCCATCCATCCATCCATCCATCCATCCATCCATCCATCCATTACACCAGGTTTATCCAGTGGTAGATCACTGGCTCTGACCCAGAGGGAAGACATCATGAAGTGAATTGTTACTGACAAAAAGATATTGGATTACTAACCTCCAGAGCTAGTGCCTGTGAGCTTACTAGGAAATAGGGTCATGCACGTGCTCAGGTCAGGGTAAAGCCATTACGGCACAGTATGATTGGTGTCCTGAGAAGGACACAGACTTAGGCAGGCACTGTGGATAAGAACATAGCAGCAGGAAGGCAGGTTAGGATGGCGTTTCCACAGGCCAAGGAGTGTTAGAGATCATCAGAAAACAACTGGAGGTCACAGGACCTCAGGCACACTGCCCCTCACCGCCCAGGCGAGGAATCAATCCCGTCATCCATCTAAACCTGGTTGGATTCCAGGAAGGTGAGAGTAAAGTTACCTTGTTTCAAATCCTCTAGCCTGTAGTCCTTGCTCAGAACAGAACACGCAACCTATTAAGATGCCGTGTAGAAAAGAATCCGTGGAAGGTGGCCTTCTGAGACGGCAGGGCAGGTGGGTGTGTGCACTGAGGATGTAAGCATGGTGTTGTAGCTGGGGACTGGCAAGGCCCTTGGCAGGGCACATACCCTCCAGACTCTCTGTCAGTCAGAAGCACCCGTACCATCAGTGATGAGAGAAATGGATCACGCAGTGAGAGAAACCCTGAGGCTGGGCGGTGGGGAGTGCTCAGGATACAGGATGAATGTTGGTCCTCATCCTCCACATTAGGAGCACTTCTTTAATTGTTAATTTAATTTATGCCCTGGCAATGCTGAAGCATGTATAGGCAGCCCATATATGGCGGTTCTGTTGAACTTGTCCATATTGGGTTTCATGGTCTAAGTTGATGAGGATGACTGACCAGGTCTCTTCCTCAAGAGAACACCAGATCTCATTACAGATGGTTGTGGTTGCTAGGAATTGAACTCAGCACCTTTGGAAGAGCTCTTAACCGCTGAGCCATCTCTCCAGCCCTTCATTAGGAGCCCTAGGAAGCAGAACATCCAGCACAAATGCGCAGTGAAATGCTCCTGGGGGCAAGAGTACAGGCACACCACTGGGCTGGGGGACGAAGAATCTGAGCTCCTTTGACTCTTCCAGGGAGCCTTCAGCATCACCCTTGACCCTCCACAGCAATTCTATGTTATCAATTTTGAGTTCCCTAAACCAACTTTAGGCTTTCCTGTTAGAGCACAAGAGCAGCGTTTGGAGAGGACGGCTCAACAGTGAATGATGTTTGCTGTGCTTGTATTGGACCCGACTTCCATTCCCAGCATTCACACCAGTCAGCTAGCACCTGCTTGTGATGCCTGTTCAGGACATTCCACGTCCACTTCCGGTATCGGTGGGCACCCACACATGTGTGGCATACACACAGAGAGACACAGATCTAAATTTTTTTTCAAAATGAAAGTACCTCTTTTAAAAGATAATGGCAGAAAATAAATAAATAAATAAATAAATAAATAAATAAATAAATAAAGAACGCCGGTCATAAAAATATCTATGACTATACAACCGTCAACACCAAAGTCAGGGTTTCCTATGGAGAAGAATTCGAACCTCTTTCCCTCTAGGCTCTGTGTGAGCCAAAGACAAACAGGGAAATGTGCTTATGTTTGCCTGACCTGAACCCAGCATGCTGTATGGGGAGACAGAAGTCCAGTGCTTGCTGGACTAAGGAAGACATCCGATGTCAACAGGCCTCCTGGGTGGCAGCAGTTGTGAGCCTCTGTCCACGCCTGCTGGTAGCCAGTCTCTGTCATCTTGTGTGCGTGTGAACTGTAGCAGAGGGGCTATGAATGCCAGCACCATAGATTGTGTTCAAGGCCTCAAAGGCAGCGCTGAGGGGTGTAGTGGTGGATACTGTCAACTTGGCAGGACCGATGACCACTTCCAGGACAAGCCTCTGGGCATGTCTGTGAGCTTTAGCTTCCTTTAGTTGAGATGGGAGAACGGTCGTAAATGTGGGCTGCATCATCCCATGGGCCAGGGAATGAGACCTGAAGAAAAAAAGAAGAAGAAAGGGAAAGGGAGCTGGGCTCCAAAATTCAGTAGATTCTGCTTTCTAAGTGATACAGATGTAGCCATCTGCCTTCATCTCCTAACTGCATGACTACCCTTGCATGATAGACTCTGCTCTTGAAGCCTCAACGGAGATAAACCCTCTGTTCTCAGGTAACTTTTCTTGGGCATCTTCTCAAGACCACAAGCAGTTAAATAGGACACTGCGAATCCACAGTGGAAAGCTGAAATGAGTCCTGGAGAAAGAAGCCAGGCTCTGCCTCCGCACTCCGCCCTCTCCTCTGTGTCTCCCAGATTCTGTCTGATCTTCACCTCCACGGGGCCTTGGGAAGTCCAGAGCACTCCCTGGATGCCTCCAGCCTCCAGGGCCCTTCACTGGGTGCTCTTCTCGAATTCAAAATCCCGAGTGCTTATGGATGTTTTTCTTCAAAATATTTAGAAGCCAATGACTACATCCCCTGACTCCACTACTTATGGCTTTGTTCTAGAAACCACCATCCCTGCTACTCTCTTGTTCTAGAAACCACCATCCCTGTTACTCTCTTGCCACTCACTCTGTCCTCCTAGCCTCCAAGCTCCCCATCAGCTGAGTCTATGCTGAAGAGTACCCGAGGTGACTAGTTGCAAATCTACTTCAGGTCAAGCTCAATGCCCCAAGTCTCCCACCCTCTCTCACCTTACAGATAACCCTGGGAGCCGATAGCTCTTTGGAGACTGTGTCTTCCTCTCCAGCACAGTGTCTTTCTCGCTCACTTCACTCCAGTCTCGGTGACATGGGTGCTGTATCTCTTTTTTTTTTTTTTTTTTCTTGCTGATTTTTTTTATTAATTAATTAATTAAATTATTAAAGATTTCTGCCTCTTCCCCGCCACCACCTCCCATTCCCTCCCCCTCCCCCAATCAAGTCTTCCTTCCTCCTCAGCCCAAAGAGCAAGCAGGTTTCTCTGCCCTGTGGGAGGTCCAAGGACCACCCACCTCCATCCAGGTCTATTAAGGTGAGCATCCAAACTACCTGGGCTCCCACAAAGCCATTACGTGCAATAGGATCAAGAACCCATTGCCATTGTTCTTCAGATCTCAGTAGTCCTCATTGTCCATTATGTTCAGCGAGACCGGTTTTGTCCCATGCTTTTTCAGTCCCCGGCCAGCTGGCCTTGGTGAGTTCCCGATAGATCATCCCCATTGCCTCAGTGTGTGGGTGCACCCCTCGCCGTCCTGAGTTCCTTGCTCGTGCTCACTCTCCTTCTGCTCCTCCTTTGGATCGTGAGACTTCAGTCCAGTGCTCCAATGTTGGTCTCTGTCTCTGTCTTCTTTCATCGCCTGATGAAGGTTAATATTCAGGGGGATGCTTATATGTTTTTCTTTGGGTTCACCTTCTTATTTAGCTTCTCTAGAGTCACGAATTATAGTCTCAATGTCCTTTATTTATGGCTAGAAACCAAATATGAGTGAGTACATCCCATGTTCCTCTTTTTGGGTCTGGCTTACCTCACTCAGGATAGTGTTTTCAATTTCCGTCCATTTGTATCCAAAATTCAAGAAGTCATTGTTTTTTACTGCTGAGTAGTACTCTAATATGTATATATTCCATACTTTCTTCATCCATTCTTCCATTGAAGGACATCTAGGTTGTTTCCAGGTTCTGGCTATTACAAACAATGCTGCTATGAACATAGTTGAGCATATACTTTTGTTGTATGTTTGGGCATCTCTTGGGTATATTCCCAATAGTGGTATTGCTGGGTCAAGAGGTAGGTTGAACACTAAGACAGAAAGGCAACCCACTGACTGGGAGAAGATCTTCACCAACCCCGCAACTGACAAAGGTCTGATATCCAAAATATACAAAGAACTCAAGAAATTAGACCGTAAAAGGTTAATCAATCCAATTATAAAATGGGGCACTGAGCTGAACAGAGACTTTTCAACAGAAGAAGTTCAAATGGCCAAAAGTCACTTAAGATCATGCTCAACTTCCTTAGCAATCAGGGAAATGCAAATCAAGACAACATTAAGATACCATCTTACACCGGTCAGAATGGCTAAAATCAAAAACACCAATGATAGCCTCTGCTGGAGAGGTTGTGGAGAAAGGGGCACTCTCATCCATTGCTGGTGGGAATGCAAACTTGTGCAACCACTTTGGAAAGCAGTGTGGCGGTTTCTCAGGAAAGTCGGGTTCAACCTACCTCTTGACCCAGCAATACCACTATTGGGTGCTGTATCTCAAACACTCTAAAAGTGTTTCTGTCCGTGAGTTTGGGTTCATTCTTATCCCTACTTGGAACATGAACCTTTGATCACCAATGTCCCCTATCTAGATGCTTCTTGATCAAGATGGCACATTCCACCGCTGATTAAAAAGTAGCCGTCCCTTCCAATGTCGTGTTTATCTTGTCTTGATCCCCACTACCCAAACACAAACTCATCTAAGTTCCTTCCTTCTTTCCAATCCTCTCAGCACCTGCTGTGTGAGGATTCCTTCCCTGGATTGGTAAATTCCCGGGGAACTCAGTTAACCAAAGTACTGGATGATCCAGAGATGTCCCCATGTACTCAGACGAGGTAATCCCTGTCCCTTTGTGTCGTCAGCATCTTCTCTCAGGTCGCTGGTTCTCAGCTGTGCTTCTGTCTTGATGTTTAACAGGCTAGGGGCACAGTCTACTGTGGTAGTACAGTAGTCTGCATTAACTCTGTACCTATTGGTCAGTGTGTTTAAATGTTCTGGACCATTGCCATCTAGAGCGCCAGGGCAGATGCCATAGGCTAAGGCTTCTTGCCCCCGTGGAACCTATGAACATGTAAAATCTGCTTCTGTTGTCATTTTTGCCCTTATTTAAATGCCTGTAAACTTTAAAAAAAAAAGCATGCGTGAAAATGTCTTTACGAATCCCATCACTATGCACAATGAAAAGGAAATAAAATGGCAATAATAAGGAATCAGGAACAAACCGGTACGGCCAGTAATTCGGCACAGCAAATGCAGCTGGATGTGGTGGCACTTGCCTGTAACCCCAGCACTCAGGAGGCATCTCGAGTTTATGGCCAGACTGGGCCACACAGTGAGGCTGTCTCAATAAGACGAAAAGCAAAGAAGGAGGAGAAACACCCCTCACTAATCTAGTGCCATACAACGACTCAGAGACCAGAAAGCAAATTCTTATTCAGTTTGAGTGTGTGTGTGTGTGTGTTTACATGTATGTGTGTGTGAAGGTGTACATGTACATTTGTGTGCACATCTGTAGGGCCAGAGGATGACTCAGGTGTCATTCTTTAGGCACTGTCCTTGCTTTTTGAGACATGCTTTCTTGGTGGCCTGGAACTCACCTTGTAACTCAGCTAGGCTGCCAGTCAGCAGACCCCAGGGCTGGCTCTGGCTCTTCCTCCCAACTCTGGGATCATGCGTACACAATACCTCCACACATGGGTCTTCTTGTTTGTTTGTTTTGTTTTTATAGATTCTGGGGATGGAAAGAATTATCTCCTGCCTGAGAGCCTGGAAGGGCTCCTTCCCTCATTCAGTTAGTTCCCTGTCTTCAGTCACCCTGCCCCAGGGCCTCCTGGCCTGTGTATTGAGTTATACTTCTTTCTCTCCAAGGGCAGAGTTCCTGCAGCCAGAAGGTGGATTCAGTTTTTCTCAGCCCACACTGTGCCCTCATCTGATAAACTAGCTAAACTCCCCAGATGAGAAGAAGGAGCCAGGAAAAGGCAGGGGCAAGGTTCACCATTTTCATCAAGAAGGGCAGGAGTGTCCCGGAGCCTGGTAGTCAGGAAACACAGAAACAGGAGCTCTCCTGAGGCGGCTCTGGTAACTCTTTGTGCTCACCTCAGCGCTACATTGTAAGCTGTGGGGCTGAGTCCAGAGAACAGCTGCCTGAATAAACTCAGTAGTCACACTCAGGGAACCCTCTGTGTGGATCGAATTTCCACACCCGTGTGAGTTTCCAGCAGTCCAGCTTGGCAGATAGAGGAAGCCGAGTCCTACGGCAGGGGCAGGCTTGAGACTTAGTACCTAGCCTTGTTCCTGGCAGAGTTCAGCAGACCTATAAAAAATGAGTGGAATTTTCTCAACCTCCGTTTTCTCTACACTGATAGGTTCCCAGTATAAACATTGTGCTTTTTCTCCTTTTTTTGTCCAAATTGTTCTTTACAAAGACTTTAGAAAATAAAACCATGGCTGTCTTCATGTTGACTCTGTCAAGTTTCAGAGAGGCAGACAGATGAACAGATAGACAATAAAGAGCTAGGTAGATCAGCCATAGGTAAGTAGATAGATAAATGATAGACATATGAATGACTGATAGATAATAAATAGATAATCAATAGGTAGAGATAGATGGATAATTAATAGACACACATAAGTGTGAAAAATAAGTAATTTCTTTGTCTATCAGATATCCATATGTCCATGCCTGTGTTCATATATCTTTGCATCTATTATCTTTCTCTCATCTATTTGTCTTCTATCTGTCTATCCATCCATCTATCTATCTATCTGTCTGTCTGTCTATCCATCCATCTATCTATCCATCCATCTATCTATCTATCTATCTATCTATCTATCTGTCTGTCTGTCTGTCTGTCTGCCTGTCTGTCTGTCCGTCCGTCCGTCTGTCTGTCTATCTATCCATCCATTTATCTATCTATCTATCTATCTATCTATCTATCTATCTATCTATCTATCTATCTATCCATCCATCCATCTATCCATCCATTTATCTATCTGTCCAACCATCCATCATCTATCTATCTATCTATCTATCTATCTATCTATCTATCTATCTTCCATATATCCAACTATTTGTCTGTGTGTCTGACTAGTGGAATTGGGATATGCCTCCAGGGTCTATCTTCAAAAGACAACAGAATAATTGAGCCTCCAACCCTGCCCCTTCCATCCCTCCTTTTACACATCAGCCTGGCTCCATCTCCTCTACTTTGGCACTCCTGGGCACACACTCAGATGGAATGGAGAAAGTATTTTCCAAAGATCTTTTATTATTATTATTATTACTATTATTACTATTACTATTATTATTACTATTATCATTAGGCATGCTTAACACTGTTGGTGGCACTGAAAGAGACCAGTGCCACCAGTTGAGAAGTTAATTACAAATTGCCTTTTGAAATAAAACTTCAGTTTTATTGGAAGCTGAGGGATTAAATCAAAACATCTGCCGGGAGAATGTTCCGAAGCTGATGTGCTGGAGCCATGATGTTTCGCTTAGAGTAAACATTCCTTGTATTTCTTCTTCATTTTTTTAAAGGCCTCAGTCTGCTGCATAAAAGTCATCAACTCTTTTCGTGTGGGGCCAAAGAGGACTTGGAAAGGGAATTTTCTTAAGTCTGTGTGTTGAAAATGCGGCTTATAGGAGACTAACAAAGATGTTTTCCCCTTCTCTACAGTGGGTTCTTGTAATCGTGACTTCTATGAAGGCCTTCTGCGGCCCCCCTAACTGTCCAATTAGCTGACGTCGTTTCTGTCTGATGAAAGAGCTTCTCCAGCTGAACATACGGCAATTATTAAGATGGCTCTGCAACCGCTCCTTCTTTTTTTTGGTCGATATGAGTATCCCTTAGATAAAATAAGGTTTGATTTATAGAATTCCAAAATGCATGTGAGTACGACGTCTATAAATAAACACGATAGTAGTTGCAAAATCTCATTACGAGGAACGATTTTATTAGCATTTCCATTGAGCAGAATGCTGTGTGATGGTGATGTCAACAGAACTGAGCTCCAGCCGTTCATCAGCTCACATTTTCTGTGCTCTCAGGAGCGGGCAGTGGGCTCTGCTGGAAGGCTGTGTGTGTGTGTGTGTGTGTGTGTGTGTGTGTGTGTGTGTGTGATAGATAGAGAGAAAGTCAGAGAGAGCACACACACACAGAGAGACAGAGAATGTTCTACTGTCTTTAAGAATAGAAGATGTCGTGGGACATTTCTTTCTTATATTTGCTATTTTTAAATGTGCATATGAGTGTGTGTCTGTGCATGTGAGTACAGAGGGCCGCAGAAGATGGAGGGGATGGAGGTATCAGACCCTCTGGAGCCAGAGTTGCAAGCATTGGTGAGCCATCCAACAACACTGCCAGGAACCCAACTCCAGTTCTCTGCAGTAACAGTATTGCTCTTTTAAACGTTCAGCCCACAATAATTTCTTTAGAACTAAATCAATATAATTTTTAAACTATGGTGGACAGGCACCTTTGCGCATGACCCACTGTGTTCTAAGTACTTTATAGCCATGGGGTGGGCACCCTGTACCCCAAAAATGCTGTGAATAGAGCTGTTTCGAATTTGGTTTGGTTTGATTTTCAGATTCTGGAATATTTGCACACAGATTATGATGTCTTGGGAGTAAGACTAAAGTCAATGTCAAAAATTCATTTAAGTTTCAAGGACATTTTATACACATAGCCTGGAGATTTTATATGATGTTTTTACCAGGCCTACATTCTGACTGAGGCCTGTCACATGAAGTCAGGCTGAGACTGTCACCTGTGGTGGCACGACAGACCTTCAGAAGGCTGAGCTTTTACAGCCTTTTAGAGGGTAGGTTCTGGGGTTAGGAGCTACACAGTTTGTAGTCTGGGCTTAATCCCCATTCAACCCCGAGAGAAAGTGTTCCCATTTGCACTTTACAAGTGCAGATTTTGATCACCCATGGTCATTCAGATAGCAGCTGTATTACCCGAGGAAGGCCATCAAATTCCAGGAGTGTCACCATATAGAACCATTACCCAGAAAGCTACGCATCTAAGTCGCCACGGGAGAAACACCACGTGATTTGAGTTTGAAGGACAGAAGGAGGCTTTGACTGAAGAGGAAACTGGGAAGGAAAGGAGAGGACTGGGTATGTTCTTCCTTCCAGGAGAATGTCCCTGCCAAGAAGAATAGGAGCCAGAGGAGGCCGAGAGATGGCATTGTGGTGTTTCTGGGAGAACACAAGAGAGATGCCTAAAGGCTGGAGGGTAAACAAAGGAAAACAAATTCATATATGTTCACACAATGCTCAGTAAAAATTGCTTTCGGAATAACTTCGCCACTTGCAGAAACGTGTGTAATATGGAGCTGACTGCAAAGAGGGGACAAGATAAGACTGTGCCCAGTGTGATCCCCGTAACACAAATAGACAGTGGCACGCATGGCGAGCTCGGAGAGATGACAGGGGAGAGTTTTATCATGACTTTACAGGTGATCTCTTGGTTTATCTCTTTATTATTCTATATTATGAGTTTCATTTTTCCTTCACAGTGCCCAGGTATTTTTGTTTACAATCCAGTCCTTCTCCACAAAATGAAACACATATCTAGCGCCACTGTTGGACTAAGTACCCGAGGCTAGTCAGATCATAGGTGTGAGGGGAGACCTGGCTGCTATTGATCTGATAAATGGCTAAACCTGATTCCTGATGACTTCTCCACTTAGAGTAATGCATCTCTCAGACCTCGTCAGAGAAGCTGCCATAATAACTGGTGGATGGCAGAGACCCACAATTGGTCGCAGTGCAGACAATAAGAGACAGCAGATGCTCAGTAGGACATCTACGTCACAGCTCGTCCCCAAGGCCCAGGGACCCTGGTGGAAGAGGGAACAGAAAGGTTAAAGGAGCCAGCAGCAGTGGATGGCTACAAGGAAACAATGTCTCACAGGCACAGCAGGGCATATGCACCTATGAATTTACAGCAGTTATGGCAACGGCGCACGGGCGCAAGCTCCAGCCACACCAAACTTCAGCATGGAAAGAGGAGGTGACCATGAAGTATCCACACCAGCCACTACACTGTGGGCAATTGATAGCTGCCCAGAAAGGAGAATCAATTTTTCTGTTTTGTTGTTTGCTTTTGTTTTCATAAGTGTAGCCCCCGACACATGGATCACACTCCAGTGCAAGAACGCATAGACAGTACAAATTGGACTTAATTGGTTAAAAAAAGATGAGGGGGTGGTGGCACAAAGTTTACTAGATGGGGAAGGGAGGTGGATGTGGGAGGAGGTGAAGAAGAAAGGATACAATCAAAACGCGCTGTATGAAATTCTCAAAGAACTAATAAAATTTACGACCTCAAGAGTACAGAATAAACTCAGCAAAAAGTTAAAGAACCTTGTGTTGTATTACCATTTTTTGCGCTCTTGGTTTCACACAGGGTCTCTTTACCTTTACTACCCAGGGCCAAGGTGGTCTGAAAAAACATGGGTTCAAGTTGCTTACAATGTATCCGATGGCGGCAATAAGATGGAGGGTGGATTTAACGTCGATGTGGTTACTCACATCCAGAACCAGCCATGGGGACAGCAGGAAGGATGGAGATTTTGAGGGCGCCGCGGCTACTAGGCTGCTCTAGTGGGGGTACAGATATTCCCGGGGGTGGAGGAGGTCTCCTGAAGAGCTTCCTCTGTCTGCTCTCTCGGTCTCGCCCCACCTGCTGGCTTATGTTTTCAGCTGTTCAGAGGTTGCTTCAACCTCTTAGAGGCAGCTTGCACTCTGGACTCCCCAAGCCCTCTGCCTCCCATAAAGCCCATTTCTGAAAGTCACACCTCTGTCTTTTTCCCTTCCAGAGTGTGTGTGTGTGTGGGGGGGGGGTCGACTCTGAGTGCCTCTGCCCCTTTCTGCTGCTTCCCACGAGGCTCTTTCATCCACAAATGTAGGGCACACCTGATTAATGAGTGGGAAACCTTTTCTTGAGTCTATTTTTCTAATTAAATAGAAGGGAGGCCGTGGACACAACACAGATTTATCGGAAACCAACTCCTGCCCAGGCTGGGAAGGGTAAAGGGAGGATTCCATCCAATACCTGGACCACCCCCCCCTCTCTCTCTCACACACACACACACACACACACAGAATAGAATTTGATACTAAAACAAACACACAGAGCACCTGGCAACATAAAATTCAGTTTTATAGTCAAAAGGCACACGAGGATTTAAAAAAAAAAAAAAAAAGAAGTTCCCATTGTACCACTGTAATTTTCAGCCGATGCTACAGTGTCAGCACACATGAAAGGCCGGAGCCTGGCGGGGAGGCGAGTCTCCGATCAGATCCAATGGGAACAAATGTCAAAGCACAAAGACAATTCAATATTATATCTCCTTTTATTTTACCTCGATTTTCAATTTATATAAATTCCAAATCACAAGAACCATAATTGTAACAATTTGGTCTTGATGGCGATATTAAATTTCTGGGAAACTTTTCATACTAGAGTCAGGTGAAGGTGAAGAACCACACACCCATGCTCACATCACGAGTGACAACTATCCTCGTGCCCTGGAATTTTTAAATTAATTTTCCCTTCATATTAAAACAGCAGTGGGCGCATGTAATCCTTTTTGGATTGTCTTGTTTACTCAAAAGGAACATGGGTTCTGTAAAAATAGGGAGAAAGGTGAAGTACCGAACAGCCCAGAGCCCCCCCTTTCCATCGCTTGCCCACGTGTCCATCTGTCTGTACACCAACTCGTCATCCTAATCATCATCCATGAGTGTCTGTATAGCTCTTCTTCCTCCATACAGAAGCTGTGCATGTGTGTGCATACATGTTTGGAAGACTTGTGAACACGGGCATGAAGCCAGCCCACTTGAACTGTGGGCGGTGTGCCTGTGAAGTGACCTACTACTGTTAGATCAAAAACGCTCAAGGGTAAAAATGTCTGTGCATGGGTTGAATGTGTGCCACATTTATTTTCCTTGTTGTTCTCCCCAAACCATACATTATAATCACTATTGATGCAACGCTTATGCCACATTGATTGGACTGGATTGTGAGCAATCTACATGAGGTTTAAAGTACACTGTGGGTGGGTTGTAAAAATCTGAAGCCATTGTAGACCGTGTATGTGAGAGCTTTAGTATCCTACATTCGGGATCCCGGCAGCACATTCCTGTGAATAGGGAGCGATGGCTGTAGAGAGGACACTTTGCATTACAGTGAACCAGGGAGTGCTTCCCATCATAGCGCTTGGCCCATTGACCCAATGGCTAAACGTTAATTAAACTTGAATGTGGGTTTAATTGTGCTATACTCCCCCAAATTCCAGGTTTCTGCTCATGCTCTGGATCTTGGGAAATATGTGTTGTTAATGCTGAGAATGTGGCATGATTAAAAGGGAAAGAAACATGGGAAAATATAAGATATAAGTGATTAGTGGAAGGATAGTAGAACAGATGTTCTGTGTGTGTGCACATGTGTGCATGTGTGTACATGTGTGTGTGTGGTATGTGGTGTGTGCATGTGCGTGTATATGGTGTGTGCCTGTGTGTGTATGGTGTGTGGTGTGTGCATGTGTGTATATGGTGTGTGCATGTGTGTGTATGGTGTGTGGTGTGCGCATGTGTGTATATGGTGTGTGTATTTGTGTGTATGGTGTGTGGCGTATGTATGTGTGTGAATGGTGTGCTGTGTATGCATGTGTGTGTGTAGTATGTGTGGTATTGTGTGTGTTTGCATGTGTGTGGTGTAGTATTGTGTGTATATGGTGTATGTAGTATGGTGTGGTATTGTGTGTATATGTAGTGTGTGTGTGTGTTTGTGTGTGGGGTGAGGGCATGTGGAAGGTGTGTTTGTGTGTAGTATGTGTTGTATACATGTGTGTATGTGGCACACATGGTGTGTGTGTATCATTTCTATGTGTTTAGGTTTTGCTCTGGCTTTGCTTTTTTGTTTTGTTTTGTTCTTGGGTCAAAGCATGCACAAGTATAAAATAGCAATAAAAATTATATCAGTGCCTTAGAGTTTTCCATATTCGACACTTTTCCAAATATTTTTTCTGACCATGGATGATTTGGTTAGTTAGTCACTGGGTCACTTGCTTATGATGTTATTGTGTGAAATGAGAATAATTCAGGAGCAGATTTAACAGAGACATACACAGGAGTGACCGAGAATGCAAAGTGTCCGTTACAAGACAGTTCTAGTGTCGTCATCAAAGTGGTCACTGGCCACATCTGCCCATTGGGCATCGGGGACTATGGTTGAGTCAGATCACCCGTCTTACTGGGAGATTGCAGCTCCTGAGGGGAGCAGACTGCAGAAGGGCTGCGGCCTCCATCATGGACTAGAAGCACAGAACTAGGGTGTGGGTAGAAAATGATTACTTTCATAGGAGTGACCCATGACATTTTTTCAATAGAAATTGCCTCAATTTGGGTTGGGAACCAGATAATGTCATCCCAATCTTATCTTCATACATTTTCCAGATAACGAACCCTAACTGAAGTCTCTTAATGGTTCTGAGTCTTGTGTTTAAATTAGGGAAACATTGCTTATCATAATGCTTCTGCCTGACACCAGAGCATAGTGGACATAGTAGCCAGCCATGCTCATGTGTCCATCAACCAAAGCCTCTCTCCTGAGCTCATCACACTGTTGAATGAGCCATGTGAAGTCATGGAAGAGAAAACAAATCCCCACCGTCTTGTGGAGGAAGATCATCCAACCCAGAGCAAGGGATGCTGTTGGTGGATGTGTCCCAGTTGGAAGCTACAAGTACGAGGCTAACAGAGTCTGCCATTGAACATCCTGTCAGAATGTAGGAAAATACCCATGCCGAAGCATGTTTTCTCTCCATTTCCAGATGCACTTCCACCTTCCAGAACTCTGAACAGCTTCTGTACTGGGGAGTTGGCAGACTACTAGGTAACTGATGGGATCATTTGCTTCCCACTCAGATCTCCTAAGAGACCACAGTCCAAGACTGAAAAGAAAGGAATTTATAGGGATCCATGATGTGGCATGACCCCAGGAACTCCTGAACCCTCCTTTCCCACCCCCTAACCTCCATTCGTGTTAATGGAAGGAAATACCAGAACCTCATATGATGTGGGATTTCATTGGTCAATAAAGAAACTGCCTTGGCCCATCTGATAGGGCAGAATTTAGATAGGCGGAGTAAACAGAACAGAATGCTGGGAGGAAGAGGAAGTGAGCTCAGACGTCATGCAGCTCCTCTCAGAGCCAGACGTGATGAAGCAAGCCACCAGGTCAGACATGCTGAATCTTTCCCGGTAAGCGCACCTAGCGGTGCTACACAGATTATTAGAAATGGGCTAAATTAATACATGAGAATTAGCCTAGTAGAGGCTAGATATAATGGGCCAGGCAGTGTTTAAAAGAATATAGTTTGTGTGTAGTTATTTCAGGTAAAGCTAGCCGGTGGCTGGGTGGCTGGGAGCCAGGCGGCAGGAACACAGCCCACAGCTCCTTCAACACTCATATTTGCAACAGTGTAGCCATGCTAGGGACCAGACAGATGATCCCAAAGTCAAGGTAGCAGAAGCCAGCAACATGCATGGGACCCTTGTGTCGGGTCCTCTAAGCAGCTTGGAGCCCATAGCTAAAGATAAGGTGATGTCATGGAGGTAAGTCAGAAGAGCGCATTCTTCTCTGGGTCAAAGGTATCCATCCACCTCAGACGAATTAGAAAACAGGGGCTCTCGGCTTAGAGAGTGCATGCCTCTTCCAACTGAGAATTTATAGGACCTGATGGTAACAGCTCTTGGTTAGCCAGTTATCAGCATAAATCATGCTTTATTGAAGCACCCTCCCCATTCATAGGCATGTTCACCATTGCTACTTTCCCAACTGCAAGATATATTTGTGGCCGAGAAAGATAAAAATATTTGCTATCTGTCATCTGACAGAAAAAGTTGGCTATCCCCTGAAGAGAGACTATTACCTAAGTAGGTGTCTCAGCCTTCATGTGCCGAGTTCTGAAGAGATGCTAGCCCCAAATGTCTGACAAATAAATAAAATATTACAGACCTTCCCACTCAAAGGCACAAGGTGTAAGAAAGAAAAGTCACAATAAAAGATAATCCCACAGGATTTGCCGTTTGAGCCCTGGAGCAAGCCCGGTGCATCTGAGGAACTTTCTCAAGCCCGTTGGAAAGGGAACCGTCAGTAAGACGGAGAGAAGATGGGTCACGAAAGACTGAGAACCTTTCAAGGACAGATGCTGAAATCCAAGGGGTCTGCTTTTCAGAACCTGAGAAGACTGGCCCTCCTTCTTCTGGGGTCCCCTGACACCCGGATCCCATCCCCAGCTGACGCGATGGACTAGATGTTGAAGTGTGATTTACAATTGAAATGGGACCAATGCATTATTGATGTCAGGAGCTACCAGGGGCAGTGTTTTATTTTTTTATTTATTTTTATTATTATTATTTTTTTACTCTTGTGCAATCTGAAAGGTCTCACAAGAGAAGGGAGAAGAAAAGGAGAGAGGGACAGGGCAATGGTAGAGGGAAAGATATAAAGAGAAAAGGGAGCTCCTCTCTCTCTCTCTCTCTCTCTCTCTCTCCCTGATTTTTTGATGTGTTTGTCTTCACGACTTCGAAGTGCTCGCTAATTCCATCTGTCCACAACAGAGCCCTCCATGGCGGGAGAAAAACTTCCATATGTGCAAGCTAGCATCCAGCCTCCCTTAATCGGCACCGTGGTCCTCTCAAGTCCATGGCAAGCTGCCTGCCAAACGGACTAATGAGAGCAGAATAGAGCTGGTGTGACTGAACTGGCTGGGGCTCTCCAGCAGCCCGTGCCCCTCCCTTTGTTGCCAGTGTCACTTGGTACATCTTCCACCAAGGCCTCAGCCCGGGCAGCAGAGCCGTAAAGACCCACATCCCTCCATACCCACAGATCTCTCTTCTAAAGATACCTGCAAGCCTTGTGGAGTCATACTCGTTCACCTGACTGATGGCTCACTGGGCCAGATTTAATCTAAAACTTTTCCAAGCCTGGCTGCAATATCTGGGGACACACACGCTCACCTTTTGCCTGGCCCTTCTTTCTGCCTGTTCAAAACCTGCCCTGTATATTTTTCCTCCCTCTGCTTTAGTCTTGCTCCAGACATGGCAGTTCATCCACCCATCCATCCATCCATCCATCCATCCCTCACTTGTCAAACAAATATTCCAGTATTCTGATTTCTAAGAAAACAGAGGCCTTGGCCGGGTTCCTTTTCTTCCACAAGTTATGTTCTGCTGAAGCAGGAGTTAGCAAAAGAATCCTCAGCAACTGAGGCTCCTGGGAAGATGGGGAATGCAGATGGGTCTTCCTTCAGTCTGGGTTTCTGAGATCAAGATTTGGAGCCTACTGTTTCTGCAGAAGCTTGTCTCTAGCTGTTCCTTCTTACTCTCCCCTTCCTGACACTCCTGGGCAGTTGTAACTCTCATTCCAGCGCTGGTCCAGGATGCCACTCCCAGTGGCACGCTCCATATCTCTAAACCGAGAGCTCCCCTCTGGAAGCCTCTGCTTGTCCATCTCCAGAATAGAAAAAGTGGGCAAGACAACCCTTTGGGTCACTGAGCCCCATAATACTCTCCTTGCCCGGCTCACACCATCAGCTGTTTCCATCCCGCTGGGTTCTCCCAGCAGCACCCCTTGCTCTGCTGACACTGTAGTTTGTTTGTAACAGGAAGGAAGATCCTGGAATGGGAGGCTTTGCACCCTATGCATTCCATTTGAATACCTGAGTGTGGCCATGAAGGAAGAAAGTAAGTGGCCAAAACTCCCAGATGGTGCTCAAGGAACATGGGACACTGCATCACCCCAAGGCCAATGTCATGTACAGAGAGGTCTCAGTTCAGATCTGCTGCCTTTGTGAACACTCCCATCTTCAGCTCCCTGGGACTGAAGCAGAGAGATGAGGCAACAGTTCCTAGGTCCTCTCTCAGGATCTGCATGGGACCAACCAATGCCTGCCAGCTCCCTTGAAACAGCAGAGCATCTTCTTCTAGGAACAGCTCCAGATACCCTCTAGGGAATCTCATCTGTGGATAGCTTCAGAGAACAACCTAGGAAGTTCATGAAGTGGACACAGGGGAACCTCAGAGAATGTATTGCTTCCCTAACTCAGTAAAACTCTTGAAAGGTAGAGTTGCTGGGTAGGGCAAGTGCATTGCATTAGTGAAATACAGAACAAAACCACCAACTCCAGTTTCAACGGCCCAGAAGATGAATTAAGAACACAGAGAAAATGGGGACAGGGGAGCAGGTTTAGGTCCTGAAGAGATAGGAGGTCTCCATGCCAGAACTCCTTCCTTGACCCTCTGAGTTGCCCAAATATAACAGCAGCTGCTTCATGAAGACCCCAAATTATTTGAGCTGCAACGGCCATGGCAGAGTTCTGAACCCTTATATCCATGGGCATTATTGACACCGGACTCCATCCACAAGAGGCAGGCATCACACACATACCACAAACACACTGGAAGCAGAAGCTGTCCAGGGTAGAGCGGGACATGTCAACTGTCATGAGGAATGCCAAGGAACGTTCAGAGGGTTGCCTTTCTGCTGAGACACTATCATCATGAACTATCCATTGTCAAAGGTTCAGTGGGCAGGGATGAGGATGCTTTTCTACAAGATCTCAACCACATACAGAGCTCAGAGTAGAGCTGTGGCTGCCCCTCCAGGACTCCCCAGGTCAGCTGCAGCTCATCTAGATCATAGGACAGCCACCCCGAGACACCAGTGATACCCATCTCTACTGTGTGATGCCGAGGAACGACATCTGAAGCTCTTTCTGCTTGAAGCATCTTCCTCTTCTTTTACCTTCTAAGACTCCTGAAGATTATTAACTGAGCAACTCAATAGCTATTCTCAGGACCAGAGAGTATTGCAGTTGACAGAGTTCATGTCTAACATGGCGGAAGCCTTGACTTGCCTCCTCAGCACCAAACAAACTGTGTGGTACACACCAGTAAACCGACTGTGTGGTGCACACCTGTAAACCAACTGTGTGGTGCACACCTGTAAACCAGCTGTGTAATACCACCTATAAACTGACTGTGTGGTGCACACCTGTAAACCAACTGTGTGGTGCACACCTGTAAACCAGCTGTGTAGTACCACCTATAAACTGACTGTGTGGTGCACACCTGTAAACCAGCTGTGTAGTACCACCTATAAACTGACTATGTGGTGCACACCTGTAAACCGGCTGTGTGGTGCTCACCTATAAACTGACTGTGTGGTGCACACCTGTAAACGGGCTGTGTGGTGCACACCTATAAACCAACTGTGTGGTGCACATCTGTAAACTAGTTGTGTGGTGGCCACCTATAATCTCAGCACTTGGGAGGCAGAGGCAGGAGCAGCAGAAGTTCAAGATTGCCTTTGTCTGTACTGAGTGCAGGCCAGCCTGGATGGGGATAGATGGGAAGATACAAGCAGGCTACCATCTACCCCTCACTGCCACTGCCAAGTGTCCCCCATGCTCATCCTCTACAAATACCAAGCTACTATATAATTTTTATCATCCTCTCACTGCCCCACTTCAACAGCTTATTAGACCATTAATATGTAAGGACAGGACCTGGATTTGTTTTTTATGTTTAAATGCTTGTTTTTAGTGTGTGTATGTCTGTGTGTGTGTTCCATATGTGTGCAAATAGCCAGAGATACAAGAAGACATTAGATCCAATCAGTTCTGGGAACTGAAGTTGAATCTCCTGGAAGTGTTCTTAACCTCTAAGCCATGTCTCCAGCCCATAACCTGGTTTTATGTATTTTAAACATCCCTGTCCCTGGTATACTATAGATGAGAATGTAAATTTGCACGAAGTGTAAAAAACCGGAGTAACAGATACCAAGCTTGTTAGAAATGTCTTAAGATATGCAGTTTGCCTTAAGAAATGCAAATTTGATCCCCTACGTCCACTCATAATACTTCAGCTCTAATCCGAGAAAGGAGCTATACCTGGGGGGCCATGGTTTCCATGCTGGGGAGGGTCCCCTGGTTGCTAATCCTGACTTGCCTAGTGGTGCCAGCAATAAACCACAGCCTCTCCCGCATAGCAGGCTCCATATGCTAGCACCCTAGTCTGCTAAGTCACCAGCCAGCCTAAATTTGAAACATTTCTCAAGTGTTATACAATGTTGTAATAATGTTTTTACAAAACAAAGGCTAAGTTACTGGAAGCCATTTTCAACCAATCAGCGTCTCCGTGAAAGAGGGGCCAGGGCTGTGCCTTGGTGACACGAGGCAGACAAGTGTGTATGTGCATTCCCCATTGAAGCCTGGCTGGGAACATCTGCTTTAGAAATGAGTAAGGGGTGAGGAGCGGTGGGGGGGAGTGAAGTGGGACTGGGGAGAAGCCAAGGAATGTGGAGAGAAAATGGTTGAAAATGAAGAAATTGAAATCAAACCCAAGCCGAGGAGGACTGCTCTTGGGTCCCGAGGCCACCTGTGCGGTGCCCAGATGGTGGGATGGGACTCGAGTTTCTACTTCACGCGCAAACTTCATCCACATGTTCATATAACCACTGAGGATGCTTCATGTTCTGGGGATGCCTCAACAGTGGTGGTAGCATCACAGGGATTGGAAGTGACAGTCCTCTGCCCGTGACATTTTGTTTTTAAGTCTGAACATGGATGTCGAGAGTGTTTAGGGAAAATTCACCAGGCAAGAATGAGTGACTGAAAAAATAAATAGCATTTAAAAAAATCTGGGAAATGTACCAAAGATACTGTCAAGTGTATACTACCTTATGGATTACATAGCTTAAATTTTTTTAAAAAATATATTGGTGCATATGGAATGTGTTTTTATTAAACCCTAAGCTCACTTTGGGTCCTCTCTGATAGTGTGTCCAAGAACATATAGGCACAAGTGGAAAACTTATAAGCGTGACTGAGGATGGAACTCCTGGGCCCTTGGAGAAGAAGGAGCAGAAAGGAGCTCTGGGAAGAAGGAGATTTTTTGGATAACAAACCATTTAGCATCCTCAGCCCTCAGCAGAATTCAAATTAAAATGGCATTGGGATTCCATCTCAGCCCAGACAGAATGACCATCACCAAGAAAGCAAGCGACATTCAGTACCGTGGGGGAAATAATGGAAGATAAGGACAGCTGACTGGAGCACAAGCTAGTCCACCCACCGAGGACTAGAGAGTGGCTCTTCCGCAAAACAGAAATACATCTGCGTGGGATCCAGCTACTGCCAGCCCTGGGTTTTGACCCAAAGGAACCTGTCAGCATCCCACAGAGACATGTCCCCATCCGTATTCACTGCCTCTCTATCTGCCATAGCTGAGAAATGGAGCCAGCCAAGAGGCCGCCGGATGGATAGAGAACATGTCTTCCATGTCCACAATGGAGTTTTATGCAGCCATCAACAAGAGTGACACATGTTATTTGCAGGAATATGAATGGCCCTGGAGGTTCTAGAGGCCTGGGTATGACACATTAAAAGCTGGATGTGCTCCCCACCCAGCCACTGTTCCTGCCACTAGACCAGGGCTGGGCGCTTCCTTCTGTTAGATTTATGGGGATGAATTGGTGAGCCACAGTAGGGTAGGCAGGGCCGCTGAACAGACAGGTGCTCCTGCCATACATTTCTTAGCCTCCAACTTACTTTCGTAAAGGCCTCGCTAAGATTTTTAACACGAGCTTACAAATGAACAGTTGTTTAATATTACATTGTAAGTGGATAACTGCAGAGGGACAGTGTGTGCGTGTTTCTTTTGGATACCCAGAGGGCTCCAGTTTCCCGTTTTCATGATGACAGCATAGGCTCCAGGCGTGTGTGTACACAGCCCTGTGTGTGTGTGTGTGTGTGTGTGTATGCGCATGTGTGTGTGTGAGGGGGGGCAGGGAGGGAGAGGGGGGTTACTACAGACATTTATTCTTTATTCAATGTATAATACATTTATCAGCATAGGAACCTGTTATTCTGGTTTTTGCAAACATGAGGGACACACGTGTGTGGGAACACAAGTCCATCTTGATACACCTATTCACTTGTGTGTCAATGAAGAAATAGGTGTGTCACGCACAGGATTGAAAGCACGGAGTGGTATTGCCCAAGACTATCTCCTGCCCCTGTGTGTGTAACGTAATTTTCTTAAACAATTCTCTATTAATGTGTAGTTAGATTATTTTCTGTTTATCGTTTCTATTAAAGTGCCGAGCGATTATCTTTACATGATATTCGCCATAAAACTGCAGGGTCAAAGCGCCTGGGAGTCTTCGTATAAGACACTCGAAACAGCTGGGATTTGCACAGCAAGCAAAGGTCCACACCCAGCTGCTAAGGCTCCTCCCCGCACAGTGGGTGTTCCATTCTTCCATCTCTGTCCACCTCTTGAGTGACAGCGAATGGACCATTTAACTTCCTCTTACATCTCTCGGCCTGAGTTCCACACATATATAGACATCACCTGTGTTTTTAATGCCATGAATTTTCTGTCTTGTTTGTCCCCAAATTCCCAGCGATGCTTCCCAGAACTAGGTCCCAAGTCACGGGCCAGGCCTTTGCTTCACCTGTCGGGTCTTGTGTTTGTGCAGGAAGGAGACAGGTGTGAGAGAATGCCACCTCCCTTTCTGTGTAGATATGCCAGGAAAGACAAGCTCCAGAGAGCCCATTCTGGGACTTGGTCAAGCCTCTGCTGATAGGAGTCGTCACCCCACCTGAGCAAGGACACAGCATTTCCTCCCTCAGGGTGAGAAGCCTTTAACTGGATGATTGAGAAGGCCCTTTGCAGAGTCTACAGCCCAGGTCTCCAGCTGCAGCTACTTCCTCACGGGATGAGACAGAAAAGAGTGTTGTGCTCTGTGTGTTTTCATTCCAGTGCCCCAGATGTGCTATGAATCCCCTACCAAGAAGCCTGGTAGCATCTGATGCTAATGTGGCTCCTAGCCGGGGTTGCTTACATCTTCAAGCCCCATCCACAGACATTGTAGCTTCTGTTAGAACAGCGAACCAGACAGAATCCATGTTCCCCATCCCACCCCGGGTATTCCTCACCCCTGACCTTGACAGATCAGGATCTGAACCTTCTAGAATCCCAGTTCAAAAGCCACCACCTGGAACCAAACAGGGGTCCTCGTTCCCCGAGTAGCTCATCTGCTGTGGCAAGAGGTGAGGGCTGAGCAGCCGCCGCCAGGACACAGTTCAGTATCTCCTCTCCAGCTCTCCCGCCTCATGACTTATGAATTATTAACGAGCCCTCTGTTTGTAATGCTGGGCTCTCTGCTTCCTCCAAATTAAATTACGCAGGATATATTTGATTATAAACACACTTAGTAAATGTTTTCATTGTTGCTTTCTGTAGCCTCCTTTGTACTAAAGTGTTATAATGTCAAAAGTCAACCGCAAACATTGCAGCCTGCCGTGGAAAACCATTTAAAGTAAACACTGGGCAAATTAAGTAATCAGGAATGAAAACCACTTTAGGACAATGGTGAATATAATTTGTCATCTCTCAGGAAGCGTCAGTGGAGGGGGCATCACTTCTGTGGCCCAGTGCTTCTGAAAAGGGACCTAAGAGATCTCAGCCTGGATCTAGAGAATCTCCTCCTACCTTGTCAACCCAAATATGGAGACATTTCTCTGTGCCTCTCTTTTCCCATCTGCACAATGGGAGTGATGCACTTCTCCATCTCTGCCTAGGTCCCTGAGAATGGCAGTTGTATAAATGTGTTATCTCCACCTAAGTAAACAAGGAAAAATCAACAGAAGATGCTGCTGGGTAAACATCTGGTGTATCCACCAGACCAGTGGGCAGGGACCATTGGCCCAGGTGACCAGACCAGTGGGCAGGAGATCTCAAGGTGACTTTCTCAGGGGTGGCCAACAGCCAAGTAGCTTCCACAACAGCAGCAGTCCAGAGAGAGAGTGCAGCCCTGCAGGTGGACACCGACCGCCGTGCCACAAGAGATGGTGCCGGAGTGTTGATGCTGCTGAGATGGGGCTCCAGAATGGAGGGCTGCTTGTGGTTTGAAATGATGAACATCAGATGAGACAGAAGTACAGAAGTACAGCAGGGGTGCTTCTGAGCGGAGAACGGTGGGAATAGAGGTGCAGGGCGGCCGGCTAGGGTTTGTACAAGCTCAGGGTGTTGGATATGCGTCTCAGTCTGAGGACCCATCATGATGTTTGTGGTACTCTACTGTAGCTACATGAGAACAAAACCAGACCAAAAAACCACATCCTAAGGCCTTGGAGTCCATTCTGGATAGCATGGGTTCTCTCTCCTGCTAGTGGGAGCTATTAGGGTATTGAAGTGGAAGACGGTTGTCTCATTTCTCTCTGTTTGTTTATTCTTGAAACAGAGTGGAGTGATGGAGGAAGGTCATTGGTTAAAAATAAAGAAACTGCTTGGCCCTCATAGGTTAGAACATAGGTGGGTGGAGTAAACAGAACAGAATGCTGGGAGGAAGAGGAAGTGAGCTCAGATGCAGGGCAGCTCCTCTGAGAGACAGACGCCATGCTCTCCTCTCCAGAGCAGACACAATGAAGCTCCGACCCAGGATGGACGTAGGCTAGAATCTTCCCAGTAAGTGCACCTTGGGGTGCTACACACATGAATAGAAATGGGCCAAGCAGTGTTTAAAAGAATACAATTTGTGTGATTTTATTTCGGGGCATAAGCTAGCCAGGCTACCAGGAGCTGGGGCAGCAGGAACACAGCCCAAAGCTCCCACTTCAGTAGAGTTTCGTGTTTCGTGGACTGGCCTAGAACTCATTAAGTAGCTGATGCTGGCCTTGAACTTCTGATCTTCCTGTGCCCTCCTAGCTCTTGAGTGCTAGGGCTGCTGATGTACATCCTCTGCCCACTCTATGCACTAGGGCTTCACGTTTGTGAGACAAAAATTCTACCAACTGAGCTACACTTCCAGCTCATCACGGCTCCCTTCTAGAAAGAGACCTCAAAGGGGGAGAGAATGGATCAGTGAGCTGGAGACCTCTCAGCTTGAAGTCTCAGCATCAGTGTGACTTTCCAGCCCGTAAACCCCCCATGTCTTATGTTGTTCTCTGTACAGTGGAAGACAGTTCACTTCTCTGATAAATGCGTATGCACATGAGTAGCATTGTAGCTGCCCATGTATGTGTGCGCCACATGCGTGTCTGGTGCCAACAGAACCAGAGATGGTTTTGGATCTCCTGGAACTGGAATTACAGAAAGTTGGGAGCCTCCACGTGGGTACTGGAACCAAACCCAGGCCTTCTTCAAGAGCAACCGGTGCTCTTAACCGCTGAGCCAGCCCTCCAGTTCCAGCTCTCACTTTTCTATGGGAATCCCTTTGCTCTCCCTTAGCATAGGAAAGCAAACACAAGAACAAAAGGAAGACTGTGAGTTACAGCGGGGGAAATGAACCACTGTAGCCTTGCACAAATCGTGTCTTTGTTCCCCGCCTCAGTTTCTCTAAATATAAAATGAAGAATTTGGAGTAGTGTAACGGCCTGTCATGTGATCAGGTGGACATGTGGGACACAGCTTGTTCAGTGGGACCAAGGTCCAGGGTCCTTTCAGAGACCTTAGCATGACAAATAGCACTTGATAGAAGCTATAAAGGCTCCAGATGTGGACTTTAATGAAAAGAAAATGGCGTCCTCCGAGCTTTGAAAATTAGCTCCATCTCTCTGCACAGCCTGTGGTTCTGAGGTCATAGTGGCGGTTTGGCAGCACTTGTGGCTCACACATGCTGGTTCCTTCCCTGTGCTCATCATCAAGCAGTCACAGAACACCTACTAGTGCCAAGAACTTCCCTAATCCCGAGGACACCAAGATGAAAGTGGCTATCTTTGATGGAAGTCAACGGGTCTCTGCAGCCTCTTGGGAACCTCTGGAGGGCAGCTGTGTGGTTTACTAAGCCTCTGATGAAAGAGCAACAATTGGTGGCTTTGGGGTAGGAGGGCAATCATGACATCATTGGGGAGCATGGGGGATGCTTATGTTCATAGAGTTGTTGTTGGTGGGGCTGTGTATGTGGGTGTGATGGCTGTGGTGGTGGTGGTACAAGGGAAAGTGAAACTGGGAATGATGGGTTAATAGTATTAATGATGGTAGTTACTAGGGATTGTGGGGGCAGTTATGCGGCTATAGAGGAGGTGTGGCTGTCAATGAAGGTGCTGGGAAGAGCGATGATAGAGTTGGTATACTGCTGACAATATTAATAGACAGTAATAGAGGTGGCTATGGTGACAGTGGTGGTGGTGGTGATGGAGATGGCTAAGGTGTCCATGATGTTGATGATGATGATGATGGTAGTGATGATGGTGATGGTGGTGATGGTGTCCAGATGGCAAAGGTGATGGTGGTGATGATGGTGATAATGGTGATGGTGTCCATGATGGTGGTGGTGGTAATGGTATCCATGATGGTGATGGTGTCCATGATGGTAATGATGATGATGGTGGTGATGATGGTGATAATGGTGATGGTGTCCATGATGGTGAAGGTGATGGTGGTGAGGATGGTGATGGTGCCCATGATGGTGATGGCAGTGATGGTGTCCATGATGGCGCTGAGATAGGTAATGCTGGATTTAGTAGTGTTGGTGACAATGCCAGTGGTGGTATTGATGGTGCTTCTGGGAAAGGCAGTGCTGAACTATGATGGTACAGGTAGTATTACCAGGCATGGTGGTGATGACTCTGGGAGTTGTAATGCCAGTGCTGAAGGTGACAATGTTAATTTTGATGATGGAATTTTGGACCACAAGAGTTAACTACTGTTTTCTTGCTGACGATCTCAAGCTTTTATAATTAACTGGGGACTTTTTTGCCCACAAAGGGATGAGTTTCCTTTTGAAAACAACTTAACTCAAGAGAAAGTGAAAACCAAGACATTATCATTGTTTGACTTTTGATTCCTGACCTCATCATGTGCACATGGTGTATGAAACCTACTACTGTTGCTCTGTCAGAACCATCAGTCAATTTCCCAGAAGTCCAGGCTTACTCCCATTATCCCTTTGTACCACACCCTCCTTCTACTTCTTACTCAAGGCAATAATGTGCTGTGTGTTTCTTAACTCTGGGTAGTTTTCCTTAAGTCAGACTCAGGAAAGCCCTAAAATTGAGCACCAAGCTCTGTGAGGTCTTCCTTTTCTTTGATGTGAAGGAAGGTGGTACAAGCCTTGCTCCCACAGTATCCAAGTCTTTCCCACAAGATTCCAACCTCGGCTTGGATGAAACTGATAACCAGTGCCCCCATGCCCACCCTGTGGTGGCTGCTCATTTCTAAAACACTAGGAAGGGGGTAGTAATTAAAAAAGGTCCATCTTCCAGCCTGGCTTCAGGGAGAGAAGTGGAGCCCAAAAGCTGGGGTTTCTGTGGCTGCCTTCTTACTCTTGGACTCCATCCTGTACACCTGCAGGATGCAAGTCTCTTTGCCTCCAGGGAATTAGAGGATGGAGCAGAGGGACAAGGCAAACACTCCTGAGGTCAGAGCAGAGAGGAGGTAGGCTTCAGGAATGCTTCCTATGCTAAGTTAAAGGCTGCAGCCTAGTTTGTCTTTTTCCCAAGGGAAATCTGACTGAAAATGACAGCTGGGTTTCGAGGTTAGCCTACCAGCCCACCAAAGTGATCTTCATCAGTGTTCGGGAAGACCATGGGCACCATGGAAAACGAGGGCTTTGGAGCGAATGTGTGACAAATGCTAAGGCAATTTGAATTCAAAACAAAACCCAAGCCAAACCCTGCCTGGAGATGACCACATCCCTGTCGATTTCATATCGCCCCAGCAGCGCAAGCATGGTGAGCAAGAAACCTGAACACGGCCTTGTATGTGGTAAGGGTTTCCCACGAGGAGGGGCAGGACAGGCAGATGTGGGAAGAGATGGTTTCTCGGAGATGGTAAACATCTCTCAGCATGCAAGAATCGGCTTGGAGACAGTCAGGCTGAGCAGGGCTGAACTGTGGTCAACACTGGGCGAGTGAGGAGCAAAGGCAAGGCTCACATCCAACCAGATGCATGCATTCTGTTCTAGAAGTAGGTTCCATGGACATGGAACTGGGCTATCTACCATGTAGTCACATCCTTTTCTGGCCTCTCAGGTCGATCCCTGTGTAAGGACATGCGGCATTGCGGTTTGGGAGCTGTCATAATTTTTACTATTGGGAAAATGTTAGGCATGAACTCTGACCAGAAAAGAATCATCACTAAGTTCTGGGCAAGGGGCGTGTCAGGGTGAGGGGTAATGGAAGATGTTCCAGAAGTTCCCCTCAACTAGATACAAGAACATGTGGCCTTGGATTTCAAGTTTTTGGGTTTTGACATTATTTAGTCCATGCATCAACCTACCAAGGCAGGGATTACCTCTCAATGATTTATTTTTATTTTGCATTTATATGCATGTGTGTCACATTTGAGGTGGTTATCCATAGAGGCTGGAAGAAAGAACTGGAGATGGAATTATAAGCATCTGTGAGGAACCTGTCTCATAACTTACAGGTGCTAGGAACTGAACCTGTGTCCTCTGGAAAAGCAGCAAGTCCTCTTAACCACTGAGTCATCCCTCCAGCACTATAAATGGCAAGAATTTTAAGCTCTGTCTGTGGGATCCAAACATGGCTCAGGATGACATAGTCCACTCAAGACAGAGACCTCATAGGGAAGACCCTCAAGCTGTACTGTCCTTTCCTATCTGTGCTTGTCCTATCGGAAATGCCAACTGGACATATAGCCTGGGATAACTTTGTGAATGGAAGAACCCGAATGAGGTGACTCACAAAGGCCTGGTGGCGACCAGTGAGGACATAGGCCCAGATTCTGTGTCTTGGGGTCTCCTACTCAACTGCTTATGCTTCTCTACTCCCCATGGCCACCTCCTCTGACGGAGGAGTTAATTTCATTGGTTAAATAAAGAAACTGCCTTAGTCCTTTAAGAGGACAGAAAATTAGGTAGGCGGAGTAGACAGAACAGGATGCTGGGAGAAAGAAGCCAAGTCAGGGATTCGCCATGATTCTCCCACTCCAGACAGACCCAGGTTAAGATCTTTCCTGGTAAGCCAGCTTATTGCGCTACACAAAATATTAGAAATGGGTTAGATCAATATGTAAGAGCTAGCCAATAAGAGGCTGGAACTAATGGGCTAGGCAGTGTTCAAAAGAATACAGTTTCCGTGTAATTATTTTGGGGCATAAGCCATGCGGGCGGCCAGGTGCCAGGGACGCAGACCCGCTGCTCATATTACAACACTCCTCAGTCCCCACTGTCTCACAGAGCTTCAAGACTTCTGTGAGAAAGATTGGACACTTTTAACTCTAAAAGGAAGAGTGGTCTTCCTCTTCCTACTCTCCCTTTGTGGCTGAGTCATCTCTATGTTTTGAATAGCACCAAGAACCAAGGATAACACGGCCTTTGTCTGTCTCCCCTGAGCCTTGACGTCTTAGGTTTCATGCTGAGATAAAAGCCTGCGGACCGATTTCTAACAACATACAACTAGCCCCCTGGGTCACTTAGTTTTGGTCAACTTGACACAAACTACAGTCACTGAGGTAGAGGGAGCCTCAGCTGAGGAGTTCCCTCCATCAGATTGACCTGTGATCACGTGGGGTGGGGAACTGAGGAATGATTGACATGGATGACAATGTGGGCAGTGCCATCCCTGAGCTGGTGGTCCTGGCTGGTGCGAGAAAGCATCGGTGCTTGGAAGGGAAAGCAAGCCAGTGAGCAGCATCCTTCCCCACCATTTCTGCTCCGGTTCCTGCCTCCAGGTTCCTGCCCCCACTTCCTATTGTGGGTTCCTTTGATACTGGACTGTGGCCTATAAGCTGGACAAGCCTTTTCCTCTCCAAGTTGTTTCTGATTATCTTGTTTTTCACAGAAACAGAGTGAAAACGAGGCCAACTACAGATGCCTGGAAAGGGGGTCATTTGACAGTACTTGGGGTTGGCTCTTGACAATCTGAAGGCAAAACCGTCAATTAACTAGTTAAATGTAGTTAACTAGCTAAACCTAAACATAATAATAACTAATTAAACATCATAAACCAACAGTTTAAATACTTATGAATAACATTTTTTTAAAAACCATAATCTCAAGTTGTTTATTCCAAGCACTCAAATCCAAATGAAGAGGGTGAGAAGCTTCCCAGTCATATGATCATGTGTGGCTTTATGAAACCACGAGACAGTGGTACCCAATGTCCGTCCAGCATAGGCCTCTAATGTGTGAGAATTTCCCTTCCAAGCCATAAGTAAATCATGCACATTTGCAATGTGATGAAATAGTCCAATCAGCTTCCAGAGCCATCAGACTGCCAGGAATACAGGATGAATCTTAATAAACCCTATTTTTAACGAAATACAGCAAAATCCCATAATAACATTTTTTTTTCAGATGGTGGGAAAATGAAAACATGTCAGGCAGGAAAATATCATGTGTGTGGCCACCAGACCATATCTTAAGAAGATAAATGTTATATATGAGAAGAGTGTTTAAGAGAAATGACTAAATGTGGCCACCTACATAAAGGAGGCCCTTAGTGGATCCAGAGAGGGGAGTTTGACGGCTGGATGGGGTGGGTGAGGGTGGTACAGCTCTCACTCTCCCCCTCAGGAGTGTCTCTCCCAGCCTGTCGTCTCCAGGGAAACAGGAAGCAAAGTGGTCTGAGTAAGTACTTGGAGGAGGTTCACTGACTAGAAACTTGAGGTCTGGTGTCCATGCAATGTTCGTGAACCTTGTTACTGATGAGCAGGGCAGCCTTATCTATGAAGGGATTGCTCATTTTCTAGAGTTCTTTTCATCCTCCATGTCTGAACCAGTACCTGTTGCTTGGTGAGGCTTCCTCAGTGGGCACAATGAGGTTGGCATGCCTGGGGTAAGCCCATTAACTCAACTGTCCAGAGTCAGGATCATTCTGGTACATCTACATCCCATGTAGTGCCTTCCAAGTAGCGGAGCAAAGCTTTAGATGGGCTTTTATTGTTGAATGGAAGCACTCCCACAGGACCCACCAGACAAATGAAAAGTGCGGGCAGTGGCTGTGTGCTCACTGTCAATCACATGGTGCCTGCATCTCAGAAGAGCCTCCCGCTCATGCGGCTGGGGCTGAGTGGACACATAGCATTGTGTCCAGAGGAGCTACAGGGTATCCTGGTACCTTGCAGCTTCTAGCTTCCTGTTACTGAGTGTTGGTCAAGTTCTTCTGATATCCACTTCTGCTCTGGCTTAAGGACTGGTGGCCAACCTGCACCCAAGGCGAAGCAGCTTCTTCCTTCCTTGAACCATAGCAAGATGCAATGGCCAAGTCTTTGGGGGAAAAAAGGGGCTTTGCTTTGGTAAACTTCTGCCAGCAACTTCCTCACTGGTTTTTGAGAACCCCCCTCTGACTTCACTGAGCTTCACATCTCTGTTCAAGAGTTTAGCCCCATGGCAGGCAAACTTCTGCTGCATCTCTCCCACCCTACAGGATACCTGTTGTCATGGAAATGATGACTTTTATGTATTTTTCTTTCTTTAAAAACTCACCTACAAAGTCATTTTGTCTTGAAGTCCATTGTCATCATCCACCAACAATTTCTTCTTTGACAAAGAAAGTCTCTCTGGTCTCAGTTTTCTGACCCACCATACGGAGTTACAGCATAATGTCCTGTGGCTGGAAATGGTGGCCAATTCTGGACAGACCTAGGCCAACCTGGTGGGCAAACTGACACCTAGAGACACTTAGCAATAGCTAAGACTTCTTTCATTGTCCAAATATAGACTGAGGGCGGGGGTAGAGTGCTATCAGCATCAACTAAGCAGAGGCCACCGAGCATCTTCCCGTGCACAGAAGAGCTCCTCTAACTAGAACATTTAGACCCAAAGAGGTGGGGAGATGGTTAGCTGGTACCACAACATCACAAGCGTGAGGATCTGTGTTCGATCTCCAGAACATAATACAGGAGGTGGGGTCTGGTGTCATTCACATGTCATCTTAGTGCTGGGGAGGCAGAGGGAGACAAGAGGATCCCTGGCACTTATGGTCAGATCTTCTAGCCTTCTTGGTGACTTCCAGCCCTGTAAGAGAGACCCTATCTCAAAATATGAAGTAGATAGCATTGGGGAAATGAGAAGTTTTTCCTCCTCTTTCCCCAATGTGCTCTCATATCTGCACACATATGCACTGAATACACAGGCACATGTATGTGTGCACGCACACACACACATACACAACACACACAAACACACACGCACAAATACACACAAGAAAATGATCTAGACCCAAAAGCCTGCATTGCCCAGGAGCAGAAAAACCCAGACTACTTTTGGTGAAAGCTTAAAATATATTTTACCAGCCAAAGAAAATCCACCCAGAATGGTTGCAAGGTGATGTTTTTCTCATCTGAACTCTCTATGTCCTACGTTCTTTTCCACAGAATACACATTGAACATAATTACATATTTTCAATATTGTAAGTATGTGCTTAAATAGAATACATATTTAATAATATATGCTTTCTATATTATAAATATGTATTTTGCATAAATATATACACTTAGAAAATGATTGCACACCCAACAAAAGAGAATAAGGAAGTCATGGGCCGGAAGAGAGGATGGGGGCCTGCAGGAAACTGAAGGGTGTCCCTGTTAGTAACATCTGGACTGAGAGGCCGGAGACCTTCAACTGGTCACCAGTGGGAAGACACTTGGCTGTAGGCCAGACCTGCTGGGTGGCATCTTGGAGCATTTTCCGAGTGTCTGCTTTCCCGTCTGCAGCCACCAGCATCCTTCCCAGGAGTTTAGTTCTGAGCATATCTAAACCTCAAAGAACTCCAAGCCCTTGGAAGCTCAAGGTCCAGCATTCTCACAGTTTGATCCCATCTGGTGTCAGGTTGAGCTTCCTGCAATGGAAGGGAAAGGCCCCCAAAGGATAGGACAAGCAACATGCTGTGACTGTTCCTGCAACCTTTGCTCTCCCATCCTTGCTTCTTTTCCACCCCTCAGTTGCTATGAGACCATATAGATACGTCTAGAATGGTATGGAGTCAAGGAAACTCTAGAGCATGGACAAGCATTGGTCAGTCTGTACATTCAGCACGCCCTGGCTTGGCAATGAGCACCCTGTGAAGGGGGAGCACCCTGTGAAGGTGGAGAGCATTGCCCTGGTGAGCTGATCCTGAGTTTGCCAGAATTGTGCTCACTGCTACTAAGCACACTGGGAAGATGGTACAAAAGAACATTAGCCCAGCTAACAGCTCAATGTAAAACCTGGGTCAGGGGATGCTGACTATGGACCGCAGACAGCATCTGCACCATGGGGAAGCTGGGAAATAGACAAGCATGGCAAGCCAGACACACTGGAGCCTATTTTTACATACCTTTGTCCACCAGCACGACTGGCTGTGGTTTCCCACCTTCTCAACTCCTACACCCCTTCCTCCATCTCCTTTCCCTTCCTCCACCTCCTCTTCCTCCTCCTCTAGCTCCTCCCTTCTTCCAGCTTCTCTTCCTCCTCCTCCAGCTCCTCCCTTCTTCCAGCTTCTCTTCCCTCCTCCTCCGTCTCCTCTTCGTCCTCCTCCAGCTTCTCTAGCTCCTCATCTTTCCTCCAGTTCCTCTTCCTCTTCCTTTCTCTCCTCCTCTTCCTTCCCCCCATCCCCCACTTTCACTTCCTGTTCTCTCCATCCCACACTTCCCCTTCCTTCCTCTTTCTCTTCCTTTCTCTCCTCCTCTTCCTTCCCCCCATCCCCCACTTTCACTTCCTGTTCTCTCCATCCCACACTTCCCCTCTTCTCCCCTTTTTTCCCCTTTCATCTCCATTTCTACTTTTCTTTTTCTTCTTCCTCCTTCTCTTTTCCTTTAATCCTTTCTCCTTCACCTCCCCTTCCTGCCCCTCCTTCTCCTTCCTCTCTCCTCTCCTGCTTTCTTGTTCCCCCCTCTTTTCTCCCATTCTTCTTCTGCCCTCTTTCCTTCTTTTATTTCTTCTATTCTTAACTTTGGTGTGGAGCTTCAATACTTAGTACTAGCTGGCCTTGAACTTCTTATGCAGTGCAAAACTGGCAATCCTCCTGCTTCATTCCTAGGTGTAGGATTGATTAAATTTTCTACTGCTGGTATAGACTGGCTCTCGTTTGAGGAGGAGTATGCAATTTTCTCTGAGTTTCAGGGCTACTTGTACAGTCTTGCTTCTCTCACTTTGGACTAGAGCATAAAAATTCAAATCAATTACTCATAAACATTTATGATGTGATTAATTTAATTTTCCTTAAACAAAAGGGATATATTAAAAGAATCAGCCTGTTTCTTCCCACACTGCAGTGACAAGATTAAAAATTAAATTTGTACATACTTCATTTCTACATAATAAAGCCTTTCTGCAAAAAAAAAAAAGAAAAAAAGAAAAAAGTACACAGTTCATCTAATTAAGCCAAAAAAAATCTCCTGCAGGGATGTTACATTATCTCAGATAAAATCACTGTCAAAGCCAGCCCTGCAATTCCTCAGCCCTGTAATCCCTCAGCCCTGTAATTCCTCAGCCCTGCAATCCCTCAGTCCTGCAACCCCTCAGCCTTGCAATCCCTCAGCCCTGCAACCCCTCAGCCCTGCAATCCCTTAGCCCTGCAATTCTTCAGCTCTGCAATCCCTTAGCCCTGCAATTCTTCAGCTCTGCAATTCCTCAGCCCTGCAATCTCTCAGCCCTGCAACCCCTCAGCCCTGGAATCTCTCAGCCCTGCAATTCCTCAGCCTGTAGTTCTCAGCCCTGCATCTCCTCACTCCTGCAATTCCTCGGCCCTGCAGTCCTCAGCCGCACAATTCCTCAGCCCTGCAATTCCTCAGCCCCTCAGTTCCTCACTCCTGCAGTGCCTCGGCCCTGCTCCAGGCTGAAAAACCCAATCAGTTTTCAGTGAACTATACTGGCGGCTTCAGGAAAGTATGGGTCTTTCTCTACATCAGTTCATAAGGGTAGGAAAAATGATGAAAAGCTCTTCTGTAGTTACCTATTTATTGAGTTTTTGTTTATTTATTTTTAAATAAAGAAGGGCTGGTATTGAGGATTTAAAAAAAAAATAAAGAAGGGCTGGGAGAGGGGTTAAGAGCACTGGCTGCTCTTGCAGAGGACCTGGGTTCTGCTCCCAGCACCCGCACAGCAGCTCACAGCCTTCTGCAATTCCGTTCCAGGGGATCTAATATTCTCTTCTCATCTCTGCAGGCACTATAAGTACATAGTATGTAGACATGCATACAAGTAAAACACTCATACACATAAAATAAAAATAGGTAAATCTTCTTTGAAAAATTAAAAAGAGAGAAAAGCAGATCTAATTTTGTAAGAATACCTAAACAGGAGCTTGAAGTAAGTAAACAGTCTTTTTTTTTTCCATAAATATTAAAATTCTCTCTCTCTCTCTCTCTCTCTCTCTCTCTCTCTCTCTCTCTCTCTCACACACACACACACACACACACACACACACACACACCTTGAATATGCTCTTGAAGTGTGCTGTTTCCTGGTTTCTGTACAGAGGATCTTATAATCCTCTACGACATGTTCACAGAGATCCTTTATGGTCTCATTTCTCTAGAACGAAAGCATCCAGACACAGCTAGGAGGGCTTCTCAGCTCCACTGAGCTCAGTCTAGGATTAAGTAAGAGCTTGCTTGGTGTGGCCTCATCTTCCCACACACTATGTGGTCTTCTAAGCTCCTAATTTGGTTCCTCAGGACATTCTGAAAGTATGAAATTTTGTTCTTGGAAATTGGGCCCCGGAACAGGGAGGCGCTTGCAAAAGCATTGGCTACCTTCCTAGTTTGGTGAATCATTCCTGCTGCCTTTTAGGTCAAAACAAAGTTGTAAGTCAAGTGTCCAGCAAATGTTCTCTGGGAAGAAGACTCTCCAGTGGCTTTCTAAGTAGTGCCATGGTTCTTCACACCCTGGTGGGTCTCAGGGTTCCTGGGTTCTCCTGCCAGGTAGAAGGTTTGACTTAGGACCCCACTTTAATTCTGTGTTGATCAGTCTGCTGTCAGGGTTTCCCAGCTTGCTGCTCCCCAAACACGCTCTTCTCTGATCCAAGTGACATCCTGCAAGAATGGGCAAGAAGTCTAAAGCCATTTATCTCAAATCCTAAAATCCAGAAGGTTCTGAAAACTGGATGCTCTTCCATACATCAGGTACAAACTTCTGGGGCAGCAAAACCAGAGTCGAATAAATGGCAAGTGAATTATAACCATCCTTTATTCCTCAGATGGAGAGCAAGCATGGGTCTGGGGTGGAAATATTAATGGGCTTCACTTGCGGGTGTTCAGGGACAGCACACAGTATGGTAGCATGTATATCTTGCCTGTATCGGTTACAGATCTCTGGGATCACAGTTCCCTCAGCGCTTAGCAGCTTAAATCAACAAGCACTGAGTGCCTTGCGCTTTCGATGCTTAAGTAATCTGAGCCTGGTTCAACTGAGTCTTCTGGGTCTCTTAAGAGACTGTAGTCAAGTCCAGGGCATGAGCCTGGGGTATTCCTGAGTTGCCACGCAGCTGTGAGCACAAGCCCAGCACGACACCTCCCAACATGCCTGGAACTGTTGGTGGGGTTCAGCTCACTACTGGTCCAAGGGTCCTGCCTCAGTTTCCTCTAGGTGATGTTCTCTATCACAGCAAACATGAATGAAAGAGCAGAGGGAAACACCAACAAAATGGAGGCTGCAGTCTTCTTAATCTGGTCATGTGACATCCTGTGCGCTTTCTCCGTTCATTATTAGTCTTGTTCATATCCAGAGTGAGAGGGTTTCATGGTGCACAAACACCAGGAAGAAGTTGTGGGGTCATGTTAGAAACTGACAGTCATATTATAGTTCCAGATTTGGGTCCCCTTATGCTCTCATAGATAAGTACTATGACCCTTGATGTCCAAGAGAGAATGAGTTCTGTGCTATTAATATCTTCCTTCTCTAAGTCTCAAGATCATAAGCACTTGGATTCCAAGGACTGTATGTCCCTTCTCCTCTCATGTGGCCTCCCTCTGGCTCCTTCTTCAGAGTGGTTTAGGATAGCCTGGGAGGAAAAAGTCCCTTCTGAGTCCTCATGAACTGGCCCTGGACCAGTCCCTCAGCCTCGTGGCACAGCAGATCATGCTGCCTTCAAGAACATGGGACCTTTCCCTAACAGGGTATCACATGAACTGTCAGAACCTTCAGCTTCAACACAGACGGCCTCCACAGGCTTGAACTAGCTCCAAAGCCAGGGAGGAAACAGATTGCTACCAGGATTTCCAGCTTCCACAGCATTCCTGGGAAATCTTCCCTAAGGCAGGAGTTCAGACCCAAGAAAGAGAATTCAAGTCATTCTTAGGGAGTCAGAGGCTGTGGTTAGGAGCCGGGTGAGAACATCTAATGAGCACTAAAGCATTTTGAGTAAAAAGGTTTGCATGTTACAAAAGGGGAGAGATAAAGACCAATGTAAGATTGACAGGTGGAGAAACTATGGAAATGACGTAGGTCCATGCTACAACCTGCAGAAGCCGATGGGTTCTAAGAAATGCAAACCCATTTTTTGTAGGTTGATAAAAAGAAATAGGTTGTTTCTGGTGATACAGTCTCTGACTGGCACGTGAGGCAGATGAGGAAGTTGAGGGCGACACACCCATCACCCAGGGCTGGGCATGTGGTGAAGGTAAAGACAGCAGAGCCAGAGACTGCAGAAGGGCATGTTTCTGCTACAATATCGTGAAGGACTCTTAGGGTCACACTTATCCTGGTGAGCTATAACCGATGGAAGGATCTAAGAAGTCTGACAATAACAGGCCCATTCTCCCCGTGAGAAGCTGCTGTGAGTGGTGTAGCGTGGGTAGCAGTCATCTGACAGGGCTCTAAAGCCTGGCTTGGATTCACCAGCAAGGGGCCAAGATTCACGCTGGAGCTGGGATTATTGCTGAGACAGGGAGTTAAAGGACTTCGTGATTTGGATTGTGTCCCCCGCATCACCACCTGGCCTCAATTTCCATACTCATATATTGCGAGGAAGAAGTGAGAATCTCTGAGGACCATTTCAATTCTGCAGAGGCTGAACTGCTGAGGACTCATTTTCATGAACCACTCCAATGCTGGGGTTCATTCCGGCTGCCAATTAAGTGTCATGTCACACATGCGTATGAGGTCACCTTACTGACCCAGACCAGGGGACATGGGGACACGTCAGCTCTGCCTGTGATAAAGGTACACCAGTTAATTGCCAGGGTCCTCATTCTCCTGGGTTTGTTCTTTCTTATGCATAGAAACCTTTAATTTCCCTCTGTCATTTCTTCAAAACTGTGTGTTCTTCTGGGACTCTCTCTCTCTCTCTCTCTCTCTCTCTCTCTCTCTCTCTCTCAACTCCAAACTCAATCTCAATACCTGCCATTTGGGTCATCTTCATTACTTCCTTTCTCACAAAAGAGCCTTTCATTTTCTGACTGTGTTTGAGCTTTTCACATGAACTGAAAACAAATTATACCTGACCTATAGCCACACCAAATTTACATGAGATTCATTACCCTGTGTGAAAAAATAATACAGTCCAAATCTCGGTTTATTGCATCAAATTGAACATTGTCACTGCTGTCTCTTACCGTAGCTACTGTGGCCCATCTGTCACCCAGTTTCTCCCATGGTCTCCCTAGTGGACCCTGATACCAGCGTGACAACTAAGAGAAAATCAGCTAAGACAGTTGCAGAGTTCCTTGCCTAGTTTCTGCAATAAAATGTCAGACAATAAGTAGCCTCAGGGAGGACGAGTTTATTTTGGTTCACAGTTCAGGAGGACATAGTCCATCAAAGGCAGGGAAGGCTAGACTAAGCTAGATGCAGCTGACTGCATTGCATCCATTGTCAGGAAGGAGAGAGACTTGGGACTCTGGTCCATGGAATGCTCCTGCCCACATACAGCATGGCTCTCCCAACCCTATTTAACTCAGTCTGGATATTCTCTCACAGACTTGCCAGAAAATTTGTCTTCTGTCTGGCTCTATCTCTAATGACTCTGGATCTTACAAGGAGTACAGTTAAGTGATGATGCTAGTGGTCCAAGGAGTATAGTTGAGTGATGATGCTAGTGGTCCAAAGAGTATAGCTGAGTAATGATGCTAGTGGTCCTAGGAGTATAGTTGAGTGATGATGCTAGTGGTTTAAGCAGCAGAGCTGAGTGATGATGCTAGTGGTCCAAGGAGTATAGTTGAGTGATGATGCTAGTGGTTTAAGCAGCATAGCTGAGTGATGATGCTAGTGGTCCAAGGAGTATAGTTGAGTGATGATGCTAGTGGTCCAAGGAGTATAGTTGAGTGATGATGCTAGTGGTCCAAGGAGTATAGTTGAGTAATGATGCTAGTGTTTCAAACTCTAGATCTATCTTTGTCCACTTCTGGGTGATACTACTCAGAAATGCTGATGGAGGCTGACCAGGCCATAGGACAGTCAAGCAAAGTCTATTTTTTGCAACACAATGAGTCTGGACAATCACTGGCTGTGACTCAAGGAAGGCACTAACCCAGCAGAACCATTCTTAGAGTTCAGACCAGTTAAAGGCTTCTTTGATCAGCACATCTTCCTCTTCCTTATCTTTAGAAGGTTAATTTCTACATGGAGGTCAGACAGCTCTCTCTACTGACTCCTGCCCCCAGTCCTTCCCATGCCTGCATTCCTAAGTGAACACCAAGCAGGATTATTCAGAGGTATCCATTCTCAGATGCATTATGATCAAGCTGTTGAAAGAGATTTCTCAGTCCAAACCATGAAGTGCAAAGGAAGTAGACAGGGCTGTGAAATTCTGACAGAGAACAACAAGAATTCTCCTTGGTGAGAATATCTTTAGGAATAAAGGTGAAGGAACATTTACACACACACACACACCTCAGGAGTTTGTCATTTGTTGTGAGCTGTCTCTAAAAAGGACACTCTGAGGGATGGGTATCAATTCAAAGCAAAGGATCCTTCTAGAAAGTCAGAAGCATCCTTGTGAAGGGAAAAATATATGCTAAAATTATTGGAAATACGACATTCTGACTTCATGTTAAGAACTTAAAATACATGTGGTAACCAAAGAAAAACATAGTTACATTACTTGGTAGGGATTCTGCTGTGGTTTGAGGTATACTAAGTATTTGTGATCAAAAGGAAGAAACAGAAAGGAAAATGTCAAAGTGCCAGGGTGGTACAGAGCTCTCTGCAGAGGAGGATGTGGTGGTCAGTCTGAGCCTGGCGATCTACTGGGGAAACACTGGAAAGCTGTAAAATGGCTACAGCCGAGATCTCAGTAGATGATTGGAGACCATTGAAATGCTCTGAAATAAAATAATAAAAAAGCTGAGGAACAATAAATAATACATTATTTTACCTTTCTGAAGAAATGCACCCAATAATTATGTTAAATGTAAATAACTGGCACTGTCAATAGACAGATGTTGTTGGGGGGTGGGGTCAGCTATTGCTGAACACGCGCAAGGCCCAGAGCTTGGTGCCTAACACTGAAAAGAAAGAAGCAAATACCATTCAACATTAGAACACTAAAACCCAACCAATTATAGGCTGTTCAAGCTACTCATTCAGTACATGATATCATAACAATAAACATAATTATATAGACAGATTAAAGTATAAAATTAAAATAAAAACTACTGAAAACGAATGTGGGGTAATTGTACTAGTATCAAACAAAATAAAGTGAATAGCAAGAAAAAAATGCCAAGTACAAAGGAAGTTATTCGCAACAAGAAAGAGGTCAATTTGCCAGAATAGCAAATTCTCAAGATATATATACCTAACAACACAGCTTCAAAATATGTGAAAAATTCTATTATATCTTGTATGAAAATGTTGCTCTAAAACCTAGTACTATGTACCAAGAATGAGCATCAATAAAAAAAATTTAACTGAAAATGGAAAAGTAATAGAGAAAATATGAAAAACTATAATAGGGTTCTTTCATGTACATGAGCAGGGCAAAGAGAGAGAATATGTAAATTTCCCATTTCTGGAGTAGAAAGAAGAGGCTTCTGGGAAGATCTCATGGGTGTTCACACAATCATAACAATTTCTATGAACAATTCTGCGCATGCAGAAGTTTGCTAGCAGAGATGAAATGGATTAACCCATTTAGCCACAAACCACAAAGAGTCACGCAGAAGGAAATGGACAGTCTGAATAGTTCTGTATCAAGTAAAAACAGAAAACTATAAAGTTCAGGAATACAGGATTCTACTGGTAAATCCTACAAAATATTTTAAGAAATAAAAATTCCTCTGCAGTCTCTTTCACAAAATAGGGGGGTTCACTTTTATGAGTGCGGAATTAGTCTCAAGGCAACCAGGGAAAGGAATCTATAAAGCAACACCTTTCATGAATACAGATGCAAAAGCCTCGATAAAATTCTAGTAAATCAATGGGCTGTGGGTGTGTCAGGCCTAAGCCCTTGCTTTCAACTCCTGACAACACACACACACACACGTGCACACACACACACGTGCACACACACACACACACACACTCACACTCTATCTTAAATAATTTTCAGAAATATTCACAAATAGTAACGCATTATGATTAAACATATCATTTAAAAAGAGTAAAGAAGAAAACACATACAGATATGATATTTATACAGGAAACAGATTTTAAAATCCTTCCAATTATTCGTGAAAAAGGCAAACAAAGAGCTGGGGATAACACAGAGCCACCTCGATCTAAAAACAAATAAGAAGCTGTGTATAAACCTTCAGCCAATGCCGTATTTAATAGTGAGACTTAACAAGGCGAGGAGGTCTACACAGTGCTGAGTCAGCAGAACAATGGACATTTGGCCAATGCAATAAAGCAAGAAAAGGCAATAAAGAAGACGCAACAAGGAAAAGAAGTGGGGCTTTGTTGTTATCTTGCTTTTGTTTTGCAGAAAGTCCAAAAGTATATACAAAAAATTTCTAGCTTTATTAACAAAAGTGTAAAATATGTAATTTATAAAATCAAGTCTATTCCATAAATGCCTATGGACATATTGAGTTACATAGGCAAAGTCAGCTTCAAGCTAAGCCTAATCCACTTGCAGAAGTTAATTAGACCAAGTTCAAGCTGTTAAACCATCACAAGAACCTACAGAAGAAATTTTGTGATATCAGATATGTTCACAAAATTAGGAGCAAAAAGCCATTAAATTTTAACCAAATAAAAATTGTTTGTGGATGACAATGATAAGAGAATTAAAAGATTGGTCACAGTAGCAAGATCCCAGCCCACTCTCTGGATAGCATATAAATGGCATTATGTTAAACTCATTTGATGGGATGCCATGCACTATCCAAAAATGAACTGCTACAAATCAGTGTGGACTCGCCTGGAAGTGTGACCAAGATATGCAAACAGGAAAGATTATAATGCAGGGCATGTGTGGTGATTTTAATGAGAATGTCTCCCAGAGGCTCAGGTGTTTGAGTACGTGACACTGTTTTGGGGGGCTATGGGAAAGTACACCTTCGCTGGAGGACCGATGTCACTGGGGACCCTGGCTTTACAGATTTATTACCTCTCCCCACTCATACTTTACTCTCTCAGCTTCCGGTACCACACCCTGCTCCCACTTCCCCTGTTATCATGGACTCTAATCCCTCAGGACATAAAAGGCCAGATAAACCCTTCCTTCTGTAAGTTGCTTTGGTCATGGTGTCGGTCACAGCAGCAGAAAAGAAACTAATACAGTCTCCTAGTTAGTTTTTCAGTGTGGAGGAAACATTTTCACATTTGCAAGTCCCTGCTCCCAAGTGACCTTAGCTTGTGTTCAAGCTGACAGAAACAAGACAAAACAACAACAACAACAAAAAACTCGCCAGTACTTACAGTGTGGTTCTATTTTTATGAAACCCAAAATAATTGTTTTATAAGCCCCACTTGATTCAGGAACATGTATCTAATATGTATCTAATGTAACCTTTTCAAGCAGGAGGATATAATCCAGGAATTCTCTGGAAAGGGCGTGCACAGGACAATGTTGGGGTGTCCATCACAGCGTCTATAATGATTTGTGACTTAAAGTGTCAAATAGCCATTATTTAAAATGGAAAGATATGAGAAAGTAAAGGAATAAAGTGTTAGGGGGCAGGACCGTCAGAACCGGAAAAGAGGCAGTGACTGTGGGAGCCGAATACAAGTGTGGCCTGAGGTGGGGAGACTCCACCAGCTCTTGTTCTGGCGGCATTTTTCTCTTGGGCCCCTATTCGATCTGTCAAGGGAGGCCCTCAGAGCTGTGTGTCTTAACACCGAAAAAACTTGCATCACTCGTGTGATAGCCCCTTCTTCAAGTATGCAGCAAAAGCTGGTTGGTGCAGGAAGATGGTAGATCAGCTTTGCCTTTTGATGGGGCAATATTCAACTTTCTGGAGGATAATGTGTAGGAGAGGAAATTTACTATGACCTCTAATGCAGCATGCACATTGGCCCATTGACAGTTGTACAAGATGGTGGTGGAGTCAGGCTGCTGAAGAAAGTAAGCTCCAGGCTGGAGGGCACTTCAGTGGAGGCTGACACACAGAGTGATGGGAAGACACCATCTTTAAAGGAGCAGAGGCAACCCAAGGAGGACTGAAGAGGGTAAAGGCTAGGGTGCAGGAACTAGGAGGATGTCAGCAGGTTTAAGAGGACCTGTGGGGTTATAGGACCTAGGAGGAAATTGCCAAGGCAGAAAGGATGAAAAGAAAAGATGAGAGTGTGGGACTGGTACACAAGACACCTGTGAGTAACTAGCGGACACCAATGGCCACAGAGACTCACAGTGGCCATCTTCCTTCCTAAACATTATCATCCTGAGGAAGAAGCCCTGTAACACTCGCTTGTCTCTTCTGAAACCATCTTGCCAAGCCGCCAGAGTGCATTGCAGGCATGGTGTGCTGTCCTGTCAGAGGGGGGCTGAACAGTTTAGAGTGATATCCTCCATCAATATTTAATGATATGAAAAACTGTTCCTGAGACAATGTTAAGTTAAAAACAGAAGGCAGACTGAAAAATAGAGTGAATGCAGAGAAAAGAATCAAACGATGTTTTCTAACATATGAACAGAATTTATCCCCATATAGGAAATTCATTACATGTCCTTGTATCTGTTTTTGTGGATCAACATTTTGAAAATAAAAAACAATGCATGCTTAGCTATAAAGGATACTGAGTATTATATTCTTAGTGACATATCTTCCCTAAAGCTAACACAATCAGTGAGAATATACTTCAATGATATTTAATTCATCAATTTTCTTTTCTGTTACAACAAGGAATGGGCTTTCAGAAGGTAGCTCTTCCTGGACTCAAGATAGCAAAATGACAACACCTAAGATCATTCTGGATTTTGCTTTGTCACTGGATGCCACGAAAACCACAACAGGCCAAGCCACTGACCTCTCCTGGCAATCAGGGTGCCAACTCCAACCTGCACCAAGCAGTGCCCGTTCCTACTACCACACCCTGCTGCACGATAGTGAAACATGTTAGAGCAAAGGAAAAGCAGAGTTTTACAAATGCTCTTGATTTTTGGTGAAAACAAAACCGTGGATCATTCTCCTCCGTTGAGGGCAGGCACATGTGTGCCCCATTCTGTCCCAGAATGGGACCCCTGATGGTGTCTCCACATGGCACGCCTAAACCTCTGGAGAGCTGGTGCCTTGCTGATGATGAAACAAAAAATTCCAAGGGCCACCTTCATGGCTAATAGGTTCTTAAAGAAACATGGGGGCAGGGGGACAGTCAGTTTTTGTGACAATTAGCACAATGAAGATAACCACAAATGTTGTTGTTGTTGTGGACAAAATCTGATGTTTTAAGGAAAAAAGTAAAATTTTTGAAAATTTGTTTCTTCTATTATGAACTTGTTGGATTTCGCTTTAGACTCATGAAATGGTTTGGGATTTGCTCTTAATTATAGAATAACTTATGTAATTAAATGTTTCTGTATTAGGAAGTTACATATAACTCAAGTGCCTAACATTTCCAACACACCAGCTGACACACGATGCGATAAAATGGTGTGTGGGGTAGACATCCAGTCAATTTGCTGTTAGATTGGCAATGAAAACCCATGGAGGGAAATTCCAGGTCAAGAGACCAGATACTCTGGCCTGGGTGGAGGCAAGTTGGGGAAGGCAATCTCTCAGGAAGCAGGGCTCACCATTTAGCGGTGCTAACGATTTAAACTGAATAATTACTTCTTTGATGCGATATTATCCTTTCTTTCCCAGAACCCTCACTCCCTGTGCCATCCCCATGAGCTGAGCTGCCAGGACATAGGGCTGAGCTTGGGTTGTGTCTGTGCACTCTGTCTTGATCAGGAAGGGGGCAACTTTCCCTTCTTCTTTGCTGCCTATTTCTCTCTGACATGCCAGAGCCCAAGAATGTTCTTCAGATCCTTTGGGCTTCCTTACTCTTTCTGTCTCTGTCTCTCTCTCTCAGCTCACTCTTCTCCATGGCTTGACTGTCCTGTCCTAACTAGGACAGTATGGCTTTTTTTTCTGCTTTCCTCCATCTTGTTTGCCTGCCCACAGAGTGCTCCCTCTAAACTCTAATAAATTATCCTCCAGCTTTCCTTTGTGCCTATTTTTTAATTATTTCATTAATGAGACTGTGATCCCAAAGAGGGGACTTCCAATATTCCCAGTATTATCTGGTGGTCACACAGGGGTCCCCCAAATTCTACAATGCATCAGGATACAGAGATCAGTACATGGCAGCCAAACATTAAGAAACTAGCGGTTGTTGAGTTTTGAAGTCTTAGAAAAGAAAAAATGTCACAAATACTTGGAAAGGCTTAAAATCTCTTCCTTTCCTCAGGCACTACATCCCAACAGCTTACAACCAAAAGTCAGGATGTTACAGTTGGCCAGATGTTAAAGAGACTTGTAAAAACAAGTAGCAGGGCCATGCCTCACTACTTTCTGAATTTAAAAAAAGTAAATTAAAAAAATAACTGTTTTGATTGGTGTGGTGTTCACATTTATAATCCCAATACTTGAGAGGCTAAGGCAGGAGATCAAGAGTTCAGGGTCAGCCTAAGCTATTTAGCGTGTTAAAGGTTAGTCTGGGATAAGTGAAACCGTCTCAAAAAAACAAACAAAAATGTTTTTCATTAAAATATTACTTTTATTAGCAAACTACTATGGGAGTTTGCTGTTAAATTTTTAATAATTAATAAATATGTCAAATTACCAGTTTTAATTTCCATCTTAAATATTTTTAAATTAGCATGTGATTTAGCATGGCAGTGTATGTCCACATAAACAAGTGTGCCTTCATAATCTTTGGGTGAAAAGAGTTCTGAGAACTAGTCCTTGGGGGTCATACACGCCAGCGGTCCACTCACTGTATGATTCGGAAACAGTTCGAGAGTAGGAGCGTGCTGGAATGGGGCACCCTCCACTCTGCTTCTCGGGGTGCGAGGTGTCCATTTGTCCACCATGTTCACAGACACCCAGTACTCACCTTGACACCAGGAGAGAAAGGAGCCTTGTGTTCCCAGTATCCATCACCCAAAGCCAAGTGGGTGTGACCTGTACAAATACTCAGATCACGTGATTGTGTGCTAGTGATTGCTGTGTGTGTGTTTGCTTGTTTGTTTCCAGTTAACCTTCCTAGCCCTACCTCCCTATTTTATGTTTTTACTGTGTTCCTTTTTACAAATAGCTTATATTTTTCTAGTTGTATAAGATATTAAATATGAAGAATTGTTCAATGGAACGCTGCCAAGTCCCTTTCATGTCATCTATGACATCACCACACACTTTACATCTATGTTACAAACATGTACTCTCTCTCTCCCCCTCCCTCTCATGCCGTGATACACACTTCATTTGAATGCCTACTGAATAGATTACAGCTTGGAATAAACGCGGCCTTTTGCTTTGCCACATCCTGGCCCTCAGTTCTCCTATGCACCTGACATCCTGGCTGTGGACATTCTGAGTGTTCTTGTTTTGTGAACTTTCTGGGGATGGGCACTCTCAAATTTTTAAGATATGAAAATATCACAGTTATTTTATTTTGAGGAATATTTTTGCTGTGGTTAATTGGTTTTGATCAGCAATTTAAAGATACAACATTCTTGATTTCTGGGCTCCCTTGTATCTAACCAAAAGTTGTATGGGAACATCACAATTATCTGTCTCTGAATGGTGCATGTATTTCTCTGGATACTTGTAAGATTTATTTGCTGGGTGTGTCACTTTACATATGGAAGATCCAGAATATTATCTGCTCATGATTTCTTAGAATTCATAAACCCATAGTGAATATTTTCCTACATACGTAGACATTTCTGGTTTCTCTGTCTTCATCTATTTTTCCACTCCATGTTTTGAATGTGTGTAGCTAGAAGTATATTGTAAATTTTGCACATGCAAGTCTCTGGATTTATTCCTCAATGCAGAAACTAAAAATCTTACATTATTCAACTCTTGTTTACCTCTTCTCTCCCTCTGGAATTTTAATGACATGCACATTTATGCAACTGTGACTCTATTTAAATTTGTCCAACTTTCTTCTTTCTCCCCTGGGTGCTCTGTCAGATAATTCAGATACTATGTATCTACTTCATATCTCCTGTTGCATCTAGGCTGCTTGGGATCCTCCTCTTGTGCAGTACTCGCTTCATAAATTATATTCTTAAGCTCAAATTTTCCCATTAGACTTTTCTTGCCATTTCCCATTTCTATCAAGGATACTCAGTAGTTTACATTTTTATTTACTTATGTATTTGTTTGTGTGTTTGTGGAAAGAGTTGCAATAGTTTCATTCAAGCCTTCTCTATAAGCACTCAGATCATCCATTGGTCTGCTTCTCTTCTCTGTGCTTTCTCTTGATCGTAAACTACTCTTTCCTGCTTCTGGACTTGTCACATGATGTCTCATTATAAACTTGAATCACTGTTACAGACTTGATTTTAGGATTTATGTAGACATTCCTGATCCTATGAGCTTCCTCAGTGTGACACTGAGATTTTTGTTTTATTTGTTTGTCTTTTTCTTATGGAAGGTGATACAATTGCTGAAGGTCATGTAGTATCCATATCTTTGTGGGACCAGATTTTATTTTTCTCTTCAATTTAGTTCTAGGACCAAATCTCAGTTCTTTTAACATTATCACATTCGTATCTTTATGGGAAGTCCAAAGTGATGCTTTCTTTTACCAAATATTTGTTATTTTTCTGGTTCTGCGTGCCACATGACTTCTCCCCAATGAGGAGAGCCTGCTAACACTCTCCTGTGGCTCTCGGTTGTCTTTCATGAATATTATATTTAGGTACCAGCCATAAATGTGTAAATAATGCCCACACTTGCCTGAAAGTTTCCTGCTCTGGGATATTTCCATTCTATTCTATATCTCATCTGTTTTTAAACTAAAAGTCACACTTTTTCTTTTGCTCTTGAGCCTGCTTGTTTATACTGGAGTTCTCTTTTGTCTGAGCCTTCTGCAAACTGAGGTCTTCCTTCTTAGCAAGAGATGATTGGACCTTACCTAATTTGATGGTCTCATTTTGGACATCATAAGACATCTTTGCACACTTTCCTTCATTTTTATAGACATGCAAATACATATGTGTGTAAATGCATAACTGGAAATGCATTCCACATTTCATTGTTTTCAGAATTGTGACTTTTATTGTCACTAATGTAAGACTGACACAAGACATTTTGTTGTGACCAGAAATACAGCTCTTGTCAAAATATTGAGCTTTGGGGGGAGTTCTGAGTGATTTGCTTTCTCTAAATTTAGTTTGAATATTTTTGCTTAGTTCTTTCTCAGGAACTTAAACTCAGCCCTCAGACAAGACAGAAGAAGTATCTGTTGTAAAGAAGGACTCATGTGTGGTCAGAGCCAGCCAGGGACTTATTGTCTAGTAAAAATCATCACTTAAGACCTTAATGTTTCCAAAGCTGGGCAGTAGTTTATTGTTATGAGAAAATGAGTTATTATTTCCAGGACTTACACAAAGCTGTGGAGTTTGGATGGAGATCGATAGCTGTGATTGAGTTGTACAGCTCTTGCTTTACACTCACGAGGCCCTGAGTTCAAGTCCCCAGCACTGCATGCAGCAGAGTTTGGATATGAGATAATCAAACAGTAGTCTAACTGCAAGGCAGGCCATCTTCCCACTGCCTTTACTCTCATCAGGTATTTCTTGAGTGTCTAAGACTTAGCTGTATCAAACACATACAAGTGTGTACTCTCTGGTCTGAGTACAGGTTGATGAAATACACATAGGAAATTTTATTGCCCGTAATAAAAGGTTGATTCGGAGACCCATGTAGAGCTCTGTGTTTGAACAATTGCTGAGGCTTCTTTAGGATTCTACAGAAGATATTTCTGTGAAATCTCAGCAACATCTGCCGTAACTGAAGTGATCTGTGAGAGAGTTTCCCTCATGGAGGACATTTCTATCAATTTTGGCAGCAATGAGGGTAATTAGTTGTTGCAGCACTTTGTTTTAAAATTTTTGCATTAAACTTATTTATTCATATGTGCATGCCATGGCACATGTGTATACACCAGAGGATGATTCCTAAGAACCTCTTTCCACTGTCTGGGTTCTGGGGCTCAAACTTGGGTCTTCAGGCTTGGAGTGAGCACCTTTATCCGTTGAACTATCTCACTGTCTCTCTTGCAATCCACTGTGTGTTCTGGGTATTAATCTCCCATCTGATATTCTCCCCTATTGGTATGCCTGGATTTTAATTTCTATAAATGTATATATATGAAGGGTATAGGATCAACTTTTTAAAAGAGTGCTGTGGAAGACACATGACGTGACAGTTGAGAGGGAGCTTCTGGGCCGAGGTAAGATACAAATAGTAGGGAAGAAGACCTACAAAAGCTTAAACGGTTCAGTATACATGCATGAGGACTTGAGTTCGACCCCCAGGACATATGTATGAAAACCAAAAAGCAACAACAAAACAACCTAATGTAGAGACACATGTTTGCATTCTTGGTTTTGGGAAAAAGAAGACAGGAAGGTAGGTCCTGGGTCTCCTTAGCCAGACAATGTAGCTTAGTTGTGAAGAACCAGGTTCCTGAGAGACCACGTCTCAATAACAAAGTTGGGTAGCTCCTGAAGAGGATGCCTCAGGTTGTCCTCTGACCTCCATACCTACGTGCACACACATGTTCATGTGCCCCCCACATATCCCTTCACACACGTGAACACACACAAAACCAAGTGCATATAAGAATCTCACAGTGAAACCTATTACGCTATATGCCAATTTAAAGAATGAACAAAATTAAATTAAGTGCTGGTGAAAGGAAAGCAAATGGGGAAGGGTCTAGAGAGGGGGTTATGCTTACACCTGGGGGCATCTCCCTTCAACCCTGGATTCAAGCCAGAAGGTCTCCTCTGCTCTCTGTGCTCAGCCCTGGTCATCACATTCAGATGGTCATGGTATCATGACAGAAAGGTATAGTCAAGGCTTTTCTAGAAGAGAAAAAGGAAACCTGTCCTTTTCCTGAAAATATTTCTATTCTCCAATTCTAAGTGTTTCAAATGCAGCAGAAACCTGTGGTCTGGAAATGGGGACATCTTGCCATCAAGTGTCTTAGGTTATGTTCTTCCTGGAGTATCTGGGGCTTCTCCACACAGGACACTGGGCTATTCGTTCTTAAACTGGTGTGTCTAGGAACAGAGATTATTTCTGCCAAAAGCAGACTGACTTTTCCCCCAACAGAACAGAAGAAGATTGGTAGAAGATTGTTGATGTCCAAGAAACTTTATGAGCCTATTAAAGTCTCTGCTTTCTTCTCTCACATCCAAGTGACTGAAGTCAAGCAGAGGAGGGCTAGAAACCACATGGTGACAGTCAGTTCCAAATGTAGACCCGTGTTTCAGCTGGGTCAGCTGGGAAAGGGGAGTCTAGCGCTTCTTCCCTCTGCTTTCTTTCTTGCTTCTCTGCCTTTATTCCTTCTCCTCTTTGGCCCCTGTGCTCCCAGCATACACCTTGAATTTCCACTGTCCTTCCTGGTTCACTTTGATGGTCAACTGGAGAAGGGATGCTCCATTGATGAACTGTCTAGATCAGACTGATTTGGGGGCATGTCATTGGAGTTGTCTGGACTGTGAAATGATAGAGAGGAGCCCAACCCACTGTGGGCAGCACCATTCCCTGGGCATGTGGACCTGGGCTATATAAGAAAACTAGCTATGTAGGAGCCTACAAGTGAGCAAGCAGCATTTCTCTATGATTTCTGCTTCAAGTTCCTGTGTGGGTTAGGGCTCTGACCCAGAAGTGTAAGCCAAATAAAGCGATTCTTCCCCTGTGTTGCTTTTGGTGAGAGTGTTTTATCATAGCAATGGAAAACAAACTGGAATACCCATCACACATGGACATTTTTTAACTTTTAAGTCAGTTTGCAGATACTGTTTCCAATAACAACCAGCACAGAAGGCAAGGGAGGCAGCCCAGTTGATGAACCACGAAGATCTGACTTTACTTTCCAAACACCCACATAGATATGAATGTGGTGGCGTGCTCCTGTAATCCTATGGCCAGGTCAGTCAAGGCACGGGGCTCCCTGGGAAATGCTGGCCAACTAGTTTTGCTAAATCAGTGAGCTGTTTCAGTGAAAGATCCTGTCTAGAAAAAATATGATGGAGAGATTGAAGAAGATACCTGATGGTGACCTCTGGCTTCCATATACGTGTGCACACACAGAACATGTAAATATGAATACACTATGCACATACACACATGTATACACGTGTGCACACATGCACACTCACACATACACACACATTCATGCACATACAGACAGCATACATTGGAGCACACTGGTAACGATTTCAATGTGTTGTTTAGTTGTGTGACCAGTTTGGATTAGGTGACGGCTGACCTCAGGGAGCCTCAATTTCCACACTCATCTATAAAATGGTGGCTACACATATTCTTATATTATTTCCTCAGAGAAGAATTTTTTTTATTCTTTTTTAATTAAAATTTCCACCTGCTCCCCGTTTCCCATTTCCCTCCCCTCCTCCCAAATATTGCCCCCTCCCCCCACTCCCCTCCCCCTATCCCCACTCTTCTTCTCCTCCCCCCACACCATTCCCCCTCCCTCTCGATACTGAAGAGCAGTCCAAATTCTCTGCCCTGCGGGAAGACGAAGGTCTTCTATCTACGTCCAGGAAGGTGAGCTTCTAAACAGGCTAAGCTCCCACAAAGCCAGTTCATGTATTAGGATTGAAACCTAGTGCCATTGTCCTTGGCTTCTCATCAGTCTTCATTGACCGCCATGCTCAGAGAGTCCGGAATCAACCCATGCTTATTCAGTCCCAGACCAGCTGGCCTTGGTGGGCTCCTAATAAATCAGTTCCACTGTCACAGTGGGTGGGTGCATCCCTCGTGGTCCTGATTTTTTGCTCTTGTTCTCCCTCCTTCTGCTCCTCATTTGGACCTTAAGAGCTCAGACCGTTGCTCCAAATTGAGAATCTGTCTCTACCTCGATCCATCGCCAGATGAAGGTTCTAAGGTGATATGCAAGATATTCATCAGTATAGGATAGGGTCATTTCAGGTTCCCTCTCCTTAGTTGCCCAAGGTACCAGCTGGGGACATATTCCTGGACACCTGCGAACCCCTCTAGAGTCAAGTCTCTTGCCAACCCTAAGATGGCTCCCTTAGATAGGATATATACTTCGCTGCTCCCGTATCCATCCTTCCTATATCCCAACCATCCCAATCCCCCGAGCTCCTCCCATCCTCCCCTTCTCAGAGAAGAATTTTTAAAGGATTCCTGCTCTCTGTTTTGGAACTCTTGTGCTTCGGTGGGTTGGGCAATAACTTTAAATCCTAGAACGAACCTTGAAAAGTCGAAGTCAGTAACAACCATCAGCATCTGTGAAGAAGCATGAGGCCAGGAACCCGGCTTACACTCTTAGGAGGGGGACAGGGGGCAGTTGTGGTTTGTCTGTGACTTATTGGGCTGAATTCTTCTTACTTTGCCTTTAGGTGAGAACTTAGGGCTTCTAGAATCTATTGTGTTACCACATGGGAAGCCACCCTAGGACAAATCTGTCACATTCATAGAGGCAAAAGCTTAGGGAAGAGATGAGCGGCCATCCCTGGCACCATTATTCAAACAGGTGAAATTTGCACCATGCAATCTATAATATATCCAATATAGCCTCTCTCTGTCTCTCTGTCTCTCTCTGTCTGTTTCTCTGTCTCTCTCTCTATGTGTGTGTGTGTATGTGTGTGTGTGTGTATGTATGTGTGTGATTTTTGTCCAGTGCCTATGGTATCCAGGAAAGAGCATCAGATTTTCTGGAACTGGAGTTACAGGCATTTGTGAGCCACCCAGTGTGGGTGCTGGAAACTGAACTATGCTCCTTTACAAGAGCAACAAGCACCCTTAGTGCTCATCTGCCTCTGCAGCCTCTAAGTTTCTTTATTCTGTAAGTCAGTTCATAAGGCTTTAATTTTTATGTCTTTTATTTTTACTCTGTGGTGTCCAGAGTTTCATGCTAGATCTCTACAACTCTCCAGCCCCCTTCTATATTATTATTTGATAGACTAAAATAGTGCCAGAGATAAAATAATTAAAGTGTTAGAAATATAATTAAATATAATGATTAAATCATAATTTTTCCATTTTACTGTGCATCATTTTGTATGTATGTATGTGTGTGTATGTGTATGCTCACATGCATGTGCAAACATGGGTACACATGTGTGTGCAAATATTTGTGTCCCAGAGGTCAATGACAGATTCTTCCTCTCTCTCACTCTACTTATTTTGGAGCCAGGGTCCCTTACTGAGCCTGGGGCCTGACTTCTGCCGGACTGGTTAACCGAGGATCCTCTTGTCTTAGTCTCCCTAGCACTGGGATCACAGGCATGTACGTCTGTTTGGCTTTTACAGGAGCTCTGATGATCCAGTTCAGGATCTGTGCTCACACCGCAACTGTCTCAATCAGTGAGCATCTCCATAGCCCCTGCCTCACTCATGTTCCTTGACTGTTTCCTTTCTCTCCGTCATTGGAACATAGACTGGTACCAGGCCTCACAATGCAGAGGAAGACTGGCAATGATGTCGAGTTCTTGATCTGCAAGACATAAGAGACTTTCTCAGCTCTCTGAGGGCATGGAAGTTTAGTGTGATGACGTGTCCAGAGGGAAGCTACACTCTCAACCCCTGAGATTTCCAAAATGGCTGAGAAGGAAAGGGCTCATCCATCTGGTAGCTGAACCCCACGGTCCAGACCCCTCCACAGAAGACACCTGCACACCACACTCTGTGTTGTCTCCTGCATTGAAGGGCTTCTTCCTGTCAACCTCCTGCACTGCCCCTCCTCATATCTCAATGTGAAATTGGACAATCTGTCACACGCATGATTCCAGTAAGGCTACAAACCTTCACGTCATATAGATGGCCCAGCTAGAGTCACTTATGTCCTTAAGCTCAGTCATCCTGCTTTCTAGAAGAGCACGCCATGGGACATGGGCTTTCGTGAAACCAAACAATCACACACTGACCTAGGACTACAAACTGTTGGAAATTCAGATTATCAATAAAGTCATCAAAGACCTACCCACGTATCTTAGAATGGGTAAGAAAGCACAAAAAGTTATAAATCAGATTGGAGCTATGAAGAAGAACAAAGCCCAGTGTGAAAGGGCAGAGAAGTTTTGCCCTGGTGGAGGTGGCGATGGCTTTCCCGACAGCAGGTAGGCAAGAAACGCTGTGGCTGACTCGGCTGGGGTGCAAACCTAAAACGGAAAAGGTGTACCACTTGGGTATTGGAGGCAGATGCTCTAGGACAGGGGAACCTCTGACACAGATGCCTTGGCTTTGAAAGAACGTGGCTTGTAGCTAAAGCATCTCCCAGACGAATGTGTCTGTAGTAATGAAAGAAGAGAGAGTGAGGGCAGAACGGTGCAGAACACAGAGGGTCCCTGTCCGAACACACTGTGTCCCACAAGCCCATGTCTTGGGCGTCTTTCTCCTCTATCTCTCCTTTCTTGAGCTACATCGTAGATCAAAGCCATTGGCCATACCCAAAGTCTTTCGCTGAGGTACGTGAGTGATTCTGGCAATGGTGCAATCTGAAAAGAGAGAGAGGTACCCCCTGAACTGCTAGCTGACTTAGAGGAAGTCCAGAAACTCAGGACAGGCTTGGGCTGGGTTCTTGTGTATTCCTTGCTGGAGTTAAGATCTGCAGAGCTAGAGTCTTCATCAGTGTTCCATTGCTGTGAAGAGACATCATGCCCACGGCTACTCTTATAAAGGAAAACATTTAACTGGAACTGGATTACAGTTCAGAGGTTAGCCTATTACCATCAAGGATGAAAGCAGGGCAGTGCACAGGTAGACGTGGTGCTGGAGAGGTAGCTGAGACCTCTACAACCTTATTCACAGAGAGTAGGAAAAGAGAGATACTGGGCCTGGCTTGAGCATCTGAAACCTCAAGTCCCATCCCCAAGTAATGTTCTTACCCCAATAAGACCACACCTCCTCACCTCCTCCTATGGGCGTATGGGGACCGTTTTTTTTTTTTTTTTTTTTTTTTTTCAAATCACCACACTTGGTTAATGCTAGGGGGAAACCCACATATTTTATAAAAGGTACACTTTTAGTTCAATATTTTTAATTTCTCTGTTTAAGGGTTAGCACTAACGCATAGGTCTCTGATAGGAAGAGGAAATGAGAATTATCATTAAAGGTATCTCCCAGGATCATAGGCAGAACTTTATGGACCATAGCTAGGGTTGGGGTCTGAGAGGCTGCCTTTGGAGTCATCCACAAGTTAGCTGAACCAGAATTAAGCTGGAGTCAGAAGTCACAGAGTCGCTGAAGATCAAAGCCCTTGACACAGCAGCAAACATTCAGTGGATGCTTAACTGAAGAGTCAGAATTTCCTCAGCTGGAGGCTCAGCCTGAGCATGGGTGAGAGGCTCTGAGTGGCTCAGAGAGTCTGCAGGTCCCTTGGATCCATTCATTAACCTAAGTGACCAGCATCTTCCCATAAGGAAACAGGACCTTGAAACACCTGCTGTCCTCTGCCAGAGCAGGGAGACAATACAGACTGTGGGAACATAGACCATGGAGGAGGTCAAATAGAAGCTTGATCTCTTACCAGACGAATCTAAACAATTCTTGTTCTCTGAACTGGCAGTGTACCCTGGAGACACTATGTGGGCTCCCTGCCCACTCCTAAGGCCAGTTTCCCTGGATGCTGAAGAAGGACACCTTCCACACCTACCTTCTGTGACGTGTTGCTGTTTCAGGGACCCAGAGCTTCTGTTGGCCAAAGAAACTGATCTGGACACAAAGGTTCCATCTTAGATTGTAAGGCTGAGCAGGGCATGAAGGTCCCACCTTGGATTGCAAGGCTGGGCAGGGCATGAAGGTCCCACCTTGGATTGCAAGGCTGGGCAGGGTGAGGAGTGATTATAACCAGACACAGCCTATGATGCTTCTCAGTTCCAAACTCTTCCCTTTGCACTAACAGTGGGATGAGCAGGAGAGAGCGGCCTCCCTCCCATTGTGAGCCACCTTCCCATTGTTCACTCAGTCTTTGCTAAACAAGGTCAGAAACTTCCTTCTGGATTCTGGTGCCCACACCGGGTCTAAGGACAATCTGACTGTCAGGATTTCCAGTTGTGAGTTTGGTCTCCTGACAGACCAATTCAAACAGATTGTTCTCCCTGGGTGTTTCCCAAGCCACCCAGGATGAACACGGGTGAAGATGCTTCCCAAATATACCTTCTGTTCCTGTCACTAGGAACTTGGACAAGGCCTCTAAGCCCTATTGGGTTTGGAAATCCAAACCCAATAATGGCCACCCTACCCTGTGGATAAAGCATAATTGAGATTCCAGGCTTGCAGTTCTAAAGGTGTTAAGCACTCAAATCACAGCCCTGAGAAGGGGCCTTGCAGGAATATGTTTGTATTGATGAATAGAAGAAAAGCAAGATCTGTCTGGGTGGACTTTTTGCTTCTCCAGAGTGTGGGGACAAATCTGAGCCACAGGGAGTGGCTTGCTTAAGGCCACAGAGGTGTCCAGTGTGTCCCAGAACCTGGAGCTAGGCCCCAAGAATCTCAGCTCCTTGTCGTCTCCTTTACCAAGCTTCCCTTCTTTCCTCAGTGGGTAAATAATTTTTGTTGTCAAGGAAAGGGAGGGGGGAGTGGAGGCATTTTGATAGTTTTTGTTGTTATTCAATACTATGATTTTTAGCACATAAGTACTTCATTCAGGGGGAAAATGGAAAATCCCGTGCCGCCTATCACTCACACTCCCCTGGGCGGAACTCGTACCCCCTCATCAGTGGCACAAGGTGGTCTATTGAGTCAGAGTCGGAATAAAACCCTTGTCACCCTCTCCCTCAGTCGTCAAGGAGGAGCCTTGATCTGAGAGCAGGCTGCATTAGGCGAAAGTGGTTGTGTGTTTGAAATTAAATCACTCAAAAGATGATTAAAAATAGGATGCGTGAGCTTCCGTTGGGGTCCCAGCTTGAATGAGGCGCCATACAAAATCAAGTTGCATTGTATTGTGTAAAACGGCTTTATGCTAACGTTGGAAATAACAAGGTCCCACTGAGAGTCCTTCAGGCTTCTGAATGGTGCTTGGAGTTTGTCAAAATTTTGCAGGAAGGGATCTGTGCCGCCCAGACTGCATGAAGCATGAACAATAGTTTAAAAAAAAATAAGATTGGTGCATAAAATGACATCCTTCCCATTACTCTCCAAGCCTCTGAGCTGAGGCCCTAATGGGAGCCTGGGGAACCTCAGGTCTGTGTGTCACCTACTCTGGGTGTGTGCTCAAGTTTAACAGCTCACAGGGCAGCAGGAAGTTTGGGGACAATGTAGCTGAGCTGCAAGGCAGCTGCCTTCACCTGGTCAGACAGCTAGAGCAGAGAAACACAGCCCAGCAGGTGGCTGGACAGTGGAGATGAATTTCTCACAGTTCAGGGGCTGGGAAGCCCAAGAACAGGTGCTTGGGTGTCCGATGGAACACTTAGCTGACACATGGACAGCTGAGCCTGGTCAGTCTCTTCCCACATACGACAGAAGGGCGAAGATACTCTCGTTGAATAGCTGGTGCCAGCCAAGTGTGGATAGAATTTCTCTTTAGTTTTCTTTTCATGATTGCGTGCGTGTGTGTGTGTGTGTGTGTGTGTGTGTGTGTGTATTGATCACATTTCCTCCTCCAATATCCTCTTATCATCTTCCTCTGCCACTGAACCCCTCCTTCCTGATAGGGTAAAGATTTCAACATTTGAATCTTAAGGGGCCACACCTACATCTAATCTCTAACAGCAGGCAACTCGCTCCCCCATCACCTGTAATAACTTCTTTATCTATAAAAATAGATGCAGAAGTACTAACTTAAAGGGGAATCTCACAGAAAAATAAACATCGCCTCCTGAACAAAGGAAGGCTGGGCAGCAGAGCTAGAAGTGACTAGGTAGGGTTAGCTCTCCAGCTGGTGGTATGCTGGGGTCTCCATGACAGACCTGCAGCAACCAGGAGGCCAAGGCGTTTGGCAAAGCTTCCTGTGGCCTCTCCCCTTGACTTGGAAGTGGCTTTGCTGTCTCCTCACGGTCTTTTTCAGCATCTCCTCTACCCAGCCTCCATTTTCTATAGGGATGGTATGCATACCATGCAGATTAGGGTGTAGCTTGCTCCACTGGTCCCACTTTGAGTTAATCATGTGGATTTAACTGGACTTTCAAGGCCCATTTTCAGCTACAATCAAGATCCCAGGTACCAGGCAAGGAGTGAGGGTTTCGAGCTATGAATTTGAGATAGAAACAACCTCCCCTTGACGATCCTGTGCTATAGTTCCCTCTACCCCAGGAGATGTATAAACACTTTATATTTTCAAAAGCAAAATTAAACCAGAACTTTCCAAACCAATTCTTCAACATAAAATGTAAAAATGAGACTCCATTGTTAGCTAGTTGGAGTTTGTGGACAGCCGTCTAATTCTGAATAAAATCTTTGAATGGAATGCAAAATGAACCCACTGGAGACTTCTGAAAGCTACATAATGACAGGAACACCATAAACAGAAACAAAAGCTCCAATGCCTCTCTGCTCCAAGAGGGCTACCTGTGGGGGACATGAGGGGCTGCTGCCCTCACTGGCTTTCTCTCTGTTCTGAGGCAAGACTAGGGGAAATGCCTCAAGTCTGTGGGCGTGGAAAGAAAGCCCCAAGGCGGGGTTCTGTCCAGTTATTTCAGCCATAGAGCAGAGAAAATCAGCCCCCTCATGCTGGCGAGTCCGTGGGCATGTTCTGCTTTCCACTCTTCCAGATGTCTTCCATTGGCAACTTCAGCACCAGACTGGACCCCCGCCTGCCACAGCTGTGACTCAGGGCATCAGAAGCTTTCACAGGGGAATGCTATTTGGGTGTGGAGGGAATCCGTAGACACACACACAGATGGACGGACAGACAGACACAGATGGATGGACAGAAAAACACATACACACACACGAATGGACGGACAGACAGACACACACACGGATAGATGGACAGACATACAGACATACACACATGGATATGGACACAGACATGCTCATGCCAACGTGGGACCCCTTTGTCCTAAAAGCAGCCCCAGGTTTGTCCCATGAATGACACACTAGAAGAAGCCGGCCAGTACTATAGAATTAATTCAAGTGTAGGAAGCTAAAATGCAGGAGGAACCTTGTTTATTGACAAATTTCCAGACAGAAAGGAAAGAGTGAAGGAACGCCTCTCCCGCTCTCTGGGATGAGTTTGGATGCAGCTGAAATCTTCTCAGCAAAGGAAGATGTGTCACGTGCTTGAAACATGTGTTTGTGGAAGGTCTGGGATTAACGCATTACTTTCAAAAATAAAAATAATTCTCTGAATGAACTCATGAGGAAAAGGGAGAGAAAACAGGACAGAGTCTGTGCTTGGACACAGACGACTAGAAATCTCTGAAGAGAGAAGAGACTCAAGGATTCTGGGGGGAAGACGCTACAAATTTAGCTTCATGTTTTTGTAATTCAAGAGGAGTGAATATTAAGAGCAGATAAGAAAAAAATAACCTTTTTCTTTCTGTTATTAGTTCTCTGAGAATTTTGTATATACTTTGACCATGACTAGCCAGCCCTTAGCTCCTTCAGCCCCACCATCCCCTAACCAACCCCGCCTTCCCCTAACCACCTAACTTTATGTTCTCTTGTTACTCTTCCACCCATCAAGTCCAGCTTGTGCTGTGCATATATATTCACAGTTGTATGACCTTTCACTGGAGCACGGTTAGTCTACCAAGGGAAAAATTCTTAAATAAAACTGCGTTTCTCAGGCTCCAAAAAACCACAGAGAAACCCTGTCTCGAAAAAAACAAAAAACAAAACAAAAAAAAAAAAAACAAAAAAAACAAACAAAAAAAAAAACTGCGTTTCTCGCCGGGCGATGTGGTGCACGCCTTTAATCCCAGCACTCGGGAGGCAGAGGCAGGTGGATCTCTCTGAGTTCGAGACCAGCCTGGTCTACAGGCTCCAAAGCCACGGAGAAATCCTGTCTCGAAAAACCAAAAAAAAAAAAAAAAAAAGAAAAAGAAAGAAAAAAAAAAAGAAAGAAAAACTGCGTTTCTCTCTCTCCCAGCACCCATCAGCAGCTTATGGCTCCCGGACTAGGGATGAGATTCCCACCCCTCTTTCCTCTCCAAGATGGGATTCCATCTGGGTTGAGCTTTCGCGGGACTTGTACTGTGGTCACAGCCACTATGAGCTCATTTATGCAACTGTCCTGTTGTGTCCCAAGGACATTTTTCCTGCAGTCATTCATCACTCCTGGCTCTCACAGTTCCCCCCCAACCTCCACCCCTGTTCACCAATGAGTACTAAATCCTGGGAGAAGAGCATGATATAGCTGTTCCACTTAGGGTGGGGCAGGGGTCGGGGAGATAAGTGGAAAAATAATTGGTCTGCCTCCCTAAAGATCTTGAGTTTGTGGGTTCAGGAAACTTGGGAAACCCCCAGCATGGCAAACAGAAAGAAAGCTGGGCACAGAAATATTTTCCTAAAACTGCTAAAGACAGAAGAGAAGTTTTTAATTTTTTTTTGCAAGATATCTTCAAGAAAAAAATTACGTACCAAGGAAGAACATTTCCAACAAATAACGGATTTCATTTTCATGTGAAGCTACAGAAGACTGATGGCGACACTAAGCTCTCTTTAATTGAAAGGAGAGGATTTGCTACCTAAACGTCGATCTCCATTTTTGTTGCTGTTGTCTGTTTTGTTTTGAGACAGGAATCCCACAAAGCTCAGGCAGCCTCGCTGTGACAGACATTAAACTTCTGCCATCTGACCCAGGCTCTGTGCTCCTGCTTCTGCATCCTAAGGTCCGGGACCACAGGTGTGTGCCACTACACCTGGCCGAAATTGCTCTGCCTGACAAAAGCGTTCATCAGCATTAAAGGGAAAATAGATACATCTCAGATAAATGTAAGTAAAGAAATCAATTATTTGAAGCTAGGCCCCTACGAATTGCTATAGGGAATTGCTTAAAATGAAGGAAAAACAACATTAGAGACATCAGAGAGAAACAGAACTAAAGAAATAGGGAGGAAAAAAAACAGAATCCAGTGTCTTATTCATTAAATTAGTTAAAATATGAATGAACATGGGACGCAGACATTGTAGTGTTGCCTAGATGTTTTTCCAAGGATAGAGGCAAGTTTGAAACAGCGGGGAGGGCTAAAGGTTAAACATGTCTTTAGGAAAAAAATCTTAAACTTCTAGTAATTATGCTGCCAGTGGTGTGATCCCTGCGAGGAGAGAGTCGGGCCCATGCAGTGGGAGGTCAAGAATATGACTAATTAATTTGGTGTTGCTGGGAAGTGACATCTTTGTCACAGAACCGATGACTGATCAAAGAAGCCGAGTGAAGAAAACAATCTGAGAAACAGCAAATAAGAAGTATTTACGTTGAAAAACTGGCGTTTGAAAACAAAGACAGCTATAAATTCTGCAAGAGTCAGAGTTTTAACAAAGAACCAATATAAATTATAAAAATAAGAAATTTTAAACTCTGGCTATGTTAGTCACACGTCAATGGCTGTAACGAAACACAATGAACAAGGCAACTTATGGAAGGAAAGATTCATTTGGGTTTAGGGTTCCTGAGGGAAAAAAGTTCACTATGGTTGGGAGACAGTGGTGTTGGTGGCAGGAACAGGAAGCAGAGAGCTCACGTTTTGAATCACAAACATGAAGCAGAGAGAACAAACTACAGGTAGGCAAGGCCTTTTGATCTCAAAGCCTGCCCAGAATAGCATACCATCAACTAGGGACCAAGGGTTTAAACAGAGAAGCCTGTGATGGATGCTTCCTCCTCAAGACAGGACTAAACTGTCTGAGGGCATGTGGGAACTTGAGTTCAGATGTCGTTCTGTGTGAGGTGCAGACTAAACAGCAGCTAGCCTTTGCTGACTCAGGCCACAGAAATAAAGGTACCTGATGTCTGAGAAACAGCACTCAAGGTTAACCTGTAGGTTCCATGTACATATGAACACTTGCACACACACCTGCACACACACCTGCACACACACATACAAAAATGACATGTGACAAAGTCTACTGAGGTCCAAGATATGCTTAAGAGGCTATCCTATCAAGATTCCCTGGTGCCAAGAAGTGGCAGGCATGCTTCTCGTGGGAAGCTGGAATATGGGAGATGAGGTGCTAGACAAGAAAGGAAAGAAGTTCCCAGCACACCCTGAAGGTGTGTGTGTCTGACGGGTAAAGGGGTGAGATGCATGTGTGGGAGAGTAACTTTCTAACAAAACTAGACAGTGACTAGATTGTAGAAGCATGTGGCCACCGGCCACCATCTTCATGACCTATGGCCTTTTGGGTGGCAAGTACTTTTACACGCATCATCTTTTGAGGTTTCTCAGAAATTCCTCTGAAGTCAGCCAGGAACTGGACCTGGCATATGTGTGACTTCTCCAGTTAGAGATAAAGAGACCAAAGCCTTGGAGGTGACAGTCATTGTTCACAATTGGAAACTGGTAGCAGTGGAGATACTCTGATGTGCATTTATATGTGTAAATTAAATACTCACTATGAAAATGTAATACAGGACTTTTACACAGTCAGCCTTTATTAACTTAAGGTCATATGATTTCTCCATAGATCAAAATGGAACTTTGGCTCTGTACGTTTAATATGTTCCTTAGAATTTCTACTGAGGGCAGTTCTCCATTGAAAGTCAGTAAATATGCACTATTTTAGAAAACAAAAAGATCTTCCAACAAGACCCAACTACTGCCATCCCAGTATGATGGCAAAGTCATTAGGGGTATGTTTGAGATGTTCTCCTTGATGCCAAGAAAGGTGGTTTAATGTTTGTACCTCAACTCTGTGTCATGGAAGGCACAACAAAGATCCGGTTGTGAAAGGTTTGTCTAGGGCATGGGTGGAATTAGCAGGCTCTTGGGCAGATTCTTCCAAGGAAGAAATGCCACAAAAGTCAAGTATGCAGCTTCCTGCGTGTGAGCTAACCTGGCCTTTTTTTTTTTTTTTTTTTGGTTTTTCGAGACAGGGTTTCTCTGTGGTTTTGGAGCCTGTCCTGGAACTAGCTCTTGTAGAACAGGCTGGTCTCGAACTCACAGAGATCCGCCTGCCTCTGCCTCCCAAGTGCTGGGATTAAAGGCGTGTGCCACCACCGCCCAGCCTAACCTGGCCTTCTTGTAGAGGGCACACAGCCTTGCAGAAAGGAAGGAAGGAGTCGGAGGAGGTGTGGCAAGGTCTACTGCCTTACAAAGTGGTGTCTTTCCCTGTGCTCAGGGACTCTTGTCAACTCTTTTCCCTTATTAAAGAAGGAACTTCAAGAAAAGACCAAAGGCTGATGGAATATGGACTTACGCCACGAGAGAAAGAACACTGGGAGAGTCGGGGGGGGGGGGGGCACATGAACAATGGAAGCGAGCACTCCTGCTATGGAGTGGATCTGAGATTATACTCCACATTTATGAACAGGCAGAAGCTGAGGGTGTGTGTGTGTGGGGGGGGGACAGACTCAGGCCTAACAAGGGGCTGGAAGTGAATCTTTTAAAGATGTATGTTTTGTTAAAGATATTGGATATTCCTCTCCTTTGAAGGACAAAAACTATGAAAGATATAGCTCATACATGTTGGAGATTAAATGAATGCCTTTATCATTGACCGAATAGTTTCAGATCAATCATGAGCAATTGACATTTTGAAGCTTTGATCTTGGCTGAGAACTTGGGTGTTTAATTAAGGTCTAAATGGTCAGCTCGGCACGTTGTTCTGAAAATGTCCTAGACTCTATTAGTGTTTCTAATGAACTGTCTCATTGACTTGTAGAGTTTGCAATGTGCTCTCGAGCCTGTTTAGAGAAATAAATTTTATGCGCACAATGGGGTGTCTACTTGTAGCTAGTATTTACCACCTGTTTCAAGTCAGATTTCAGAAATGTAATCTGGTGAGGGGCAAGGTCTTCTCTTTCATCTGTTTATCTCTGTGGGCTGTAACTTACATCCACCAGACTGGAAAGACCCCAAGACAACTTCTGAGTTCCCAAAGCTTGCACAACCCACAAGGGACAAGCTAGCAAAGTCAGAAAAGGGCTTCATGATGCAGCCTGTGTAACTTTAAATTGAAACCTTCCATCTTAGAGGGAGAAGGGAGACTTTTAAAGCTAAAGGACAAAATAGAACATACAGTACCCAGGAAGGAAGAAAATTCACAAGGTTCAGGAAGCTCCTGAAAGTTACAAGATTCAAGCGGTGATGAGTAGCAACAATTCTTACTGCTGGAGAGAGGAGATTGGGCTTTACAGGGATGCCAGTGCCTCTGAGTCACATTCTGCTGTGACTTACCCCCAGTAAACCCCCTGGTAGTCAAAACTGGACTTGGATGGAGTCCTCTCTTTGAGTTGGCATCTGTACTCTCTCTAGGGGTGAAATGATATTGGTGCACATCTCTCAGGAAAACACACAACACAGAGGAGAAAAAAAAAAAAAAAAACAGCATGCATGGTGTTCCAGTTAGCTTTCCTGTTGTTAGGATAAACACCATGACCAGAAACAACTTGGAAAGGAAACAGGTTAGTTTAGTTTACAGGTTATAGTCCGTCTTCAGTGGAAGCCAGGGCAGGAATCTAGAGGGAGGAACTGAATCAGAGACCAGAGAATTCAGATTACGGAATTGCTTTCTCTGGTGTGCTCAGCTCCCTTTCTTATATAGCTCAGGCCCATCTGCCTCAGATTTGACCTGCCCACGGTGGGCTGGGCCCTTCTTCAACAATCAGCAACTAAAGAACACTTCATGGACATACCCTTAGGTCGATCTGATGGGGGCAACTCTTCAAGTGAGATATTCTTCTTCCCAGATTTGTGTCAAGTTGAGATAAACTAACCAGCACGTGTAGAATATTTATGAAACATCTTTTAGCCCCTGAGACAGGGAGCACTCATATAAATAGTAGCCTGGTACTCACTCTGTATTCCAAGTTACCCTCAAACTCATTGCAACCCCCACTGCTTCTATATCCTTGTAAGGATCTCCTTTACTAAATGCCAGGTCCTGGCCCTAGGTCAGAATCTTTAGTTTCTTACTTTTCTGCCCCACCCTATCTGCCTCACATTTCCTTGGTTGTTTTCCAAGGCCTGTCACAGCCCTGAGCAAAACCAATGCCTCCCATCCTATCCTTTCTTGTCCTTCAATAGAACCTCCTGCTCTGTCTCACTCACTCTGAGGACAGGTCAGCGAGCCAAGACAGCACATAGTAGGGTGTCACAAAGCTATGTCCTGATTTAGTTTTATTGGACAATGGCGGAAAGACCTGTAGCCAGCCTGCTCAGATGGAGATTACCTGTAGCCATCCTGCTCAGACAGAGACTGAGACAATCATCTCAGCCACACAACCCTGCACCCCTAATGATGAAGAGGTATTAGACTTTTCCTCTGGGGAGCATACTAAATAATATTCTTTTGTTTACTCAGTTGTACAAAAACATGTCCAAAGCATTTAATAACTGCACCAAGCAAAGGTTATTGCATCGCATAATACAGAGTGTAGATAGGAAACAACACACTCAATTCCTCAGCACCCTCAGCCTAAACCACTCTCTCCTTTAAGACTAGAGGCTGCTCTTTTTAAACCCTAGTTTCATTATCTCTCTCTGAATTGATAATTTATTAATTTGGTTCTTTTAGGAAAAAAAACAACTTTATCTAAAGACATGAAATGAATGAGCTTCCACCGGTGTCCCTCGATCCTTCATTCTTTTCTTTAGACAGCATTAAGATATGAACATCCCACACAAAAGACATGCCTTCCTCTCAACTGCATTTTGAGGCTTTATAAACCCATCCGCTAAAATTCCCTCTCTGTCGAAATTGATATTTCATTTTTCATGCTTTGGGTTTTTTCTGTTTTTTTTTTGGGGGGGGGGGTTCTTTGGTTGCTGTTGTTTCAATTTTTTGTTTACTTGTTGTGGTTGTTGTTTTTTTTTTTTTTTTTTTTTGACAGGATCGGATGTCACCCAATCTGGCTCTGTCTTCTCTTGGTAACTGAGGATGACCTTGAACTTCTGATTCTCATGCCACCCTCCTAAGTGCTGTGAAGACAGGTGTGAGCCATGCTTGGTTTTATGTGATGCCAGAGATGGAACTCAGAACCGTCTGCATGATATGCAGGCCTCTAACAAATGAGCTATATACAGCTAGCCCTGTTTGATTTTTAAGACAAGGACTTGCTATAAATTTGTGGTGATTCTCCTGCTTCAGCCTCCTGAGTGCTTTGGTTGCAGGGTTTACTACTTACTACCTTCAACCTTTTCTGTTAACATAAGCACTCTTAAATAATAAGAGTATGGGAAATACTAAGTAATAAGCGTAAGGGAAAAACTAATTGGGACATAACCACAACAGCGATTTTTCTCTGCCTCCCTGTCATCATCTCCAGATGCCCTGATAGTTAGGATGTAGCTCTCAGGCCACCCTTACTCTTTTTGCTGACGTCTCTCTATGTGCTTACATTAGACTGTGTCTATCCATCCCACAGGCTGGTATCGGTGAGCATCAGGGAAATAGGTATTCTTGTTGGAGAAAGCAAAAGAGGCAAAATGATTGACAGAAAAGTGGAATCTGGAAGAAGCCAAAGAAGATGGGGGTGAGTTCAGCCACCCTGCTTATATAGCTTACTGTGAGTCATGGAGGTCAGGGTGGGATCAACGCCTGTTTCCTAGGTCCTTGTATGCTGTGTTTCTATACACTGAGCTACAGTTCAGACCTCAGGAGTGGGACATGACCCTGAGAAGCCATAGCTTTTCTCTGCTGTGCACAATGAGAATGCTTAACTGGATCAGATAGATGTGTCTGGTCTGGCCATGTGATTATCTCACTGCCTGTATTTCCAGGACAGATGAGAGCCACCATTGGGAGTATAGGGGAGCCAGCAAGTCCCTTTGGAACCTGTGTCCATGATACGAACTGGCAGAAAGATCATACCAGATATGGTTAAGTTATAAATCTCAATGAAGGGAGGTTGATTATCCAAATGGGCCTGAGTGAAGTTTCTTTAACAGCAGCGGTGGGGTCAGAGGAAAGATCCATCTTGTGGTGGTGGAGAGAGAGCAGGCAGGGGATGTGAGGGTGTGCTGTTAATAGAACTACTAGCCAAGGAGTGAGGGTGGCCTCGGAAGTTGGAAAAGGCAAGGAGCATGTTCGAGGTGGCCACCTGTAGCTTGGAAGCATGACTCAGGGTCAAAATCTTGATTACAGAGTTTCAGGCTTTTGACCCGGCAATACCAGCTCTGGATGGGGTGAAGCCCCAAGTTCCCACATGTTGTGACAGTAACAGGCAGCTCAGAGAGCCTGAGGAGGGAGGTATGGAACAGTTAGTGCGTGCAAAGGCACTGGTCATGCTGTCCTTGAACTGCCATACTCCCTCTTCCTGACTGCCTGGTTCTCAAGTATCAGCTCTCGTGATGACCCCCTGTGCCTTCTGTACCAACCACAGAAGAGCATCCCACAGAAGACTCACACCCAGAGGTGAAGACAACAACATGGTCCGCCAGAGTAGCTAATAAGGGACTAGCGAATGGCTCAGAGGATAAGAGTGCTTACTCTTGATGGGGATCTGAGTTCGGTTCCCAGCACCTACATCAGGTGGCTCACAACCACCTGTAACTCTAAGAGACCAGGTACCACTCGTGTATGGATGGCCTCGCACACATAGATACATAATTAAAAATAAATATTACAAAAATAAATCTTTAAAAAAACAACTAAGCAGGCTTGTGCCTTCCCATGTCCCTGCTGACCTTGGCTTTCCTACCCTAAGATGACATTTCTCTCCCATCAAATCTGGACTGCAGAGCATCCGCACTCCCTCTGCCTTCAGGCAGACTGTGGACAGACTGTATGCGGACAGCAGAGAAGCCACCCATTTTTGCTTCACATTTCACTGTGGGCACCTTGGCTGGAAGCCATCACTGGCTGCGATCCAGAGCCTTTGAGAAAACAAGAAAGAAAGGCAGAAGGAGAATTAAGAAAGGAGTCGAAAAATGACAAGCCCACATGGAAAGAAGATGCCCAGGAAAAGAAAAAAAGCTAGTGAAATGTATTGTTGATTTTTCTCTAATAAAAAAAAAAGAAATTATAAAAATAACGCCCAACACATTTACTAAAACCCTCTGTTTTAATCATACTCGCAGTCTGTAATTAAATTTAAGTGAACATTTTACCTTTTCTGTTTTCTGAAATCAGCATGTAAATGTATTCAGCCCGTGGTGCATGTGACAAAATTGGATCCAGGAAGCAAACAAAACAAAAAGGCTGTGGACTCACACACAATGGCATTCTGTCCAACCCTGGCCTTACCAAGCTCAGGAAATATGAGAAATGGACCAAGAGAAGCCAGATCACGGAGTGAGAGGAACGGTCTGCGTGGTGGTGTGGAGCAACATGCAGGGAGGAACTGACTGAGTGTGCCTTGAGTGTCTCCTCTGCTGGACCTCACCATGGCCGTGTAAGACAAAGGACCCGGCTGTCCTGTCCTGGGCTGTAGAAGTAAGATCTGTCATATTTTCCAAGGGGATAATGGGGACTGCCAGAGGAATGATTTCACTATGTCATCCCCAGCCCAGAACCGAGCCCACCTCCTTCACCTGTTCCTCCATGGAATTTTTCAGCACCTTCCTTCCAACCCTCACACCAGTTTTCGGGCTGTTGAAGAAATGTTCTTCCCCAGGAAAAAGAACCAGGGCTCCCATTGGCTGCCTTGTGTTGAAGGGACCCTGGGAGCTTCACACTCAGAATCCACAGGACATGCAAAGCTGGGTGCAAAAATAAAGTGTAGACCGCCTCGTCTTCTCCAACGTAATGAGCACTGTGGGCACATGAGGAAAAAACGTCAAGTGCATTCTGGGAAATGGAGTCAGTCGAGGGAAGGAGGGGCTGAGAGCGAGAGCAGGTTAATCAGCAGGAAGTAGCTTTGACATTCATGACGGAGACCCATACAGCTTTGGCTTCATCAAGAAATTATCTGCAGATTTCCTTTCTCTTTGTTGCAGGGGCAAGTTCTCTCTGTGTAGTCAGCTTTGTCTGGAATTCTCAGTCCTCCTGCCTCAGCATCCCAATTCTATTCTAACTAGCTTAAGTCTTATATAATAAACAGCTTGGCCAAGTCGTGAGTGGAAAGTAACTACATTTATATAGTCTTCAACCCCATTGAAGATCTGAGAAGGGAAATAATGTTACTTGAGTAATTAGGAAGTGCAATCAAACAACTTCCAAAACATGCAACAAATCACAGAGACAACTAGCTACCTGGGTAATCACCCAAGGTCACATTTGCAGCTTTGAAGCAACCAACTTTGGCTAAGGCCTAACATAACTGACATACCATTTTCAAAGGCAAGAAACTTGTCAAAACTATCTTACCCTGTCTTGGCAGGATATGACAGTCCTGTTTTTTTCATTCATGAATACTCTGTATCTCTGTCAGTGGTTGAGGTATGGGCATTTCTTTGACCAAAGGCCAGTTCTGCCAAAAAGAAAGGCTCCAGGTGGAGTGTCTTTGGTGCTCAACATTCTCTAGGGAATAGATCGGTGTTGCCAGGAGCAATTGTGTCTCACTACCACAAAACTCTGAGTTAGATTAAAGGCCATTTTCTACAGCTCTTTGAAGAGGTTGAAGATTATCTATCTATACTGAGTATAATCTCTATGTATCTAAAGAATCTGATTAGTCTAATTATAAATGACAAACTTAGAATACTATTGATCTATATAATTCTCAATACCTATCTAACTTAAAGACTAAGACAATAAACAACTGTGAAACAAATGAGGACAATATGACCTCCAAATATAAACAATGTACAAATATACATTGCAGTATGGTAAATATATATCAATATACAAACAATATATAAGTATCTTAATCAGAGGTAGAAATGTACACTGCAATATGGTAAATATACAATATCAATACAATGTATATATCAATACATAAAAAATGTTTTAAACAGAAGTAGAAGCATGCATGCATACAATAGTCAATTTAACTTTGTATCTATATAAGAATTGATACCAATATATTTGTCTCAAAACAATAACTCACAAGTACCAGCAAGTACTAATCTATTATCCCATAATCCAATTATCCCTCTTTTTTTTTTCAAATGATCCCTGAGCTTATAAAATTCCTCCCCCAACCCCCAACCGTATACTAATTATAATCAACCCCTAAATGATGTCCCTAAACCCAAGGGCAAACTTTACTGGGAGAGGGGACGTTGTCCTCTAGAATTACTGCCAGCTGTCATGGAGGCGATGTTCTTTCTGGGGGATCCTGTGAAAGTAAAATGATGGTTAAATTTCAAGATCAATGTCTTTTAAAATTGCAAATAGTCTCTGAGTATTTTGTGGAGGTCTGGCCAGAATGTTGTACAAGATGTGCACCATTTCAGCTAACCAAGTTGAAACTGTCTTGTGCAGCTGGTACCCAAAACAGGTCTTGTAGTAGCGCTATCAGTATCATGACATCATATCAACCAGGAGGAGTTGTTGTTATGGGGCCCCATCTTCTTCCTGGAAACTTCAAATGTCACTGCAGGAAAAACTCATTGTTCATTGTGAAAAACTTAAACATTAATCATATAGACGTATATAGACATACATATATTCAATGAAAGGCATGATAGATATATTCAATGAAAGTTATGATAGATATGAAGAAAAACAAAGATGTTTTCTAAACTCATTATTTCTTTCTGTCCCATATCATGGCTCTTGACATGAGACAGAAACTCCAGAAACTCTGAGTTTTTCTCTTACCAACAGGCTTGGAATTGGAGAGGGACTGAGCCAGAGTCCAACTTCAAAACCAGCTCTATATATTTATAAATAAATGCACATTAATGCATATTTAAAGATAAGTGTAGAATAATTTGTACTCCGTTTTACTCAGTAGAACCAAAGGGGTGTGTCATGGGTAAAGCATTCATTTTATTGTTACAGAGGACGGGAAATTTTCTTTCTGCTTTGAGAGATGGCAGCAACGAAAAGGGGTGATTAGAAAATGCTGGTGGGAATGCAAACTTGTGCAACCACTTTGGAAAGCAGTGTGGCGGTTTCTCAGGAAAGTCGGGTTCAACCTACCTCTCGACCCAGCAATACCACTATTGGGAATATACCCAAGAGATGCCCAAACATACAACAAAAGTATATGCTCAACTATGTTCATAGCAGCATTGTTTGTAATAGCCAGAACCTGGAAACAACCTAGATGTCCTTCAATGGAAGAATGGATGAAGAAAGTATGGAATATATACATATTAGAGTACTACTCAGCAGTAAAAAACAATGACTTCTTGAATTTTGCATACAAATGGACGGAAATTGAAAACACTATCCTGAGTGAGGTAAGCCAGACCCAAAAAGAGGAACATGGGATGTACTCACTCATATTTGGTTTCTAGCCATAAATAAAGGACATTGAGACTATAATTCGTGATTCTAGAGAAGCTAAATAAGAAGGTGAACCCAAAGAAAAACATATAAGCATCCCCCTGAATATTAACCTTCATCAGGCGATGAAAGAAGACAGAGACAGAGACCAACATTGGAGCACTGGACTGAAGTCTCACGATCCAAAGGAGGAGCAGAAGGAGAGTGAGCACGAGCAAGGAACTCAGGACTGCGAGGGGTGCACCCACACACTGAGGCAATGGGGATGTTCTATCGGGAACTCACCAAGGCCAGCTGGCCGGGGACTGAAAAAGCATGGGACAAAACCGGTCTCGCTGAACATAATGGACAATGAGGACTACTGAGAACTGAAGAACAATGGCAATGGGTTCTTGATCCTATTGCACGTAATGGCTTTGTGGGAGCCCAGGTAGTTTGGATGCTCACCTTAATAGACCTGGATGGAGGTGGGTGGTCCTTGGACCTCCCACAGGGCAGAGAAACCTGCTTGCTCTTTGGGCTGAGGAGGAAGGAAGACTTGATTGGGGGAGGGGGAGGGAATGGGAGGTGGTGGCGGGGAAGAGGCAGAAATCTTTAATAATTAAATAAATTAATTAATAAAAAAAAATAAAAAGAAAAAAAAAGAAAATGAAAGGAAGTTAAAAGTCAGTGAGAAACAGCTGCAGGTTTCCAGGATGAGAATCCTGAGTTTACATTAGTCTCACCCACTGCAGAGGCCCAGAGTCCGTGTGGGACTACAGGCTCCTGTCTGCTCTTCTAGCTTGCTTCCTAATGCTGTAATAGAATAATATGACCCAAAACAAATGAGGGGTGAAAGGGTTTGTTTCAGCTTTTACTCGAGGATCACAGTTCATCACTGAGCACTGAGGGAAGTCAGGGCAGGAACTCAGGTGGGAGTCACTGAGGAATGCTGCTTCCTGACTCCCTCACGGGCTTGTGCTTCTAATACAGTCCCAACCCACCTGCCTTGGATGGTGCCACCCACACTGGGCTGTGCCCGCCTACATCATTCAGCAATCAAGACAGTGTCTGTAAAGATGCCTCATATGACAATCTGATTAGAACAATTATTCCAATAAGTTTCCTTCTTCCCCGATAACTCTAGGTTGCATAAAACTGACAATAATCACAACCACTATCCAAGACAAGTGCTGTGACTCACAGGAGAACGAAGGGACAGCAAGAAGCAAGAGGGAAGGATTGCCTGTCCGTCTTCACCTTGCTTTCCCATACTTCACACTAAGAGGAGCCAGTAGACCATCTGCTGTTACCATTCTTAGCTTGGGAAGGGCTGAGGAGAGGTGGCTGCTGAGTACCAGCTCAGAGCTAGGTACTTTGATCACAGTTCATTTTCATGATCCCCTGAGAGAAAAATCTCAGTCATTTAAAGCACAGCAAAACTGAAGAGGGAGGGGAGCCCATTTCTGAAGACTACATGTGTCAATCCCAGAACCACATAAATTCTAGGCTGTAACTGTAACCTTGCTTCCAGTGAGAAAACCGGGGTGTCTAGACCCCAAGAAATCAATGTGAAAATAAAAGGTCATCATGGGGTGTTTGATGTCAAAAGCAGAAAGAGGCATTTGCTTTCTCATTTGTGCCCCGTGGATAGCCAGCTTCACATTCTGTTGCCACTTCAGAGTCCCCAGGCAATAGTCTCCCTTCCCAGACAGAATCTCAAGTCCTCCTCCAATGAGTGGCCTTGAAATAGACATGTTGGCAAAGCCTTGGTTCTCACAGAGTGTGGTACCCAGACCCCACAGTATCTGCATCATCCAATGACTTGTGAGAACTTTGGCATCCCAGCTCTGGCTCTTTCTATCTGACTAGGACCTGACCTTGCGCAGTATCCTGATTGACCACATGCCCATCTGAGCTCTAGGAGCCTTACTTTCATTATTCTAAGACTTGACTCTGCCTGAAACTCGACTGGGCAAGAGACTACTCTTGGGAGGAAGGTGAAGAAGGGCAGGGCTCTGGTTTACATTTTTTTACTTCTTCAGAACTTCATATTACAATATAATCATCATAGATATTTGCATGTTCCCATTGTGGTAGGTAGTATTCACAGAAGGACTTGCAGTGGGCGACCGAGCTCTGAAAGTCATTTATTTAGTATCACTTGGGACAGTGTGCTGACTTGTCCTGCCCTCTGCTATGGGGATGCACCAAGAAAACCTCACCAGACCAGCTGCTTGTACACTCCCATCTTGGACTTTATGGCTTCTGGAATTGTGAGGCTAAGTCCCTGTTCTTCATAAAGCGTCCAGCCTCAGGTTCCCAGTGACAGTGTCACAAAATGAACTCAAGACAAGAAAGGAAAGCTGAGGAGTAGGGAGGAGAGAGATGGAATCAGAGATATTAGAAAGGCAAACAAGCAACTCAAAGCAGATCTATGGAAGAAGGGGAAAGGAGAGGGTGGGGCAGTGAAAGGGAAAGAGAAATGGTAGGAGGAAGGAGGAAGAGGCTGAGGCAGGAAGGAGGGGCTCGCCGAGCTGAGTTGAGCTAGGAGGAAGCCTGGTGACCTGGTCAGAGGAAGATGCTGATGAGCATGGGTGAAAGGTTGTCCTGACAGGTGCCCTGTGCTCCTATGGACTGTGGTGGTTTTGCTGGCTCTCTGAAGAGCCCGTCCGTGTCATCCATGAGTCAGTGGAGCTTGTTCTATTATTGATGAGCAGAATCGCTATGACCCAATCCTTCCACACACAGTCTCTCTCCTCTGGGATGGGTCTGGTTATAAATCAGCCATTTTCATTATTAATTGCTCCTGGATGACGCGTCCTACAGGAACTGGGCACCGGATCAGGTCTGGGGGAGCTGAAGGTCTGTGGTCACAGCTTTCAGCATTTTGTGTGAGCTAAGCCTTCAGAGAGACTGGAAGCAGCAGGGACAGAATCAATGATGGTCTGTTCCCACAAATCAGAGAGGAGAAGCCCAGTCTCCAAGTTCAGCTTCAGGCATTAGGCTAAGATGAGGAGTGTGTCTCTAGTCCTTCCTGCTCCCAGAGAAGGTGTGGGGATGCAAGTTCAGAACTAAGGAACAAGTCCTCTCCCTGCTGTCTACAGCTGTCAACTTGGAGAGATACCTGAGTTCAGTCTCTAGCACCAGACAAAAATACCTACCCAAGTTCACAACCATGGGCAGCAGGGCAAGACACTGACCAGGGACCTTGTTTTCTCTCTGTTACTGACATGTGATCCTTTGCTGGCCCCAGAGTCTGAAAGTCAAAAGGAAAGTTAGAGGACCTTGTTCAAGAATGAAGAAGCAGAAAGGGCCCTCGCCTGTCCTTCATATGTGGTCTTCTAGCTCTCCTCTTTGGTTTTCTCTGAAGCTGAGGCAGGCCTTCAACTGTGACCCTCCTGCCTCAGACTCCTAGAGAACTGCGGTTGCAGGCCTGTACCACTAGGCCAAGTGGGGTTTTTATTATTATTATTATTATTATTATTATTATTATTATTATTTGTTTAGATCATCAAGTACTCTGATGTCTAACAGGAAAATTCTTACTTCAAGGAAGAAGAAAGATTTGAGCCTTGACTAAGCTGGAAAAAAATGGAAATTGAATTTTAAAACAGTGGCTGGGCTATGAAAATGTTCTCAGAGAAACTGTGCTTCTAAATACTGGGGTAAACTTTGGCGTATATTCTAGAAATCCAGGAGTAGTTTATGTGTTGATGAGAGGCTGTGGGATCAGCTTGATAAGAACATAAATATGTCAAGAAACAAAAAACCAAAAAAACCAAAAAACCAACTTAGACAAACACTACAGAAAGCATCATTGCTTTAATTTTAAAATGGAATAATTGATGAATATCCAAGTCTTGTTTGTGCTGTTCTGGGTTTGTTTAGGATCTTGAAATGGCTTGAAAGGTTACTCAAAACCCAAATTTCAATCACTTGCCTATGGAATATGTTAGGTTACATTCCAAATCTGGAGCCAGGCAGCATGGTGTCTGAGTGCTATCACAGCACCGTGTAATGGGAGCCAAGCAGTCAGGGGTTCAAGGTTATCTTAGGCTACTGCAAGAGTGAGAGCCCAAGTGGACTCCACAACATTTGGCCCCAACAAACAATGAAGGGGTCCACACCTTATTCCAGTTGCCAAGACACTGAGTATTGAGGGTAAAAAAAACAGTGAGAAGCTTGGTCCACTTGGCTGGTCTTCCTTCTCTTGAGCCACACCCTCTGCTTGGCCCAGACCTGTTTCTGTGCACTGTTGTCTCCTGCCCAGAGACCTTCAACTTTCTGCTCTTGGCAAGCTAAACTCCATCCTTCCAGACTGGGCATCAACAGCGTCTCATTTGAATAGAGGTGCCTCATCTTTTTAGAGACCCTTCAGTAGGACTCTTAGGAGAAGCCAGAGCTTCCCCCGGAGTTCTCCTTGGTCCTTACAGTGGGAATCCTGCCTCCTTCTATTTCCTTTGGGGTCCAAATGCTGCCTGTCTCTGACCTACGCTTTCCACATCTCTGAAAACAATGGCCATAGCTGCTTGTCTCAGACCAGTTCTGTGTCCTCAGGTGAGGCTGGCTTTGCTTTTGTATGTCTGTCTGTCTATCTCCTTTATCTGGTTTTGTGTATCTAAGTCTGGCTGGCCCAGATATGGAATTACAGACACTATGGAACTACACAGGTGGGGGTGGGGGACTCCAACTCTCTCCTCCACCACGGTCACTGCAGATACTGTCATGTGTGTAACATTTAACAACGAATAGGGATGGCTTTACCAGCTGCATATGTTTTTCATGATTCTATAAATAAGAGGATTTAGGCAGGGGCATCCCGCAGCAGAGGCTCAGTCCCCAGTTTCTTGGACACGCTGTCCATTCCCTCCCTAAAACCAAATGCTCGTCCCCATTCTCTGGCCGCAAATCGAGAGCAGCCCCCCTAGAGGGCTGGGATTCCAGCGGTGATGTGTTCACATTGCCCAGCGTGAGCTCCTAGATAGATCAGATTTTCACACTTGCCCATCTGCCACCACCCGCCTCCCAGCGAGCCACTCAGTCATACTCGGGAAATGTCCTGACTGCATCAGGAACACATTTTGAAAATACAATAAGAACAAAAGATAAATGAGACCTCCCCTCCCCAGTGCTTCCAGGTGGGAAGGGCTCCCAGAGGCTCCAGAGGTCTTGAGGCCCTGCTCCCCTCCAACATTCCTGCCTGAGGGTAATTTGGAGATAACTTTTGGCTCTCACATGGTAGAAGCTGCTGAAGTACTTTGAGAAAGGAATCCCGAGCCCTCAGCCACTCGGGTACCACACTGACTGTCACTTGCTTGTCTGTCTCTATTGGTTTTAGTAACAAGGAATCTGACGTGGCCATACATTCCTCTCTGATACCGGACTTTCTTTGTTCTGTGTCACTGGGGGATGTTTGAAGAGGAGAACCAGCTTCCCAAGGAAGAGAGGGGGGAACCAAATCCACAGACTGAGACAGTCAGGGAAATATAGGAGAAAAACCCTACTGTGCTGTGTGATGGAATCTAAGCTCACATCTCTCTTGGAATCTGCTTCCCCATCATCCCTCAGAGCTGGGCATGCCCATTGACTGAAACCGGTCCTTGTTATACACAGAAAGCCAGACAGGTGTGTTGCTATTTCTGCTACTGTTACTCCTCCCCTTTCCCCTTCTTCCTCTGTCTGTTCCTCTTCCCCATCCTTCTCCTCCTTTCTTTCTTTCTCTTTCTCTCTCCCTCTATGAATCTGTCTGTCTGTCACTCTCTCTCTGAGTGTGTGTGTATATATCTGTCAGTCAATCTCTCTGTCTCTCTGTGGATCTGTCTGACTGTCTCTCTGAGTGTGAACATGTTTCTGTCAGTCAGTCTGTGTGTGTGTGTGTGTGTGTGTGTGTGTGTGTGTGTGTGTGTGTGTTTATAAGTGTGGATACAGATGTGCTGGTGCACTTGTATGTACGTTGATGTCAGAGGACATATGAGGTGGTATTCTTTATCCATCTTTCATCTTTTCTTTAGACAGAGTCTGTCATTGGCCTTGAATATCGTCAACAGGTAAGGATAGCTGGTCAGCAAGCTCCAGAGATTCACCTGTCTCTCCCTCCTATTTTTCTCTCCTTGGGATTATAATCGTGAGCCTCAGTACCTGGTTTTCATGTGGGCTGTGGGAAGTCAACTCGGGTCATCACACTCCAAGCATTTTACCAAGGGTTTTCCTGGACTTTGTTAGATGATGTAAGCTCTAGACTCAGGTAGATTTCAACCCTGTTGGGTCTTCCAAGAGAAGACTCTATTTTTCCATTTCTTAGAAGAATGGAGGCAGAAAGGTGGCTTCCCATTAGAGACAAGCTGATGAATGAGAAAAGCACAAAGCATGTTTTGCAAGTTCCTGAAGAAACCTGTACTGCCACTGAGATGATCAACCACTACCATCAACTTGACAGTCTCCAGAATCACCTCGGATATGGGCCTCTGTGCGTCTCTGGTAGATTAGGTGAATAGGTGGGAAAACTTACCCACTGTTGGTGGCACCATTCCCTTGGCTGGGAGCCCAAGCTGTTACAAAAAAAAAAGAAGGAGAAAATGAGCAGGACATAGGCATTCATTGATCTCTACTTTTTGACCACAGATAAAATCCAACAGCTGCTGCGTCTCCCTGCCATGATGTTCTGTGCCCTTGAACTGCTAGCCAGACTAAACCAACACTTCTTGCCATGATGTTCTGTACCCTTGAACTCTGAGCCAGACTAAACCAACACATCTGGCCATGATGGACTATACCCTTGAGCTGTGAGTCAGTCTAAACCAGCACTTCCTGCTACTTCTGTCGGCCTTTTATCCCAGCAAGGGAAAAGCAGCCAAGACAACCTGCTTTCTGCCAGGCCCTCTCCATTTTACCAAAAGCAAAAAAAAACATGCCGCCTACAATTTGAACTATCTGTGTAGCTAAACATCATGGGCAGGGGATGACTAACGTGTGCACCCTCCCTACAGTGTGCTGTTCCTCTCCCTGGACCTGCAGAGAACTGGCAGATTGGCCATCCTGGCCTCATTACCTGAGAGCCCCTGTTAGAGATCCCATTGGTCTAAACATCTTTCACCATCTTCCACCGTATACATTTAATTCCTTTGTTAACCACCACCATTCTGAGATTTCTGGGGTTAATTTTGTCACCTTGAGTAGATTATCAAGTAGTTTTTTGTTTTACTTTTATGGCATATATACGGGAATGTAGTGTGTACCCATGTGTGTATATGTGTTTGCGTGCATTCATGTGTGTATGTGTAGGTGGGCATGTGTATATGTGGTACATACACACACATATACATGTATATACGAAGGTTGAGATTGGCTTTGTGTTTTTCAACTATTCTCTACCTTATGTACTAAGGCAAGGTCTCTTGTTAAACATACATATCATCAGTTCAGCCAATGCACTAGCTGACTTGCTCCAGGAATCTCACTTCTGCCTCTCTGGTGTGGGAAGTCCTTCTGTCTATGTGTTGCTTTTATTGGTTAATGAATAAATCTGTTTTGGTCAGTGGCTTAGCAGAATAGAGCTAGGTGGGAAAACTAAACTGAATGCTGGGAGAAAGAAGGCAGAGTCAGTGAGAAGTCATGCAGGTGCCACTGGGGACAGATGCCTCCACTGGAGCCCACTGAAACTTTGCCAGTGGGGCACGATCTCATGGTGATGCACAGATTAATGGAGATGGGTTAGTTTAAGATATAAGAGCAAGCTAGAAATATGCTTAAGCTCTTGGTCAAACAGTATTGCAAATAATATCATTTCTGAGTGATTATTTTGGGTCTAAGTGTCCGGGAACGAACGAGCAGCCTCTCCCAACACCTCCCAAGTACTAGGATTATATTGGGTGCTGGAGATCCAAACTCCAGTCTGCATGTTTGAATCCTTTACCCACTGAGCCATCTCCCCATACTCTAGAATGTGCTTCTCACTCTAATGCCGCCACCCTATAATAGAGTCCCTCATGTTATGGCGACCTCCAACCATAGCCTTATTTCTGTTTCTACTTCATTACTGTGATTTTTTTTGTGATTATTATGAATCATAATGTAAATATTTGTGCTTTCCAATGGTCTTGGATGACCCCTATGATAGGGTCATTTGATTTTTCAAAGGGGTCATGCCCCACAGGTTGAGAAAGACTGCCCTTGCCTCTGAATTTAACTGTAAACATATATTTGGCCATGAACTTGAATCTCTCACAGGCCATAGGCATTCTTATGGGCTCTTCCCTTTACAAGGTCTTGTATTCAGCCTTGGCCTTGTTACCAGTGTCTCCCCGTTTTGACCTCAGTGTACACAAACACCCGATTCTAACTGCTGAGAAGCTTCCATGGAGCCCAGAGGAATATAGGTCGGGGCTGAATATGGGCATGTGGCCAACAAAGAGCCTGTTCTGGGCCCAACGAGACTGTCTGTGAGCTGGGAGATTCTCCTCAAGCTTATCCTGCCTCTCACAGAGACCTTCTGCCTCCCCTGAAACAAAACAAACAACAAACAAGAAACTCCCTTTTATAGCACTGCTGTCAAAAATGCCAGCACTCAGCACATTGCTCAGCGCTCTGAAAGTCACTTAGTGGACAAGGGGTTGATCTGAGTCAGAAGCATCTCACTCGCACGGCTGTAGAATCATTTCCTCTGCTCAGGAAGAGAAACTGATAGAGAAAGGGAGAGAAAAGAAAGAAAAAAAAAACAACCCTTGGTCCTGTGACAAGTGCCAGTCATCGGTTTGCTGTTGGAGCACAAATTCAGGACAATGAGTGATAAGGTCTGTGATCGAGTTCTTGGGACCACAATTTACCTTCATCACAGATATAAATGTGGCCTATGATTGGAAAGCTATAGAATTTCCAAAGAAAAAAGGCAGGGGACCAGAATAAGTTAAACTCAGTACCTAAAACTAGCTTAAACCCTTTCCACATGTTCTGACCCATTAGGGACCCAAGGCATTTTTGCATCTCCAGGATGTCTGTTACCTGTTGTTTGTAAAGGTGCAGAAAGAGATGTATGGTACTAAACATCCAGGACTATAAGGGGAAGAGGTGGACTCGGGGCTGTCTACCATCAAACCCCACACCATCCCTCCAGATCAGCTTCTCTCTGGTTTCTAAGCCTAGCTCACAAAGGAAGCCATGGCAGAGTGCCTAGAAAGCTTTCAGAGATATTTGCTTCAGGAGGATAAAAGCAACCCCTTGGAAATGCACTGGAGACCTCTTTTAAACGTGATGCTTTCTAACCAAGGGACCAGGCTTGATTTACTACCAGTGTTTTGGTCAGGTGTTGCTCTCTTGGGAGGGGGCGGTGATGATAGCTTCTAGTTGGTAGGAACAAAGTCTACATTCCAAAGACTGCGCGATTGGAGACAGAGCAGGAGGTCCTAAAGATTTCCATGGACAGAGCTTATAGGGACCCCTTTCTCCTTTAGTGCCTGGGGATGAGCTTAGCTTAGCAAGGGTAGAGGACAATGTGAATGACAAGGGCTGAAGGTGGAGAACAGAAGAGCAAGAGCAAGAGGGCTGGCTCATGGTTTCCTGGGCTTAATTCAGACATTTGTGTGTTTGTTGAAATAGGGTCTCACTATGTAGTGTTGGCTGTCCTGGAGCTCTCGTAACCTAAACCATCCTTAAACTCACAGATATCTTCCTGCCTCTGCTTCTCCAGTGCTGGGATTAAAGGTGTGCACCACTATACCTAGTGATTCTGATCATTTTTAAAAAGAATTAAGACAATAGAGTGGAGAGTGGAAACACTCTGGACTATTTGCCCTCTCAACCTTCGGGACACAGCACCGCGTGGCGATGAATGACTATACTTATTCCAGAGAGAGCTGTAGCCACCACCCCCGGGCATGGATGTGTCTTGTTACATTTACTATGCATCCCCTCTTGTTCCGTAAGATGGGAAGCTTTCCCTTCAAGGCCAGCAATTTCTCATTTGTCTCTGTTCAGATAGAAAGCAGGTAATTAATTGAGGCAAAGAGAAATCTTTCCAGTCCTCCAGGTGAACCACGGTTGGTGCATTTAGCCTAGAGAGACAAGCTAGTCTAACTCAAGTCTGAAGAGGTGCCCTGTATTCTGTCACTCACTTAGTGGCCATCAGCTCCTTGGGTTGTTTATGGCCAAGGGAATTCAGAAACGGGATGTCAAGGTCAAATTTTGAAGAAGATTATTTCAGTAAACAACATCTGGATAAAGTGAGGAAGAGACGGGGATGGAGCCGGGTATCATCCATGCAGTGACAGATTGCATCTTTAATAAGCAGCCAGCTGATGAGAAATGTAAGTCATAAGAGACGAAAATGGAATACGAGTGCCCAACTTTGACCACCAAGCTCAAGTCAGAGTCTAGGCTCTGTCACAGGTACACGTGAGGTTCATGGTTAGGACTGGAGGATGCCACCTTGTCTGGGATTTCTGGAGTGTGCTGATAAGAACTATGCTGATCAGAAGGATGATATAGAATATTTGCAAGTCCTTTGCAGTTTATGTCTGTGATGGCCCATCCCCCAGTAACCAGGAGAATCTTCCCACGTAGGCATGGCCTGAGATAAGCATAGAGAGAAAGCCTTGCACTGACTGCAGCTACTTATGGATACGCGCTTAGGATGCACAGGATGGTTGTCAATCGCGGCACAAGAGGAGCTACCACAGCAAGGAGGTGCCACAGATTTCTAAGATGAAGCAGAATAAGAATCTGAGTTCAAACCTGAAGTCATGGGGTGATTGGGAGCAGCCTCGGGCGTGCTTTGCACTCAGGCTGTAGAGCTGTCAGTCTCCTGCTGGCTCTGTAGTGGTGGCTCTGTGTTCCGAAGAACCTTCCACTTGACTAGCCAGGATTTCGGGCCTCTCTGTCTTCAATAGCATGCAGTACATACCATACTAAAACAAAACATAACATCGCTAGCTCTTCCTCACCTGTGAGAAGTGATGAGCTGTGATTTCACAGCTGACAATGGAAGACTCCTGTGGGCAACCAAAAAACACAGCCAGCAGACTCCCTCCAGGAGATATAGGGAGGCCACGGCCATGTGCCAAGGAGCAAAGGCAGGGACGGAAGGAGATGTGGTGCTAGATTTCACCTTCAGAACTGGGTGAGGGAAAAAGTAACACACAAACAGAAGGACAAGGGCACAAGGGTGCAAAGGAGAGCCAAGCAGACTTAGTCTTTTAAGTAAAAAGCTGAGTAATACAGAAATGTCCTCTGCAACAACTTGGAAGGAGAGTGTCATGTAGTTCTTGTGAGTCTAGGCCGAGCGAGAAAACTCCAGAATGCCATTTAAATGAGGAAATAAATGGAGTAGTGACCTTCAAGACTCTAGAGTCTACATGAAGGAATGTCTGGAGAGAACACAGAGAAGGATGGGAAATGGCTCTTTAAATAAGCTAGAACCAACTTTCCATCAATCGAAACACTCATGTGTGAACGACTGATGAGTGGTGACCTGTTGGATCCTAAAAATGTACATTCATAATCTCAGACTGGCAGAGAGAAAAGTTAACCTTGTAAGAGTTACAAATGAATAAATTGGGAATCCCTCTGAATGTACCAATCACTTGCCTGGCAACAGGTTTTCTATGCATAACTCCAGTGCCAGGTGTTATGAGAATATTCTTTACAAAACACTAAGACAGAAATTCTCAATCCTCCTAACGCTGAGACCCTTTGCTTATGTTGCGATGACCCCAACCATAAAATTATTTTTGCTGCTATTTCATAACTGTAATTTTGCTATTGTTATGAATCATAATGTAAATATCTGTGTTTTCTGAAGATCTTAGACCACTCTTGTGAAAGGGTCATTCATCCCGCCCAGGTGGGTCGTGACCCACAGGTTAAGAATCACTGGCTCAGCTGTTAAGCGCACTGGTTCCATCAATAACCAGCACTGGAAACACGAATGAACAGACAGAAATAGGCATGGGGGTGCACACTCATAGTCCTGGCACCAGAGAGCTGGAGAAAGAAGGGTCAGAAGTTCACGGCCATCTTTGGCTACACAACAAACCCAAGACATGCCAGTGTCCATCTTTACCAGTCACTCTGAAGGAGTGATTGGGTGTGGGGAAGGCCTGCCGACATTTCCCAGGCCCCCTCCTTTCTCTCTGGCACACACAGGAGGCTTCTGCCTCCATCTCTCCTCCTATCTGGAAGTGAACGGATGGAATACTGGAATGCGAGGAAAGTGGTCTGTGGCCTTTTCAGATCCAGTGACTAGAATGCTCTCATTAGTCACAGTGTCTTCACCTTGCCTGGTGAAAAATGAAATAGAAAGGCAATGGGGGTTCAAAGTGGGGTAAGGCGGGGGTCCCACCCTCCCAGGGGTCATGAGAGAGCTATGGAAGAGAGTGGACAGTTTGTTCGCACTGACGTGTGAAAGGAACGGAAGTGTTGAAGTCAGAGAGGAACAGAGACTATTTCAGCACTTAGCACCAAACCTCTAATTAATACAGCCAGAGACACAATGAAGACCTAATGCATGGCTTAGGGAAGCCAGGCATCCATAACAAAGACAAAAATACTGCGTAATTAGCACTCAGCTCCTTTTATAACTTTAATGTGTGTGTGTGTGTGTTTGTGTGTGTGTGCGTGCACCCTGCATGCCAAGGTCAGAAGACAGCTTGAGAAAGTCAACTCTCTCCCACCAGGTGGGTTCTGGTGATTGAATTCAGGTCCACAATCTTGGCATCCAATGCCCTTACCGGCTGAACCATCTTGTTGGGCCTCACTCTTTACCACCAAGAAATGTAAATGTAAGAAATAAAATGTTTTCCCCACTGTTTGAAAACACTTAAAAGTGCAGGAAATTGATACAAGAGAATGTTTTCTGACTTGGGAGTTAAGAGTTTCTATTTATTTATTTACTTGCTTATTTATCAATTAATTATTTATTTTTATTTATTTTTTTAATACAAGATGTTCACCACAATAAGACAACACTATTCAGGAAATGGTTAACCATTTTTATTGTGCTAAATTCCCCACGTGAAGTCCAGTGTCAAAAACTCAGTGGATTGAAGAGACTATAATGTCGCCAGAAAAGAACGTAAACAGGATGCAGGAGGAAGTACCATGATTAAAAATGTGTGGAATTTATCTTCAAGTGAACAAGGAAATGTTGAGGCACACGAAGGAAAATGAGTGAAGTTCAGAAGAAGAGAAATTCAAAGGGTCCACAAGCTCACAGAAAGTTGCAAGAATAAGATGCCACTTATCACGTGACCTTGTCTCACATTGTGAAAGATTAAACTGCTTCATAATTCCAAGGGTTAAACTTTAACATGATAAAAAAAGGGAGGAGCATAGTTTTGAGGTGTTTCAGAACACAGCTCAGCATTTTGTGGGAGAGTCCAGTAGGTATCAACTATTCAGCACCCACCTCCCCAACACACCACCAGCAAGTAGGAGATTCCCCCAGGGTAATGCTAATACATGCACTTGCAGAACCATGAAGGTGTGATTATGTCACAGTTTACCACAATAAGGAATTGGAGACAACTTCAAAGGCCATGAATGTGGGAACCACAAAATTAAAATGGTCTTTTATAGAGTAGAATATTGAACCAAATAAATGAACTTCAACCTTAATACAATACGGATATTTAAGGAAGAAAGAATGTCCCAGATCTACCTGAGACAGTTTCTTTTGTTCACGGACCTGAAATACACACAAGTCATTTGCATCAGCTTCCCATCTGGGCTGTCAATGGAGGCCTGCAACAAGAGGACTTCCAGGGGAGCCCAGTTGTCAGAGTTCCAGTGGGGGACAGGTGGACAACTGAAACCAAGACATGGGAAGAAAATACAAGCCCTGACTCTGAGTATGGTCAAGAGGCCTGCACCACCCTGAACCTGAACGACAAATTGCAATGGCTTAGCACCACTGTCAACTTGAATGGGTTTAGAATCATCACCACGGGCAAACACTCTAGGGGTGTCCATGCAGGCGTTCCCACAGAGTTTTAACTGAAGTAAGAAGACTCATCCTGAATGTGTTTCTTGCCTTCCCATGGACTTGTGTCCCAGAATGAATAAAAAGGAGGTGAGCTGAGCGTTGGTGTCCATCTCTCTTCGCTTCCAAGCTGTGCCCAGTTGCCCCCTGCCCCAGCAGCCATGCCTTCCCCTCTAACATGATAGACGGAACCTTCAAATGATGAGTCAAAAGAAACCTTCCTTTCTTGAGCCTCTTTTCTCAGGCATTTTGTTACAGCAACAGGTAAAGTCCCTGACACAAGTGTGCACACAGCTCCTGGCACTTTCACGCACATCTGAGTCAATCAGATTTCAAAAGTCTACATCCTGACTCATTGCATGTGGGATAGAACCTGGCATTCACATGTCCCTGTTCTTGGGTCTGCTCATTGCTCTCGCAGAAAGATGTTAGATAGATGGAAGCATCTTATCTCAAAGTCACTCTAAAGAAATATGATGCCAAAAAGCATTGTGGGCTCTAAGACCCTCCGGTGGCTCATATCTCATCACTATATACAGATACCTATACTGTGCCATGTCTGGGAGAAGCTGATCAACTCCTGGGTTGGGATATAGGACCATTTGCGTGGGGTAAAGCCTTCTTCCTGACCAGCTCCTGAGAGCTGGCACAGCAGACAGTCACATATTATTAGCGTGCCCTGAATAGATTTTTATCATTTAATAATCAAGCTTTAATTAAAAATAAGTAATTCAAAGAGCGATTAATATGAGGTGGTTAATAGATTTGTTCGACACCCGTGACATTTAAATAGCGGCTGTAAACCAGTTCTTACTTATTCCTAAAATGTTTCTCCAATAATAAGCAAATGCGGTCTTGCAGTTTGCTTGGAGAGCAGTTCCTAAGCCTGTGCTGGATAACACTGATATGTCATATCTCAGAGAACAGTTTTTAAGAATTTATGCGTTGGGTCAACAAATATTTATCTAGACTCTTCCATGTCTTAGCCATCATATTTCTGGCTGGTTGTAAGAAAACGTGAGCACCCTTGGACCATACTGCCACCTCTCCCTGTGTTAGTGTGTTTAGTACGCCGAGAACAGAAGGGTCCAGCTTGGCTTGAAAACCACCCATGAATTCTGTGATTATCAAAACTAGTCAGGTAATTATTAGGGAAATAACTCATAAGGTAGAGCTGTGCTAAGGACATGGATCTGATCCTGAGGACCCAACTTTTAGGACCTCATTTTTGATGAGGGAAAGGAGGCCTTCATCACCCTGGCCCAAGCCTAGAGCCTGGCAGAGGGATCTACCTTGTGAATAATTTCTCTAATTAATTACAATAATAATCACCTGATAACATAGCAAAATGAAAAGGCAGCAGAGCAATGTCACTAATAGTTAATATCAAGTGTAGGCTTTGTATGCTCCTTTAAAAATAGTTGAATCCGGAAGAGTTTCATAATTATTGGGGATGATTTAGGGGTTGAGAATATTTGAATACACACAATGGGCTATGTTGGGAGTCGGACCCATGTTTCAACTCAGTTTTCATCGTACTTCACAACACTTTAAACACTTAGACTATGGGGCCTTTGCACACGGTGTTTAGTGAATCTACATTGTGACTGCAAGCTGCCAGGTGAAGTCACGTGCAGAACCTTCTATTTGCTGCATGATAGAGGTGACAAGAAAGAGTTTGGGGTCTTTCGGCATTTCAGGTTTTATGTTTTCAATTTAACGACGTCTAACATGGATAAGTGCTTTAAAATCCCCCATTTCACCATTAACCAGCGAGGTTGTTAGTTATTTAACTTCCCAACCCTCATCTGTGAAGGAGAGTGCTATGAAAAAGGAGGCCAGGATGTCAGTCATGTGTCATGTCACATGCCAGTGTTGTGCTGGGGATACTCACTGATGTGGGATGGCCTTCTGTATATGTGTTGCTTTTATTGGTTGCTGCATAAAGCAGTTTTGGCCAATGGCTTAGCAGATTAAAGCCAGGTGGGAAATCTGAAATATATATATATATATATATATATATATATATATATATATATATATATATGTGAGATAGATAGATAGATAGATAGATAGATAGATAGATAGATAGATAGATAGATAGATAGATAGATAGAATAGGCAGAGTCAAGAAGACGCCAGCCAGCTGCCAAGGAAACAAGACATGTACAAAATGAGGTAATGCCACATGGCAATACATAAATTAAAAGAAATGGGTTAATTTAAGATGTGAGAGTTAAGTAGAAATAAGCCTGAGCCATTGACCAAACAGTGTTGTAATTAATATAGTTTCTATGTGATTATTCGGGTCTGAGCAGCCAGGAAACGAAAGCAGAGTCTCTGTCTACAACTAAACACCTCAGAAGTATAAGTGCATGTGGTCACCAGGATAACAGCAGAGGAGGACACCAGTGACAGTGGTAGTGGTAATAAAGGTGGGAACACCCACAGCTCCACTGTAGCAAGACCGAAAACATCGAAGGTCGCAAATAGTGAGAGTGATTGGGCAGCAACAGTGGAGATGTCTAAGCTGATAGTCTAGGAGTTTCGTGTTATCTTACATTTTATTCGTTTGTTTATATAAGTGTCTGTATGGGGACACATTTGTGCCATAGTGCACAGAGCACGACTTATGGGATTCAGTTCTCTGCCTCTAGCATGTGGAACCTCATGTTCAAACTCAGTCCTCAGACTTGGTAACAAGCCCCTATATTCACTGAGCCATCATGCTGGCCCTGCACATTTTCTGCAGTATGAGGTACAAGCTCCTTGTTCCGTCCCGCCCAGCTAACATACACCCGAAATAACCACACAGAAACTGTATTAATTAAATTACTGCCTGACCATTAGCTCTAGCCTCTTATTGGCTAACTCTCACATCTTGATTAACCCATTTCCATTAATGTGTATCTCCACTTGACTGTGGCATACTGGCATGAGTCTAACAAGGGTCTGTCTCAGGCAGGAGAATCATGGCGTCTGCCACACTTCCCTTCTTCCCAGCATTCTGTTCTATCTACTCTGCCCACCTAAGGGCTGCCCTATCAAAAAGCTAGGCAGTTTTCTTTATAGTTTTCTTTATTCAACCAATGAAAGCAACACAAATATAGAAGGACCTCCTATACCATCTTTCTCTTGACTTTGTATAATTATTTTAATTATCTCTAACTCTGATCCTAACTCTGGGCCTTATTATGAGGCAACCATACTAATGAAGTAGTAACTGGAAGAAAGAAAGGTTTTCTAGAATCTCTCCATCAGTTAACAGGAGCAAACAATTATAAGTGTGCCTAGGATTGATTAGCCAAAGGTTCCAAGAAGGTCTGAAGGCATGAATCAGCAGTACAGAGCACTTGTTGCTCTTCCAAAGGACTTAGGTTTAATTCTCAGCACCCACACAGCAGTTTACATCAGTCTGTAACTCCACTTCCAGGGATGAAGCATCCTCTTCTGGCCTCCAGAGCCACTGCATAAACATAACACACAGACATACATATAGACAAAAGACTCACGCACACACACACACACACACACACTGAAGAATTTTTCTTTAAAGTTCTATACTCACCAGTGACGGAAGTGCTGGTGGGTAGGGATAGCTGCAGACTGAGGACATAGCTAACAATGAATAAATAAATAGATGGGCTGTCTCATGGCCGTTGCTTTGCCCTCCAAGCCTCACCCGAGACACCCGAGACAGCCTGGTCTTGGTGAGCTCAGCTTGTGCCTCTCCTACTCTCTGACTTGGCTCAGGCCCCAATTCTCGGCTTAAACCCTGGTCAAGTGCAAGCACGCAAAGACTGATGAAAGAGTGTGAAAGGACCATCCCTGCATGATAGAAGCCTGGGGATTTCCAGGCTGTCTCTGCTCCAGGGAGCCCCCCACAGAGCAGCCCACCCTGGTGTGCCATCTGTGGCTATGGCTGGGTGTCCTCTCTGCACCCTGATCAGATGCCATTAGGAGTCCTCTGTTTCCTAATGCAGACTACATTGGGTATTGTTTGTGACAGCAGTGCCCCACCCCTGTAATTACTTAATTCTTCTGGAATGTGGCGGACTGGCATTGGGCTCTGAACCGGGCCACAAGTCAACTTTGTCCTTGTTACACAGGACACCATTTACCTAGAGCTGCAGCAAGGGTCAAAGTCCCTAAGAGAAGAGAGATCTCTTTGGGTTAAATTTGAAATTAGACGTGGGATGTACATCTTTGGAATCCCTCGCATATCCTCCAGAGACCAGCAAGGGACAGTTACTAAATGTAGTGTGTTTGTGATTCCTTTTCTCCCTGCCTCGCCCCTCCCTCCCTTAAGATGCTAGGACTCAAAGCCAAATCCATTAAACAATTCCTACTTTGATTTGCAAAAACCAACAGACATTCTGTGAGCACAGCGAGCAAGTCTTTTCTTGCTTCTGAGTTCGGGAGTAAAGTGTCTTTCCATTCAGGTCCTCTGAGGTATGTCAGGCTGAAGGGTGATCTAACTCCATTTTCAAGGTAAAAGGAGTGTTCATTGTCCACACCATTCTTTTCAGTCATTCTCCTGTTGGGGAACCCACGGGGGCTGATCACTCAGCCTTGATTCCTGCATCTTCAAGCGAGAAATGCAAGATTCCATTCACAAGGCAAACACAGCGGAACGGGATGTTCCCCAGGCAGGGCTTGACCCTGCACATATGCTCCAAAGGCACTTGATGGGGAGAGGCTTGCTAAGTGGACACAACAATGAATTGTAGAGGAGGAAGTAAAGGAAGAGGTAGCTGCGAATCCAGCTCAGAGTTGTCTCACACAAAGCCCTCCAGGAACAGTAACCGACAACCACCGAGGTCACATAGCCACAGCTACAGAGCAACAACTACACAGGTCCACACTCCTGGGCTGAACCCTTCCATCTACAGACCAAAGGACAATGTCGTGGCTATGGAAAAGACATCTGAAATCCCCTCTTTGTCTTTCCTCTATGTTATTTTACATCAGAAAATAGCCTTCCAAGTGTAACACTGTTTCTTACAATTGTTGGCTGGGGACACCCCTGATGGCAATGCACACTTGTAATGTTACAAGTATCTTCCCTGTCTCTGCTGCCTTACCTCTGCTTCCTGTTACTGTGATGAAAATGCCCCGACCAAAGCAATTTCAAGGGGAAAAGGGCTGATTTGGCTCTCAAGCCCAAGTCATAGTCTGTCATTGCAGGGAAATCAAGGCAGGAACTTGAAGCAGCTAGTCACAACACAGCCACAGTCAGAAGGAGAGAGAAATGAATTAATGTACCTGTGCTTTCTACTACTCTTTTCTCTCTACTCCATAAAACCCAGAAGCCCCTGCGCATGGAATAGCTTCACCCATAGTGGGCAAGTCTTCTTGCCTCAATATGATAATCAAGACAACTCATAGACATGTCCACAGGCAAACCTGATCTACTTCTAGCAAGTTCTCTAGGCGATCTTGATTTGTACTAAAGTTTGAAGATGTGTCAGTTACGTTTTTTTATTGCTCCTGATTAAACACCATGACCAAAGCAACTTGCAAAAGAAAGAGTTTATTGAGGGTTACAGAGTCCATGAGGGCAAAGTAGAGGCAGGCATGGTGGCAGGAGCAAGAGATTGAGGGCTCACATCCCACACTGCAAACAAGAAGCAGAGAAAATAAACAGCCAAACAGCGTGAGCCTTCAAACTTTCTAAGTCTGCCTCTAGGCACATACCCCTTCCCACAAAACCACACCCCCTAAGCCTCACCAAACAGTGTCAAAAACTGAAGACCTAGTATCCACATGCCCGAGACTCTGGGGGCCTTTCTAATTCCAGCCACCATAGACAATGATGGATCATGACCACAACTGGATAAATGTCTAGGCAAGCCTTATCTCGAAGTGGCCTGGGTCTCAGTTTGCTCTCTATTGCTATGATAAAATACCATGACCAAAAGCAACTTGGAAAAAAAGAGTGTTTATTTCATTTTGCAACTTTTAGTCCATAACTCAAGGCAGGAAATTGGAGGCGGTAACTGAAGCAGAGATTATGGAGGAACAATGCTCACTGGCTTGCTCCCTATGGTTTGCGCTGCCTGCTTTCTTATGCACCCCAGAACCACCTGCTATGGGGGTATAAGCACAGTGGGGTGGGCTCTGCTACAGCAGCCATCAATCAAGACGATGCCCCACAGGCAACTTGCCTACAGGCCAATCTGACGGAGGCATTGCCTCCATTAATATTTCCTCTTCTCAGATTTCTCCAGGCTTGTGTCAAGCTGACAAAACCAACCAGTAGAGCCTGGAAGACTGTGACTGACAGGCGTGGTTGACTGACTGCTCAGTAGTGTTGTATTTTACCCTCCCCTGGAACCCAAGACTACAGACTTAGAACGTGGGGCATTCTCTTCCCTAGTCTAGCGGATAGTGGGGACCTTGATTTTGAGTTCTCATCGATGAAATGTTTGAAAACTCCACCAGACACCTTAGGAAATATCTCTTTCCAGATCAGAAAAGGGCATGTAAGGAAAGCCTCCACAGCATTGTCAATCTTTGCTCCTGTTTTTGGATATAGTGTGTTGGAGTCAGCTGCCTCTTATCTGCAGCCATCTTGTCATCACGACATTACAATCAAGAAGCCTGCAGGGCCACCAGCTCAGAGCAACAGTGCTGTTGCAAGCTGCATGGTGCAGATGATATTCCCTTCATAAACAAAGAAAATGTTGGTCTGGTTAGACAACTATTATTTTATTATTTTTTTCACTTTATTTATTTATTTTTTTTTTGGAGCAGAGTCTTCTTCCATCCTGTTCATAGCCCCATTAGCCACTAGGTCTGGCATCTGTAAATCTTTTTTAACTTAAAAAAAAAATCTATCATCATATTTATCATTGTACTGAAGAATGCTGCCTCTATGATAATCATAAGTAACCATCATATAACAAAATGTGCATTTTTGTATAACTTATACTAAGATTAAACAAATTTAGTTTAAAGATGGAATGTTGGCCTGTTAAAGAGGTGACTGATGGTGCAGTCAAAGAGAGGAGGAGGACGAACACACTGGTATCACCTGCCTTTGTCAAGGTGTGGGGTCTCCCTTCCCGAAGTGTGCCACACAGATCCTAAAATCAGATTTTGCTCTTTTCTGTTTGGAAGTTAAGATTGCTTAACTCAAGGGGTCCAGTGAGACTGAGTCTTTGTGAAGACCACAGGGGAAAGAGAAGCCACACTGTGCCTCTTCCTGTGTGTTGAATAGCATCTTTCTAGAAGGCGTTGAAGTCGTGCCCTCAGAAACATACATACAATCTTATTTGAAAATAAAGTTTTACCAGATGGTAAAAATGAGGCAATTAGAGTGGATTCTAACCCAGTGTGACTGTATCCCTCTAAGAAAGGGGAGTTTGGGCACTGAAGTGGCCTGATCAGAGGGGGATCCTGAGCGGTGCACAGAGACGGTCACATACAAGCCAAGGAATGCCCACAGCTACCAGAAGTCATAAGAAGGACCTGGAATGGACCCCCACAGCCGTTAAGAGGTCCTGTCTCTATCCATGTCAACCTCTTTTCTAGATTCTTCTGACTGCTGATGGCACTAGGCATTCCCAGCTTGTACGTCTCTGAATTTTGCCACTCTGAATATAGAAATGGCCTTCTATATCTCTGTCTCTTTTAAGGACAGTTGTCATTGGCCTTAAGGGATCTGAAGATATTTACCTTAATTATATCCACAAGATCTATTTATAAATAAGGCCACATTCACAGAAACCAAAGTTCAAGACCCATGCATATGCTTTGGAGATATACAATGCAGCCCACAGGACTGGGAGCAGCCTTGTGGACATTTCTATGGCTTTCTTGACCTACAACTGAAACATTTTATTGTAACCCAGGTGCATCCAGAACTTTCCTCTTGGTTGGTTGAAAACCCTCAACACTTGACATGAAGAATTTAAGTTAGAAAATAGGATTCCATGGTTTATAACATAAGAAACCTGCAAACAACACATCCTAGGTGTGAGACAGAAGGAGGAAGCAGAGTGGAGTGAGGAAAGATGTCACCATTCTCCAGTGTCTTCTTGTTTTCCTAGTCCCCCCTAGTCCAGGCTCCACCTTCTCAGATTGCATCTGTCTTCCTACAGCTCAGGACGCTACAGGATCATTGGTTCTTTTAGATGAGCCAATGGATATCCACCATCCCATCACCCAGGAGCCTGACCCAGGGAGATGAATAGCCCAAGCCAGCCTGTGGGACACAATGAGAGCTGGCCCTGACATAAAATCACAGGACTCGAATTTATTCACTATTCCTCCTCGCCATGGACATGGCTGGTGTCAGGTTTTGGCCTCATTCTAAGTATGAAATCTCAGTGATAAATTAAATCAATTATCTTGAGAGTCCCTAAAGGAACAATACAGGCTGGGATAAAGGATACTAGGGGGTCCCCAAAGAGTTACTCTTTCTGTTAGCTGCAGGGGCTGGCCCATCGCTCCAGTTCCTTCCACACCACAATTGCCTGTACCCGCTCACTTCGGAATTTGGACAGTCATTGAGGTTTTTTTTTTTTCCTTTCTTTCTTTTGCATATGATCAGTATGGAGATTTATGGAGACGCTTGCTTTTTATGCAGCTAAAGAGGGAAACATACACACACAGTCTACACAATAGCAGCAAATGAACCTTCGCCAGCTCCGCACACATTTATACAGCAACAGCAGACATAGTGACACCAGACTGCGAGGAGAGAGAGCAAGCTTGTCAATATTTACAGAGACCAAAATGGGGAGGCCTCATGTTTTTCCTTCCTTCCCTCAACAAACACGGGTGGAGGCCAGGGTCTTGGCACCGGAGGAAGAGATGGGGATCACGGAGCCCTGTCTGAAGGCACCCAGGGTTTGTGAGATGTGATTCCCATGACACAATCAAGTGCTGTGGGTTTGGATGTGGGATGATGCCAGGTGATGCCAAGGCCTGAGGGGGATGCAATGCATGACAGCAATGACCTCTGACCCTGTGCTTCAGAAGAAAGCTCAAAGAGGCACCCCTAGTTCGATCCTGAGAGATGTGTAAAACAATGGGGAGCAGGTATTCCATGACCACCTCAAAAAGCAAGGCCATTTGAAGCCTACAACTTCTCGACTTGAAAGTGAACCCCAGTGAAGAAACGCTCCTTGTTAAACCTCTCTGAATCCTGTACACGTTGGCTTTCTCCTTACTGTGACCAAAACACTAACAGGAACAGCCTCAATGGGAAAAGAATCATTACTCTGGTGTGTGTTTTCAAAGGAGTGAGCCCTTGTTGCACAGCCCCGTGCACTTGGGCAGACTGTCCTAGTGGGCACCTGTGGAGAAAGAGGCTCTTCACTCCTTCACTCCTGTGGGTGGAGGGATGCCGCCTTCAGAATTCCTCAAACCCCATTGGTCGCCACAGTCTGAGCTCCTGTGCTCCAGCGAGGAGAATGCACATCGGGTCCCAGGTAAAGCAAGCAGCATTCCGTGTTTGTTTTTAGGAGGTGAGAGCGCACAAAGCGGAAAGGGCAAGTTCAGAGGGTGGGCATTCTCTGAGTGGACAGTCCCAATTTCCTCACCCACCTCCTGGCGGGTGGACCATCCTGGAACTGATAGAGGTTCTCTTAGAAACCATCTTAATCCACACTTCGGTCTGTTACAATCAGATGCGGGGTGCAGTGTATCTGAAGTGTAACTGCCCGCAAAGCTGAGAAGTTTACGAGGGAAAGCACAGTGACTCTTCCATGAGTTCCACAGGAAGAGAGTCTCTGTGATCTGACCTAAGTCTGTTGTCAAGCTTTCCTGGAGCCCTGTCCATCATCCTTCCTCTAGTCAGCTGGAGCCTTCTTACTGTCTTCCTCTGTGCCCAAGGCCTTATGGTTTTAACCCCACACTCACCTTATGGTGGACACCAAGCAGGAAGAGAGGAAGGGACCAGAGAATAAGGAAAAAAAATAAAAAGACAAGTCCCCAGTGACCTACTTACTCTCCTAAAGTTTCCAGAACATCCCAAAACAATAGCCTCAAATGAGGACCAAGTGTTCAAAGCAAGAGTCTGTGGGCACATTTCACATTATATTCAAAAGCCTCTCCTAAGGTGTGTGATTGACAAGCCCACTAGCTGTCTCCTTCAACCATGGATAAAGTCACCTGACCCCTCCACACTTTTCGGGGGTCCATTGCAGTCTGAGGAGTAAGGTTGTGTCTCAGCCTGCAGGCTTCTTGGTCTTTTCAACTCCGGCTAATCTATTTAGGTCCAAAAACATGGGGGCCTACTCACCTGTCTGGTCAATCAAAAGAACGCGTGTGTTCATGTGTGTTTACAACAATGGGGTTTGTAAGTGTGAGGCCTGAGAATGAATAAGTCCAAAGGTTCTGGGTTAGGATGTGGTCTTGTCATGCATAGTTTTAGTAGCCTTTATTTCTCTAGTTAATCCCTCCTCCACGGCATGGAAGCAGGGCTAGTCACATGCTGGCCTGAGCTCTCGGTCCCTTGGGTGGAAGTGAAGAGGGCTCATTGCATGGTTCCAGCCTGAACTGCAAAGTAGAAGGCCAGAGTCCTACTTGAAACTCTAAGTCAATGGTTCTCAGCAGGTGAGTTGTGACCCCTTGGGTGGGGGCGGGTGTCGAACAACCCTTACACAGGGGTCACCTAAGACCGTTGGAAAACACAGATATTAACATTACAACCCATAACGGTGCAAAATTACAGTTATGAAGCAGCAATGAAAATAATTTTATGGTTGGGGCTCACTGTCACATGATGAACTGTGTTAAAGGGTCACAGTGTCAGGAAGGTTGAGAACCTCTGTTCTGTCTCTCTTTGGTGCATTGCCTTTCTCTTCTGACTTCTTCCCTCCAAACCCAGCAGAATGAACTCCTTAGGTCCCGGGTGATCTCTCAGGTCACAGGGCAAGGCGCCCCGTTCCTCCACCGGGAGGGACCGAACCTCCCACAGCAGGAATGACAATCAGTCCCCTCCAAATCTGTGGTGTGTATCCTACAGTCACTCAGTCCATGTGACTGGCCCCTGGTTTGCTGGATCAGGAGGCAGAGCCGTGACGCTGCAGAGAGCATCTTTTCTTGAGCCAGCCCCTCTCCTAGCCAACATGTGGTAGCCTCATGGAGGTTGTCCGGCTCCATGCCGTGGAAATTGAATTTAGCAAACATTTCGAGCAGACTAAACCTCTCTAACAATGAGCCCAAAGTTTCATAGCAAAGCAATTTCACTTGGTAATTTGTTCAGCGCTCAACGCTTTTAGTTCCTCTAAGTTCATCTCTCACTAAATTATTTTCCAAGACCATTCATTTCTAACATAATAAGGCATGTGATAATGAGACCTTCGCCAGATGGGTGCGTATCTTACAATGCCTTATTTTCTGTCTTGGAGATTTAATCAAATTCACTAAGTTAGGAGACCATAATAGATATTTTCAATAATATATGTTAAAAGGGTTTTTATAGGATGTCTTGCGATTTGCGAATAAAATCAGACAGAGTGTATGTTTGCTACTTCTACTAGGTGATGAATTAACTGACCCAGGGGAGTCGGATATGTTCCCACTTCCAGATCTTGTCAACCCAGCACCCTCTGGGCTAGTCTTTTTGAGAAAGTCGCTAAATCGAGATGCATTTTATCACAAGGTAAAAAAACTATACATCTTCTGTTGGCTTCCTTAAAAGCCTAAACAAGAGTAAGGAATCACCATTGCTTATAAATGATCTTCTCTAATAGCCCCCGCACTACTTGCAAGAACTAGTGGCTTGGGGGATCTCCAGCTGCTTCTCAGTTGTTTTTTTTTCTTTTTTTTTTTTTTTTTTTTTTTTGAGTCATTATAACTCGCTCAGGGTCAAAACGACTCTAAAATTACCCAAAAGATGCTATCTGTATTCATTTTCGAGAAGGGCCTGTGTGCTGGTTAGTTTCTTATCTACTTGACACAAGCTCAGGTCAACTGAGAAGAAGGAACCTCCGCTGAGAAATGCCTACATCAAAGCAGCCAGTAGGTAAATTGGTAGGGCATCTCCTTGATTGATGACTGATGCCCAGTTTGCGGAGGATGGCACCAAGCCAGGTGGTTGTGGATGCTATAAAAAGCAGCTGAGAAAGCTATGTGGAGCAAACCAGGAGGAAGCACTCCTCCATGGCCTCTGCTTTAGTTCCTGCCTTGACTTCCCCCAGTGATGCACCATGACAGGGACATGTAAGCCCTTTCTACTATAAGTTACTTTTGGCCATGGTGTTTATCACGGCAACAGAAAGCAAAGGAGGACAGCCTGCTATCTGTGTTTAGATCGCACCCGTGAGTGTTTCCTCACAGCCCACAGACTCTTGTTCTGTGCCACTTAGCAATGTTCCTATCACATCCTGTATCTTCAGTATTAAACCAAGGCATGATGGCATGTGACTGGCTTTTGTCTGTGGACCTGAGAGGGGAAGGGGCTTCTGAGACACCCGCTGTGACATGGTGCATGGAGAGGGTGGTGTCCCTACTCAAATGTCTCTTTTGGAAACTGCCTGAGCCGCTTGTAAGGGGACAGAGTAGAAACAGTGTGGGTGTTCAGTACAAGGCTTTAAAGGTTCACTATACATGTGCCCATGACTTTCTTTATTAAGCATGCTTTTATTTGGCCTCACTGGAGTGATAAAAGGTTTAGTTAAACTGTACTGTTTTTGGAAAGGTGTACCTACAGCGGTTCCTAATGCAGGCCTGTTTAATCTTAGAGTCTGTTAACCATAACCAACTTCAGGCCAGACTAGTCAGTCACTTCATCCTCCAGTCCACCTTGTATTGATCCAAAGTGATGCCTGTCATGGTGAACTCATACAGAGTTGTCAAAAACAAAACAAAAACAAAATAAAACAAACAAAACAAAAAGCCAGACAGTGGTGTATGCCTTTAATCCCAGCACCCAGGGAGGCAGAGGCAGATGAAACACTGTGAGTTCAAGGCTATCTTGGTCCACAGAGTGAGTTCTAGGACAACCAGTGACAGACAGAGAAACCCTGCCTGTCTTGAAAACAAAACAAACAAATAAAAGAAATAAAAACAAACAAACAAACAAATTCTTCCAACAAGGGGAGGGACTCCTTCCTGGAAGGGAGGTGGTAGCCCTAGAGTGTAAAGGTCACAGAATTCAGAATCACTAGGCCCGACTTTAAAAATCACAGGCTCTCATTCTTGTGGTTCTTGTGATGCAAATGTACCCAGCTTTCTCTCACCCAGGGGCCTCCTTGAACTCAGCCATACAGGAAGCTCCCCTGCCCCTGTGGTCCTTCATCTCCACCTCCTCAGGTGATCAACTCTCCTTCATTCTATCAAATCGATAGAAATTCTGGAGAGTTCCACCAGGAGTGCCACGTGTTCCTAGCAAAACTGAGGTCCCTTCTCATGGTTCTTAATCTCATTGATAAACGTAATTTAAGAACAAACTCAAAAGAAAGCATGCAGATAATTTTACCTGAGTTAAAAGATAAACCACATGGCGGGGAAACTGTAAATCTAATCAGGAAGCTGCCCGGAGAAGGAAAGAGACAAGCCATGCCGTTTGAGTTAAGTCTGCAGGCTCAGCCATAGGAGTCAGTCACATGTCCAGACAAGCTTCCTCAAAGTGATAGGAGTTGGGGCGGGCTTCAGACAATGAGTAAAGACGCTTAAGAAAGAGATTGACTCAGGAAAGGAAAAGTTATGCTTTTCTGAGTAAGGGTTCATACGTGAAAAGTTTTTATAGCCCTATAAGCCTCTCCGCCCATGCAATAATCCAAATCAAACTAAAGAAGAAAAGGCCCAGGTTTGATGGATCTCAGTGGTTCCGGTGACCTTCCAGCTCCCCCTGGGATGGAGATGGGAAGGAAGAGCAGGAAAACCATGGAGAAAGAAAAGGAAGACCAGAAAGACCACGTGTTCGTTCTCTGGGGGCAGTTTAAATAGCCTGTGGAGTGGTCTTGACCCTCTCTGGAGAGGGGTCACCTTTTGGTGAGCTTTCTCAGAGGTGGAGTCTGGAGTGCGGCAGCTCCCAGGGGAGGGAGCCTGGAATGGAACCCTCCTTCTAAACATTTCAGACTCCCTGGACACATGGATGCCAGAGGCTGGGGTGAAGCCCCAACCCAAACGATATGGTGTAGCTACGGTTGTGCCTCCATAAGCAACTGTAGGGAGCATGGTGATGTCAGGAAGGGAAAGTACTTCACCTCGTTAACTATTCCTTCTATCTCTTTAGCATAGTGTCTCAGGGTGGTCCTGTGGCCAGGTAATAGATCCATCCAATTGGATGAACTCTTAAGTGAACAGACAATGACATATCTCCACCAGAGGTGGAGTCTATTCTTTTAGCTAGGAGGCAGCAACTTTGTTGTAATAGGAGTGGCAGGGTTGCGTCCCGGGCACCCGGCCGCCCACACGGCCAGCTTTATATCCGAAATAATTACACGGAAACTGTATTCTTTTAAACACTGCCTGGCCCATTAGTTCCAGCCTCTTATTGGCTAGCTTGCCCTTTATGGACCTATAATGCCTGCTCCCACAAAGGCAAGGCCCTTATGAACTAACTCTCTGTCTTAGGCTCCAATAGATTCTCAGGTGTGTGTGGGGGAGGGGCGGGGGGTGGTAACAATAGGCAGAAGTGTTTCTTGGAGAAGATAGCATCCAGGTACATTTTTGATGGCAATTGAATATCTCCCCCTGTCTTTATATTCCCAGGGGCTGAGGAGGCATCAATAGGCATTTGCTCAATGCAGTTGAACTAATTCACAAAAATCTTCTCAGCTCTGTACTTTCAAAAACCTTCTATTTTCCCTCAAGTCATTGTCTTCATGCAAACCAGGAAAAAGTTAATCTTTTTGAATTTCCATCAGATTTCTATTTCTTTTGGATATTGTGATTTTAAATATATGTCAGCATTTTAATTATAAGGAATCCAATGTACATGAATATTTTAGCATTCTTGGTTTCATTAATAAAAACACTTAGATTAAATTGTATGACTTGTACTTTTATTTCTCTAGAACAGATTTATAGATATCTGCTCCGGTTATTCTATTGTTCAGAGTTTTAATTCATTACGCCTGTGTATGCAAAAAAAATCTGTAGTAAATATCTTGTATGATTCTATCTCCTTAATTGCATGAGATAGTCCATGCAGCGAACTCTGGGTATTTATTGGCAGGAAGGTGTGAAGAAGAACGCTAAAAAGAAATCCCACACTAGCTCAAAATTGAGTGTAATAGAGGGTTATTTATTTAAGGGTAGACTCGCAGATTACAGTCCTCTGCTTGAAAGGGGGACAGGGACCAAATCCCACAGCCAGAAGAAAAGGCGATCACTTTACATGGACAAATATAAGAGGCCACATCCAAGTGGGCGGGTAACTTAAAAACTACTGCCTGTAGGAATTATTACTGCAAAGGTGGGTCTTCAACTTCCTTTAATGGATTCAGAATAGAGTCCATTCTGTGAACTTGCAGATAGGTCTGTGTTTCTTCCCCACATAAGCAGCTAGACTAAGTCCCCACCAAAAATACAAGAGATGACTCATAGCTCTGTAGCAAGAAGAGGGGCAGTGGGACTCTTTGTGAGTGTGGGTCCCAGAGAGTGGGGATGTAAATCAGAATAGCCAACGTGGTCTCTAACTCCACATTCACACTGTGGTACCTCTGTGTACACTCACACACACACAAACACACACACACTGTATATGTGTGTATGTATAACTTAAAATTCTTTGCATTTGGAGAGACATGCAAAGCTCACACCTGCAATCATCATTGCTATTGCTATTTTGGCACAACACAAAACATGTATTTTCATGAATGTGAAAACTACAAGATTTGACAGAGTAGCTGAGTGGGGCTCTCTTGTGTCTTGGGTCTCCTAGCTGACCACCTAGGCCAGCTGAAGTGTCATGTGTACTGGAAGAAGCAGAGTTTGAATGGGACGGATGTAGATGAAGTCAGGCTCAAGAATCCGTCCCCAGAGCAACAACAGAGAAAGGGCTGTTGGTCACTGACCCTCAGGTCTCCCTTGGAAGGGACAGTTTGGACATGGTCATGCATGGTGGGGTTGCTGTGAAGTCAAGATGAGACACATATGCGACACTGGCCAGGACATTTTACTGCATTTGACAGAGGTACAGAAGGCAATGGTGACAGTCTGGCTCCCAGTAGGTTTATAAGTACACATAGCAGGAGGTCGTTAGTGGTGTCTCGTACTTAGGTGTTCTGAGGGGCTCTGGTTCCCTGGCTGCTATCACATGATGAGCAGCTACGGCTCCTCCTCTCCACCACTCCCTTCTGTAGGCTCTTTTCCAGGTTTCAAGCCCGCCGGGCTAAAAGGACTTATTTCCAAAGAACAGAGCACATTTATCATGTGGCAAGGTCCAAGCTCAAGCTGACACAGGAATGTGCCCCGGAGGAACGGCTGTTGGGTAGCTCTAGAAAGTCCCCTCACAACCCAGAGTAACTGCTCACGTGGACGCCTTGTGGTTGAGGAAGTCTTTTGTCCTCAGGACAGTGCATGAAGAAAATCAAGCAAAAGCCCTTCCTCCCACCATCTCTGAACTTCCTGGCATCCTGGGGTCTCAACCCCCCATACCCAGGCAGACACGTAGGCAGAAGCACTTCCATCTATCCCTTTGACAGTCTTGATGCGCTTTGTGAGGCTGCCAAGGAATGTGGCTGTTCAGTGAGTTCTGTTAGCGTGTGTCCCGGGCTTCTGTGTTCGCCTCCTCTTGGCAGCTGGAGCTACCTGAGGTTTGATAGGAGCAGGGGAGACCAAGGGATGTGCTTCACCAAAGCTCAGCCAACTGCAAAGGAGTGTGTACCCATGGGTGGGAGATAGGTTGAATTCTTTTACGAGGTATATGTGTGTGTGTGTGTGTGTGTGTGTGTGCATGTGCGCGTGCGGCTATGAAAACCAGTATTGTTTCTCAGGTGACATCTACCTCAGTTTTTTGTGACAGTGCCTTTCATTGGTCTGGAGTTTTGCCACTCAGGTTAAACTGGCCAATGAGTGCCAGGGATCCTCTTGTCTCCTCCTCCCCAGCACTCCGATTATAAGCACCTGCCACAGCCTCCAGCATTCTGCGTGGGTGCTGGGAATTGAACTCAAGTCCTCGTGCTGGTGAAGAAAGCGCTTCTCTGAGATGGCATCTTCCACCCTCTGATGAACCCTTAAAGCCTCCACTTGATCACGCTCCTGATTCTCGGGGATTCAGAAGCTGGATTTTCCGTGCTATCTTCTAATCTGTCTAAATGCACAAGTGGTTTTTGCTAATCTATTTATTTACCTCTAAAGTGTTGCGTATCTTTTTGAAAAACACAGGCTGAAGAGAATGAAATGATTTATCACCTACCCAGAACCACCATTTGGTGGCAAGTGACAGAGCCCATCATTTCTGCAGGTGTGTTTCCGCTAAAGGTCCTTGGGAACAAAAATGAGGGATGTGTCACTCAGAATGAGAGACAGGCAATGCCACAGGAGAAAGAGCTACCGGGCATACTTTTACAAATTAGCATTGTGTGTGTGTGTGTGTGTGTGTGTGTGTGTGTGTGTGTGCGTGTATACAGTACTCTCGTCTCGTGTTCCCTGAGAAGGGAAGACAGTTTCAGACGTCAGTTCTTGGCTTCTACCCTTATTTGAGATAAGGTGTCTTTGTTGTGGCCCAGGCTAGATGGGCCATGAGCTTCCGCCTTCCATTTCTCTGTGGGAACGCTGGGATTACAGACACTTGCAAAGCTTATCTAGCTTTCCCACAGCTTCTGGGGACTAGATCTCCGTCCCGATTCTTGCACGGCAGGTGCTTCCAGCCCTCAAGTTTCAGATAGAAACTTAAGTTTGATGAGGACTGGAGGGAATGGTAGGGCTGTTCAGCAGAGGGAAAAGCTTGTGTAACAACGGTGATGGATGGAGCAGTCCCAACATGGAGCAGTCTCAACTCCTGAGTGGCTGGGCAGTGTGCAGATGGGAGGTGAGTGAGAGGCAAAGGTGTGTGTTCGTAGGAATGATAATGATCCCTGTAGGGTCAAATATTTGAGGGCTTGGTCCCCAGTTGGTGGAACTGTCCAGTGAGAACCAGGAGTGGCCTTGTTAGAGGAAGGGGTGCCACTTCTTGGGAGTGGTCCTTAGAGTTTAAAAATCTAAGTCATTCCCAGTTAGTGCTCTCCCCCTCCCCCCCCCCCGGTGTGCCTCATGCTTGTGTCTCAAGATGTAAATTCTCAACTATCACTCCAGCCCCATGCCTGCCTGCTCGCTGTGTTTCCTGTGATAATGGTCACAGAATCACCTTCTGAAACCACTAATAAACTCTTCCATAAGTTGCCTTGGTCACGGTTATCTCATCACAGCAATAGAAAAGTAACTTCAACAGGGTACTTACATAGGAACTTTCTACCTCACATGACTTCAGTTCTGACCCAAAACCCCAAATCAAAACTCTGAGAGGTTTTTATCTCTTCTAAGATTCCAAATGGAGCTGTTCCCCTCTGACCTCTTGTGATTGGTCATGGTTAAATGAAGATACAAGAAAAATGTCGCCTAAAATCGCCTTCAAACTGTGAAAAGAAGGTGTTGATAAAGACCGAGTGAAGCTGAGGCAGGCAGGGCAGGCCTGTCATCCTGGCTACTCAGGAAGTTGAGGCACAGGAATCAAAAGTTCAAGGCCTGCATGAGCCACAGAGTGAGTTCAAAGCCAGTCTGGGCCACTTAATGAGACTATCTCGGAGCTGCAGAAATAAGTACTAGGCTAAGCAGGCATCGTAAGTGTTGGAGCCCGCAGGCCCCTGGCATGCACAGGCCCTGGTTTCCATAGGAGTGTAAAACCAATACAAACAAACACGTACATGAAATAGGAGTGAGTTTGTGTTTAGACTTGAGTCTCATCCAAAGGTCTTTTTACATATGCAAATATTATAATTTAAAATATATCTACACTCCAAAGCAAACATATGAGATAAGGGACACTCAACCTATACCAAATTTATTTCTCTTTTGTTTATTGATTAAAATTGTTCTTTGACACAATTTCATAAGTGTCATAACACATACTGCCCACTCTTACCCTCCCCCTCCCTGTCCACACCCCCTGCTTCCCACAAATGTCCCTTACATTCACATCTGTTCATTTTGTTTTGTGACCAACTGTGTTTCCCCAGGCGCATCTGGGTGACCATGGGTTTGGAACTATGTCCTGGAGCTTGGTGGGCTCAGAAATGAGGACACAATTAAGTACCACGGTTTGCCCACTCCCAGAATGCATTAGTTCAGCAGTAAGGGGTGAGGTTCCCAGAGCCACTCCCCAGTCTGCGACTCTGTGCTGGCCCAGGGCAGGCGTTCGATATTCCTGTGAGTTCATGATGATGATGACAGAGGTCCGGTCAAGTCTAGTGGATGACCACATACAGTCCCTAGCCCTGGCTACTGGCTCTGACTGACTTCCAGGTCCTGCTTCCTTTTGTAGTATGCGTCAAGAGCCTAGACAACAGGGGAAAGCAACAGCTCTCCCACTTTGGGTGGGTTCTCCCATTTGGTAGATGAGAAAATAGAAAGTCAGAGAAATAAATGATTTCTAATGTCAAGTTGATATTAAGTGCCAAAGCTGGGATTTGAGTATGGATTACTTCAAATGGGAGAGATTAGGCAGGCAGAACCTCATTCACAAGATTAAATACAACTGGGTGAGCCCTGAGTGGGAGGAGGGAAGAGAGCAGACTCTTCCATCAACAGCAATATAGACATTTAAACAATAAGCCATGACTTTAGGTCCAGGCAATTAAAGAGGAAAATGACTGGGTTCCATGAAACAAGCATTCTTGACCATCCATAATGACAGTGCCCCGGGGAGCCACCCCCTAGGAAGCAGTTTCCCCGAAGCACCAAGAGGTGGAAATGTATTTGTTTTCTGAGGTAAGGGGCGGGCACCATCCTGATCAAAAAAGGCTCACTGCCATGCGGCTTAGAAGAGAGTCAAAATCTAAACATTTTCCAGTGGTTCGCACTCTAAGAAAGACTCTCATGCCCCCTAAATGGAAAGTTTATTTTTCTCTAATTTGTTTTAATAGTTAACGAGTTTCATGAGAGGATGTAGCAATGTAGATAAATTATTAAAAAATGATCTATTTGGAACGATGTCTAAAAACTCCCTAGTCAACAGCAGAACACACAAAGTTCAACCTATAGTTTGTATTGTGAGCACGAGAGGTTGTTATGAAGAGAATTTATCCACTTGGTGTATTTATATACGTACCTCCTTTATAACTATAGACCATGCTTAGCTGTAAGTGGACAGAGATTGAAGCCCATCTTGCTTGCTTCACACGTGTGGAGGAGCGGAAGTGACTGACAGCCACATGTGAAGTTTAATATGGTTTTAACGTTTGTAAGGCTTTCATAAAGGGGTCCATTTAAGGTAAAAAGTGGTCCAGATTTGTATCAATTTCCACTAGGGCTCCGCTTATGCCTCTTTTATTTCAACCGTGTTTGTTGGAAGCATGTCTTATGATTTATTCATTCAACAGATCTCCGTTGAACGCTTATGATAAAGCAGGAAGCTGGCTTTTTTTCCCCATGATTGGGAGTAAACAGCAACAACACCATCAATAAACAGAGCGAGCCCTTCTTCATCTGTATCCTAAGTGGGAAAGGATGGTACTCAGCTACTGAATGCACATCAGTACTGTCGCTATGATCTGGTTGAAATTCTTGGTGCTTAGAATGTTTCAGGGAAGAAAACACACGAAGATCTCTACTGTCATAGAATATTCATTTCAGCAGAGCCCAGACATAGCACAGGTGCGGTCCAGTGCATGCTGATGGCTGCTGGGGCTTGTAGAACACGGAAGGTCCCTCCCAGGCTCCTGTCAGTGTCTTTACACACGCTCTGAGGAACCCCCATGCCACATCCATTCTACAAAGCCCTGAATTGTTCGCAAGACTTGAAAACTCACTTTATAAATGGCATGCAGGGCTTTTTGCTGTGTACTGATGTATCCTTCTAGAATCTCTGCATCAGTGAGCTAGCCTGAGACTGCCCAGCAGGGACAGTGGCTAGCCATTACCAAGGTCCCACATGCGGACATTCAATTTTGTTCAGTAGTCACTTCTAGTCAAGCACTAATCCTTCAGTGGAAAGGTCACGTTTCCAGCAGCCTAGCAGGCATCGGGACTGATACTGTGCCTGTGCATGGGAGTGACCTCACAAGTATGAATGTGCAAGAACACAAACGTGTGTGCAAGGTTCACAACTCTGGAACTCAGGAGTGTAAAGTCTAGAAAAGACCATCTGCGGTCATCTTCGGTTTTGACAGGTGCCCTTAGCACAGTGGAGGGATTCCGTGGATATTCACTGTCGAGGAGTCCTAGCAAGTGCCCACGGAAGCTCTCCAAAATCCTGGATTTCCTTCAGGAGGCCTCCATTTGGGTGACACAGGTTGGTTTTTACTCCCCAAGAGAATTTAAAGAATAAGAAGAAAGGACAGGAGTGAAGAGGGGAGGGTACAAAGGAGGGAAGGAGAAGAATGGCCTCTCTTAACTGTTGTAAACATACAGCAATGTCAGGGTCCACGTGTTGAAGACTTGGTTCCCAGTGTGGCATCTTGGGAAATGTTGGTGAGAGCCAGCCCCTGATGCAGAGGAGTGTGGGATGCCAGGATCTTCCTCTTCTGCTTCTTGGTTGCAAGGACATCAGTCCTGCAGGTTCCTGTATAGATGTGCTGTCTCAGTCCAGACCCTAGGGAATACTGCTGGTCTAAATCATCCAAACTCATAAGACAAAATAAACCTTTCTTCTTGAGTTGATCATCCAGGGAACTCTTGTTACAGTGTTGGGAAACCCGACACATTAATGGTATCCTCTTTCATACATGGAGGTGGCAGGGCCAATCTAAACCTCTGTCTTTCTTGGGCTGATTTCATTCTCCATGCATGTAAAAATTTGGACATCTGGATTTTCTAGTTTATATGAAGAAATAGTTTTTATATTATTGCATCATCTTGATTTGTCCTAAAATATTAAGGAAAATTAGAATGTTGCCAGAATATTCAGTAAACTCTAAAATCAATACTGTAGACAACAGCAAGCATCTTCTGTTTTGTTTTTCTTTTATTCTCTCCTTTCCCTGTCTCTTCTCCTTTTTTTCCCTTTGTCTTCTCTTCCTCTCACTTCTCTTTCAGATTCTAGATGGCTTCTTCTTGCCCTAGGATGAAGTCCTTTTAGTCTGTCAGTGCTACTCCCAGCAAGGGACCCTCCTTCGCTCTGTTCAGGTCCCTGTCTCTGGCTGCAGGGTCACCCTCGGTATTGTGGGTGACTCAAGGGTCTCTTTCATCCCAGCTCCACTCTTTCCTGAGAACCGCACACTGATGCCATGGTCCTGAGCTCAGTCTCCAAACCTTCCCAGTGGAAGCATGCTATGGGGTGCACTCCCTGTACATTAAGAGGAGTCTGGCATGGAGGAGACAGCTCAGTCAGGAAAGCGCTCATCACGCAACCATGAGGAATGGAGTTCAAATCCTCAGCACCCACAGAAAAGCTGAGTGTGCCCTTTATCCCAGTGCTAGGGAGGCGAAGACAGAGGGATGTGTGGGGCTTGGAGGTCAGACTACCTCACCAAATGTAAGCTCCAGGTTCTGCAAGATCTTTTCAAAAATAAATCAAAAACAGGTGAGCTGAATCAGTGGATAAAGGTGCTGGCCACCAAGCCTGATGACGGTTTTATTCCTGGAAACCACAAGGTGGAAGGAGAGAACCAAGTACCACAAGTTTTTCCCTAACCTTCACATTTGTGCCTGCCAAATCCCTCCCCGGCCGCACACACACACTACATACCTGGAGTTAGTTTTTCATGGACAGAGGAAGTGCCTGGACTCTGTCTGTCTGTATCCACCTGGCCTGGAATGTGACTGTGGCCCCATGGACTCTGCCTCCACCTCCTCACTCCAAAGTACAGACAGTAATTCCCACCTCCCCAGGACTGCCAGCCGGAGCTCAGAACATCCCCCCACGAAGAAAATGATTAATGTTAAAAATCTGTAAGATGGTCCTCTCCAAACTGCAGCCATCTTTTCCCCTGGTGTGCACACGGAAGGTGGAGTCATCACCACTGAGAGGCTGGCTTCTCATCATGGCTTCTGTAGGATGCTGCCACTCCCACTGTGTGTGTTTATATGAATGCACATTATTAGAATAGCTGGGGACAGAGGCCTCCCTCATCGCTTGTCGTGGAGCTTGTGCCTGCTGGGTGAGATGGGGAAGCCCTTTTCTGGGTGGACCTCCTTACTACTCAGGCAATGAGTCTCCTCAGCCAAGTGGGTAGGTAGGGTCCACGTAGTCAGTCTCCACATTTGGTGCGGCTGCTGAAGGACAATAGGGTTTCCTCCAAGGCCCTGGCTCCGGTGCAGCACAAACCCCTTCTCCTTTTTCTCAGATCAGATTCCTCACATCCATGGTGATAGCAGCAAGTAAGTGAGTTGACGCCTGGAGTTGATGTGCCAAGAAAGTTGGCTAATGTATAGGGGCTGTCAAAGGGGCAGGAAGCAGGTGGGTCTGGATGGTAAGACTGTGTGGCTGGCAGTGGTGGCGCAAGCCTTTAATCCCAGCACTCGGAAGGCAGAGGCAGGTGGATCTCTGTGAGTTTGAGACCAGCCTGGTCTACAAGAGCTAGTTCCAGGACAGGCTCCAAAACCACAAAGAAACCCTGTCTCAAAAAAAAGAAAAGAGTCTGGACCGTATAGGAAGGGTTGAACTGTGCCCTGTCACCCTCCAGTGACCACAGGGCGCCAGGAGCCGAGCAAAGCAGAGAGACTGCAGGAAAGACTGAGGGCAGGAAGGACAGCGGAGTGATGCGGAGGGAGGAAGGAAGGCACCAGACTACTGCACCATCCCACAGGAGCGCTGGTTCCAGCCATCAGCGGGACATGCTGAGGATGGAGATAAAAGTCCTGTGCTCCTGGAATCGCCAGGCTGCTCCTGGTTAGCCTACCATGAAGATGCTACCAGCATGCAAAGGAAACACGTTTCCAGTGTTTCGCCTCTCCGGTTACCTCCAACAAGCCCCAGTGGCAGGACTTTCTCAGCTCCTGCCTCTGCCTCCTTAAGCCTGTATTTAATCATAGACTAAAGGTGACTCCCTCGGGAGGGCAATCATTACACTAACGATCCCACATGACGAGAATCAGGGCATGCGTGCAGTGAAATATATGAAAAAATAAATAAAAGGCATTAATATTTTATTAACAACCTTAAAGACCTACTAGAATAGAGTGTATTACACCAGTAATAAAAGGGATCATAACATTACGGAAACAGCAGTAAAAACAATTGCTTTCTTCCATTGCGGACGGGTGTTTCAGAGCCGAGCCCCGGATGGCCACCTACTGTACAAGGTTTTGTTATTCTTGCTGTCAGTGGGTGTGCCAGGGAGGTCTATGCTCACGACAGCTCTCCTGGCCCTGTCTGCTCAGGCTTTCTGGATGCTCTGACTCTCTGGAGTCTTCTGATAGCCTATTTCCTAACAAAAAAAAAAAAATCCCAAATGTTCCCTTCCTGCCCCTAGGTAGCTGGGGCCAGCTTAGCTGTCTGTTTGCCCAGGCTACTAGGGTCCTTAAAGGAAGTGTTCCACATGCAAAAGACAGCCCCCCACTAGGTGCATTTCCTAGCTAGGTTGCAAGTAGACTTCTTGGTGCTTTCAGGTGACCCTGCTTGAAGGGAGAATGGGTCTTACGTGTTGTCCCAGCAAACAGGGCAGGGACAGCTGTCTGGCTGCCTGGCTGCCGTGCAGCACCAACAATGCAAGCTGGTGCCCAGCAGGCCAGTTCTAGAAAGAAAACTGAACTGGTTTTGCAGTCTCCACCCATTCTACAAGGTTCCCAGCAGCCTTTCAATTGACTTGCATCTTAAAAAGCAAGACAGGTTATAAAAGTGAACCTCTTCACCATCACAGAGGTCATAGGTTCCAGAAACACGGAACGCATGCACTCAACTGTGGCCATTATCTTGACACCTTGACACGGTCTTTCCAGGTAAGTCTGCTGTAAATAAACAGTAACTCATCAACCCTCCCTCCCCAGTCTGGGCTGACTCCATTCTCCTTTCTGTCTCCTGAATCTGACTGCCCTGGGGACCTCACAACAACGGAGTCATGAGTATTAATGGCTGACTCATTTCACCTGACTGGTATAATATCCTTAAGGTCCCACTGGGCAGTAGTCTGTCATGGATCCCTTCCCCTTTAACAACTGTATAGTACCTCCTTTTAAATGCTTGGTCAAGGTATTCCGGGTGACTCCCAAAGCAATATGGACTGTTCATGCAACCCTTGCTCACCTTTCGGGGTTTGCAGGTAAACCCCTGAGGCTGAAGACACCCTATACTTAGAACACAGGGCTCAGATGGTTCAAGCTGGATCTAACCTGATCCTCTAACCAAGCCTCTTTGTTGAGGTCTGGCTTCCATGGTTCCAGAAAATACCGCACAAACTGCTAAGGGAAGGAAGCAAATTAATAGTCCCACCCAGTTGCAAGGTCTATGAACTACAGTTACCAACACGGCAAGCTATGCTTAAAGGGGCAGCATATGGCACTCACATGTTGGTGGCAGGCAACACCCATCTAATTGGACATGAGGCCCCATCAATAGGAGGGAAAACAGGCCTGGTACAAGACACCTAGTCAGCTTCCCAGAGTGAGATTATGAACCTAAGAAAATAATCTACCACCACCCCTTTGCCAGCCCAGCACTGTTCCTTGCTACAGCTTACTTATCCTTACACCAACGGGCCAGGGTAGCTGCTACCCCTCAGCGAAGAAGATGCCCATCCCAGCAAATGGAGGCTCACGTAGAAGACAAGTGGACACGGTACAGAGATCAGTGGATTGCAGGGCATTCAGCCCCAGTGACTGCATCTGAAGCTCAGAGGGCATCTGTGGGACAGAGAATGGATGGAGTCTAAGAGTCAGAATACCAGGATGTCTGCCGTGAGGCAGTCTCTTCTAGAAACGGCTGCAAAAGCAAGTCTAGAATATATGGAAACATCAAAAGACATGTAAACATGGAAGGGGACTGTCAAGGGGTCCCACCCTGAGACAAAGAGCCACGGACAACCACGGCTGCTAGGAAAAGGAAAATTACCCGGTCCCAGGGATGAACCACATATTGGGTATCTCATGCAGAGTAGTCGGCCTTGCAACATACACACACAAACAACAAAACTAGACTCAGAAGCGTGTACTGTTATATTTGTGATTACGTGTGTGTGTGTAAAACAATCATAATCAAAGAGAGAATATACGGATTTAAGAGTGGACCCATGGGAGGGTAACTGAGAGGGGAGGAATGGGGAAAGGGGTGTGATTATTTCAACTCAAAGGCTAATAAAATAAAAAATAAATAGTGTATTTGATACAACACACACAAAGTAAAGGGTGAGATACAGCATAACATCCTTATGGATCACCCAGGCAGCAAGCCATCCTCCCCTTTAAACCCTTTAATGACTGGATATTACTCCACTATGTGTGGACTGTACTTGTCTATCTATCTATGGATAACTCTCAGTTTCTATCTCTGTGTGTGCTTCTGTCTGTCTGTCTCCCCGCACTCTCTGCCTCTGCCTGTCTATCTCAGAGGACCTCCTTCTTTTGCATGCTGGGCTTCAATGGCTTTTATCAAACCACTCATGTTAGGAAGTGAGTTCTGATTTTCTTAGCTTATTGCTTTAAATACCAGAAATCTCCTTGTCTATGGACTCAAACGGAATGTTCACAAGTCCTGGCTATGAAGTTGCTAACCTCTAAGAGACAGCATCAGGGGAGGGGGGATAGAGGCTGTTCTCCTCACTGGGAAACCATAGGATTTGCCCGCTTCCTTAATCACATGAAGCAATTTATTACAATTACTCACTGTTTCTGTCTCTTGTTTCTGACTCTCTGTCTCTCTCTGTCTCTCTCTCTCTCTCTCTACACACACACACACACACACACACACACACACACACATCCTTCCTGTTAATTCTGCATCTCTAAAGAGCTTTGACCTGCGTGGTACCCCTAGGAACACACTCAAAACACTTCTACCATGAATCCCTGACATAAAGAGGCATCGAGGTGGTATGAGCCAAGGGCAAGTCACCAGGAAGAATCCCTTGTCCAGTGACATTTCTGAAGGTCCCATGGGTCTCTCTCTCTCCCTGGAAGCCTGGTGGACTTCTTTCCTAGAGTGGTCACAGCATAGTGACAGAGATAGGAGTTTAAATGGTGTACATTTCATCTCACGGTTCAAAAGACCAGGGACAGAGGTCCAGGCCTGGCCCTGAGGTGCAACGGGGCCTGCTCCAGGCCTCTCCCCTGGTGCCTCTGGCATTGCTGACTTGGTAGCATCGGCAGCTCAGCTCCTGCCTCTTCTTCCGTGAGCATCTTTGTGTGCTGTGCATCCCAATGCCTCCCTTTTAAAAAGGTGCTAGTCCCGCTGCATAAGGCACCTTCTGCTCCCCAGTGTGGTTCATTAGTGACATTGGCAAGGACCTTATTTCCACATCAGGTCACATTTGGAAGAACCCTCAATCAAGACTCCAATAAATGAACTCAAATATTGAGTGCACAACTCATCTCAAGGTCATGTCCTTTGCTTTTGAGCAATACCTAAGTGTCCACATTCATTCACACTTGGAGAGTGTGCTCTCACCATCCAGTCACAGACACCAACACCCCCCGAGAGATGGGGAGGTGATTCAGCCTCCTCTCCCTGTTCTGTCTCCCAGCCTGGGGGCTGGTGCAGTCCTGTTCATGAATTATTGATGGACCCCCAAGCTTGCCAATGCCAAGCTATCAGGCCTGTGCCTTCTGTGCCTGCCCTTCTCTCCTCTCTCTCTCTCTCTCTCTCTCTCTCTCTCTCTCTCTCTCTCTCTCTCTCTCTGTGTGTGTGTGTAGAGTGTTTCACAGAGGGAAAGGAGGAGACAAAAAAGCCATTGCAATGACAGCCCCTCTGGTTCCTCAGGCTCCTGCTTTTACTAGGCCAGGCCCAGCCTGTTCTCCAGGGCACCTGCCCACAGGGCTGTGGAGTCTCAGCAAAATGGGAGTGGCTTCTGAATGCCATTGAATAAATACAAGCCGGAACAATGTCTAACACAGCAAGCTGCCTTCATGGTTCTAAGCCAGCTGTGGCCTTCACATATGCCTACTTGAGCCTCTAATACCAGGACACAACTTTGTGGCCCCATGCCTTCACAGCCCTCTCTTGCTGTCCTGGCCCCGTACCTTCTGCCTTTCCATCCCTGCCAATGCTCACAAGTCTTCCTCAAAGACTCCAGCATTCACAGTTGTCAAATGATTAAATATTTATTATCAGGGCATTGAGTGAGGTGTTGAATAATAAATGATAAGGTCGAAGCTGCCTTAGATAATTTCTTTATCCATGGACCCTTTGATTCCAAAGCAAATATAAACAAAAAAACAAACAAATACCCTTTCATTAACATTTTTCATCAACTTTTTTGGGGGTGGGTCTGCATATGTGACAGTTGACAGGCCTTTAGCACCATGGGTTCATGAAGCTCCGCCCCTTCTCTTTCTCCTTCCCCACCCTCTCCAGCCACCAGCCCTCAGATGCACGCAAGGTGGCTCCTTCCTTGATTGTTTCTGAGCATCAGGAAGGGAAACCATTCTTTTTCTTTCCAGCTCAAATCCCTAGACCAAAAATGCAATGACCACTTGAGTATGGAGGAACCCACTCTTTTCCCTGGTCCCAGAGCAGGCCAGGGTATCTGGCACCAGGCCTTTGTGGAAGCTGTTATTCCCACTTTCACAGCTGAAGATGCTAAGGCTTAGAGAGCTTGAGTCAGTTTCTCCAGGTGCACAGGAAGGACATGTTGGATCTTAGATTTGACCTTAACTGTGGCCCGTACAGCTCACTCCTCATTGCGGCAGACATATCCCATTGGGGAGCAGGTAAGATGAGACCACAAGTTCCAACAGGCTTGACCTGGTAAAAATGTGAAGGAGGGAGGAGAGACAGGTGCGGGGAGTGGGGGCCACAGATAGATGCCTAGCTTCCAAACTCACATTGCAACCTGTGTGACGTGATTTGGATATGGGACCTTGGGGAAAACATTAGGAATCATGTGACTAGGGACAGCACCTTTATAATGAAGACCATAGAAGCATCCCCTCCCCTGCAGCCACAGCCACAGGAGGACACAGCGAGAAGACCTGTCTGAACAGGAACTGAGCCCCACCCCACCCCAGATCTGCTGGCATTTTAATCTTGGACTTCACAGCCTCCAGAACTACTGTGCCTAAGCCACCCAGGCTTTGACAGTTTGCTCCAGCAGCTCAAAGGGACTAAGGCAGGATGGTACTGAGAAGCGGAGGTACTCTTAGAACAAGTGCCTTAAGTGATAGAGATGGCTTTGGGCATGGGTAATGACAGAGGCAGAAAGAGTTTGAGTACGTGCAAAGTGACCGATAACAGCATGTCTGCTCTAAGAACAGGAACCTCTCTCTACTCGTCCATGGAACAAGATGAGGCCACACATGCAGGAGGTGCTTAAAACATCTGCTTGAATGAACATGTTTAAAAAGCAGCTATTCGTCGAGCAAGAATGGAACCCTCTCCACAGGAACCCAGGGGTGCAGTAGTGGCCCTCACGGCCTTGGGGTAACCAGCAGCTGCCTAAATGGATTTAAGGCTCATTCAAGAGAGAAATCATACCTGTTACTGGAAACCTAGCTGACCCAGTGAGATTAAAATCCAAGATTAAAATGTCAGCACAACTGGGGTGGGGTGGGGCTCAGTTCCTGTTCAGACAGGTCTTCTTGTATTCTCCTGTGGTTGCGGCTGCAGGGGAGGCGATGCGTCTCTGGTCTTCATTATAAAGGTCCTGTCCCTAGTCACAGGATTCCTACTGCTTTTCCCATGGTCCCATATCCAAATCACATCACACTGGCAGTCAGTTTGCAACGTGAGTTTGGAGGCTAGAACTAGTGAGGTTATGGATCATAGAGGAGCGCCATCAATCCCACTTCACTGCACCAGCGCAGTTTTTAACTGCACTCAAAATACTCACCTCTGCACCCAAAGGTAAGTGTAGCTCTCACCCCTGCACAAAGAAACTTCTCTTTGTAAGGGACAGAGACTATTCTAAAAAACTGCAACCAATCAAAAAGCAAGGGACAAGTGTCCAGCCCCAGGGGCTACATCTACAGTGCAGCTCTTATACCTATGGCTCACGGGACACCATGGAAGAGGGGATGGAAAGAGTATCCAAAAGAACAGGATGTCTGCTGTGAGATTGCACCTCCCAGACATGGCGGGGAAACTTCACCCCTGTGATTTCCACAGCAAGATTGCCTAAATAAACATCAACATAGAGCTAACCTGGAAGGGGAAACTCTCATGGGTCCCCAACCCTAGACAAAGAACTATAAAAAGCCATAGGCAGCTAAGGAGTGAAATACAAAGTGGTCAGTCCTGAGACCATATTTTCACAAGTAACACATGGACTGAGCAGACTTAGGAGTGTGTGTATGTGTGCGTGCATGCATGTGTGTGTGTGCCCATGGAACAATGATGAAATAAAAAGGCCAGAGGCCACGAATTTGAAAGAGGGTGGTACATGGGAGACGTTGGAGGGAGGGGGAAGATAGAAACTTTTTAATTGTTTTTAATTAAAAAATGTTGTGAGAGAGAGAGAGAGAGAGAGAGAGAGAGAGAGAGGAGAGAGCGCCAGAGAGCCGGCATGTCGGTGCTCTGAGATAAGCCGGCATGCTCCCGAGGAGAAGAGCAGTGCCCATGGACTCCTCCCCCCCTTTCCAGTAAGGACCAGTCACACTCATCTATCCAGTACCATAAAGGAGGTACAGATGAGCCTACAGCATAGCTGAGGACCTCTGGAAACATGGAGTTTAAGTAGCATGTCCCGGCTGACCCTGAGAGCCTCAGCCCAGCCCCATGCTTTACCAGCCTCGCTGTGATATGTCATGCTGAGCGTCGGCAAATGCGAGTAGCTGTGAAGTAGAAGAGTGAAAGCAGATAGTGACAGAGAGCCACCTCTGGGCTAGGTGGGAGATCTGTTAAAGCGGGTTGCCCTCCTTGCTTCAGCCTGCTCTCTTTAATCCCGGGCTCTGTGCCCCCCGCACTTGGTCTTTGCTCTTAGTTAAACTGTGGGGGATAATAAACCAAAGACATCGCATGTGAGAAAAATCAATACTCAGGTCAGAGCTCTCTCTTGCCGGGAAGATCTATTCTTTTCAAGCACAGTGTGCTAACAACAGAGTTGTGACTCTAAAGCCCCACTCTTGCCCTCGAGTGCCCAGAGAAATAGCCCTCTCCACTTGCGCACAGCGAGGCCAGGCGCACGACAGAAGGGCTCTGCCTTCCGGCATCTCCTTCTCATCACCTCCAAAGAGAGCAATTGCTAAGCCTCCAAAGGCAGCAGAGATTTATCGCCGGCTTTCAAAGCTTGCTGGTCAGTTCAAGACGTCGTGCTCCTAACAGCGGCTACCGCAGCACAGGAAACAGGAGCCGGTACCGGGTAAAGATGAAAAAAATGCCTGCCTGGGAGATTAATCCTTCCTTTAGTCCACCATTACAGCAATAAAAGGTTTATGATTCATTTCTTCCTTGATAGTGGGGGAGACAATTAGTGATGGCTGGATTGATGATATTTGTGTGTTAACTCAACCAATAAAGGACCCGACTAAGTCCTCTCTACACGGCCGTGCAGCAGCCTGGTAGAGTAGGGGTAAGAAAATGAAAACTGTAAAGCAGACACGGCTCACGGTTCTTCACAGAAGCAGACTGAAGGGAGGTCTGGTGGCACCACTGCAGACCTAGAGTTAAGAAGTAATGCCGTCCCCTCTAGTCTTCCTTGAATTAACTCAAAGAAGCAGGATCCCACCTCCAAAGAGCCAATTTCTCCATATTTCACTTTCCTAAGGACACACATGCCTCCCGCTCTGCACCACGGGCTCTATAATACCCCAAAGGGTGGTTTTTCCCTGTGCTTGTAGGTCTCCCTATACTGTCCATCAGCCTTCCTGTCTCCCCTGTGCGTGACCACGCCTCTGGGAACGCTGGTGGAAACGAATGAATGTCTTGCAGAGAAGCCAAGAGGGAAGTTCATGCTGCCTTCTTGAGAATGCTTCCAGTTTGGTGATTATGGCCAAATGTGCATAATTTAGGGAAAACTCAACTGAACAGCTGTTACTAAGGTTAGAAAGATCCCAGTGAATATCAGGCCACATTCAGAATATAATGTATGAACCTGTACATGCCATAGCTATAATCCTAGCTCTCAGGAGTCTTAAACAGGGGGATTGCTATGAGTTCTAGAGCAGTCGGTTGGGCTCTATGGTGAGCCCTAATCCACCTTGGCTATACAGTAAGACCTTTCTCAAAAAAAGAAAAGAAAAGAAAAAACTAAATTAAATAGGAGCAATATTACAGCACACAATTGCTGTAAATTTTACCAAGTAGTGATAATTATTTTAAATGATTAAAATATATAATAAAAACATTTATGTTCTCCAATCTATGGTAAGTTGACTTGGGATTTTTCACATTTATAATGGTGCACAGGCAGCCCCGTCAAACCCTTGTTTTTTGCTTCCTATAAATTCAGTTCATAAATGGGAGAAAGCTAATGAAATACCCAGCAGAGATGCCAATCATTTAAGTATTTTATTTTTAATACACATACATTTGCAGCAACATAAATGTTCATAAAACATTCAATGAATTACATGTACTTTTTTTTTATTAAAAATAGTCTTTGTGTTAGGTGATTTCACCCAATTGTAGGGTAATGTAAGCTTTCTGAGCATGTTTCAGATATGGGATGTTAAGTTATGATGTTTTCTATATTTGGTGCATTAAATGCAATCTTGGCTTACAATATTGTCAATGTATGACATTATCAAGTTGTAGTGGATTTATTCAGACATAACTCCACCATGGGTTGAGGAATTTTTGTATGTAGAATGTGTATACTTGGGGATTCAAACCAAAAGACTAACATGGGGTATTATCATGTTTGATCCCCTTCTTGCCTCTACATTACAGGTCATCTATGTAGTGGGTAACTAAAGATCAACAAGGTTTCCTAGGTTCAGAGTTCTGAAGACTGAGAGTCAAGGTCATCGGGTCAGACCTACTCACAATCTTGTCTCATGGTAACAATGCAGAAGACATATTGGGCAAGAGAGAAGAAAAGATCAAATTCTCAGTCCCAGGGCTCTTTGTAATTTAAACTAATCTATTCTTATCCCAAATGCTTCTATGTAGGCTCCATTTCCAACACTTGTTTTGAGACTTAAACTTCTAACATGTTCCTAACGGGGTCAAGCACCCTCAAACAATAGCAATGCTTAATACAAATTTATGATGTAAATGTAAAAATGTATGCAATCTGTAGTAAGACAGGAAGAATATCTGTTCATATGGGTTTTTATTAATATTTGTGGCATTTAAAAAATTGTGTATAAGCTGGGTTGTGGTGTAGCACGACTTTATTCCCAGCATTTGGGAAGTAGAGACAAGTGGATCTCTGTTAGTTCAAGCCCAGCCTGGTCTATAGAGTGAGTTCCAGTACAGGCACCAAAGCTACACAGAGAAACCCTGTCTTGAAAACCCCCAAAAAACTTTGTATAGAAAATAAAATCCTGTGCCATAATATCAACCTATACACGGGTAGGTAGCAGGTAGGTGCAATAGTGGCATGGCAGTTATGGGGGTAACCATCCACTATCTGCTTGGATTTGAAGAATGAACCACTGGAGGGAATTCAAGCCTGTTATTGTGCACAAGGCCAAAAGCCCATAGTTAGGGAAGTAATAGGCCTGGTGGTGGAAACTACTACTGTTGTTTTGCCAAATTGCCACAATGTCTAAGTGCCTTCTAAATAATTTTGTTTATAAGATATAAATTAGTGCTGTTATTGGTATTGGGTAAAGATGGTGAATTCAGAAAGTCTTCACCAGTGAAAGTGCTGAGAAAAAGTGACGGTTAAGTGTTCAGCCCCAAACATTACACGTGTATCACAGCCCTCCCACCCAAGGCTCAAGGACAACTGTGGAAGAGCTGGCAGGAAGAGTGTAAGAGATGGAAGACTGGGAGGCGTGCTATGGATGTTGCCTTCTAGACATGACACGGCTGCTGTACTCATGAACTCACTCCAGCTGTGGTGACCTATATAAGATCCAGATAGTCAACATTCCAGCAAGGATGGGAAGAAGCTCACAAGGCTCCACACCTAGCTGAGGAGCTATTGGCAGTTGATGACTTCCAAGGGAGAAGTGATTTTCCTTTGGGGGTGTGACCACTGGCAGGTTGCCCATGAACTGATGGATGGATCTTTACCCATGCACTTACAAGAAGCAATGCTTGGACTCAGAGGATTATAAAGTCAGGTGTGTGTGTGTGTGTGTGTGTGTGTGTGTGTGTGTGTGAGAGAGAGAGAGAGAGAGAGAGAGAGAGAGAGAGAGAATTCAGATGACATGAAGATGAAAGGGAACATAATGAAGGAACTCTAGGGGAGTAGGAAGTGGTATTATTTTGCTTAGATATGATCAAGACATTATAAACATGCACGAAGTTGTCAAAAAATAAATTTAAAATATTCTAAAAACTAAATAAGCCTCTTAAATAATTGGTATTTTACTCTCTGCCCTCCCACTTTTATTAGCTACTGTAATTAAACCCATTATTTATCTAAACGGAGCCGTAATTCTCAATAGAATCTTTTCACTTCAAAGCTGGGCACATGGCTCGGTAGTAGTGTTTGCTTAGTGTGTGTGGCACCCTGATTTCAGTCCCTGTGAACTGCATTCAGAATGAATATTTTTACAAATTCACACCAAAATGTCTTTTATTTCTCTAAACAGTCAAGTAGCTCAACACCACAATTTTCAGTTGTCATTATGGGACATTTTTTTGATTGATAATAGATGTAGATTAGGCCTAGCTCATAGTGGGAACACCTGGGCTGGTGGTCCTGGGTGGTCTAAGAAGCAGGTTGAGCAAGCAATGTTGGAACAAGTCAGCAAGTAGCGTTCCTCTGTGGTCTCTGCATCAGCTCCAGCCTTTAGTTCCTTCCCTGACTTCTCCCAATGATAGAGAAGCAAGCCAAAAAGTCCCTTTTCTCCCCATGTTGATTTTAGCTAATTTAGTGCAATAAATACAGCAACAGAAATCAAACTGGAAAAATGATTAAAAAAACATCTTTCCTGGGTGTCTGTTCTAGTTACAGATCTGTTGTCATGATTCAACATCCCACCAACAAGCAACTTAGGGGAGAAATGGCTTATTTTAGTTTATGATGCCATATTGCATTCCTCCATCAAGGTAGGAATGTGAATATCCACAGTCAAGAGCAAGGAGACACGGATTCCTGCTGCTTCTTGCTTACTTATACACAGCTGGGTTTCTCCTCTCGTACACAGTTTAGCATCCCCCGTCTATGGAATGGTGACACCCACAGTGGGCTGTGTCTTCACTATGTCAGTTAAGAATCAAGATGATCCCCTGCAGACATGCCCACCAGTCGACATCATCTAGATAATTCCCTTACTGAGACTTTCTTGCCAAGTGATTCTGTCAAGCTGAAACTCAAAACTGATCCTCATAGCCTCCTACTTTGGGAAGTTGGAGTGACGTCATTTGTAGACAGAGCCTGGAGATTCTTATGGCTGCTTGATACATACTTTGGTTCCTGGGACTTCATTGTTCAGCTGTAGTTCTCTCCTTGTCTGGAAGCCATCCCAGCAGAACATCACACCTTCTTTTCCTCCCATGATTATGGAGTAGCCTTGGGAGTCCATTAAGTTTTAGTGAGTATAAACTCACATGCAAATTTTATATTTTTCCAATAGAAAGAAACTGGCGTGAGGTAAAATAACATTCTAAACACCAAACAGTTGTGATGACATCATTCGGATGTGTGCATGTTTGCTGTCATTGTTCTTTTTTTTATTGACTTTTATTGAGCTCTACATTTCTCTCTGCTCCCCTCCCTGCCTCTCCTCTCTTCAGTCCTCTCCCAAGGTCCCCATGCTCCCAATTTACTCTTTTTCTACTTCCCATGTAGATTAGATCTATGTAAGTCTCTCTTAGTGTCTGCATTGTTGTCTAAATTCTCTGGGATTGTGGTTTGTAGACTGGTTTTCTTTGCTTTATGTTTAAAAACCACCTATGAGTGAGTACATGTGATAATTGTCTTTTTGTGTCTAGGTTACCTCACTTAAAATAATGTTTTCTAGCTCCATCCATTTTCCTGTGAAATTCAAGATGTCTTTATTTTTTTCTGCTGTGTAGTACTTTGTTGTGTAAATGTGCCACATTTTCCTTATCCATTCTTCAGTGGAGGGGTATTTAGGTTGTTTCTAGGTTCTGGCTATGACAAACAATGCTACTATGAACATAGTTGAGCACATGTCCTTGTGGCACGATTGAGCATCCTTTAGCTATATACCCAAAAGTGGTATTACTGGGTCTTGAGGAAGTTTCTAACATTTTCTAAGTTAGACCCAAGCCTTACTTTTATGTTTAAAAAACTGTCCGCTTGAAGGTAAAACTTTTAATTCTTATTTTTAACAACTCATGAAAGCAAAGGGAAACAAGTGAGAAACATCAGCTGATTTGTTAAACACACAACTGGTCCGCGATCGTGGCCACACAGTCCCCATCCTATTTCCATGGTTAAAAGTGCTCTCAAGCTGTCTAAGCAATCAGTTTCTGCCAGCCTTGGCTCAGTTCCTCTGGGGTCCCGGACTTGGCTGTTAAAGTTGTTATGCCCCAGTGTGACCCGGAGGCAGAGTTCTAGTCGATGACAATGCAGAAACACATTAGCATCTTGTCTGTCACAGAGCTAGGGCCACTGCGGAAGCAGAGCACTAATAAAACATTCACTTCTCATGAGCTTTTTGTGCAAATGTGAGAAAATAGCGCTGGCCCCAGTTCAACAGAGTAGGCTTTGTAGGAAACTGGACTTCATGGCAGTCATGTGGTCTTGGTGCCCACTAACTTGGAGCTGTTAGTGTCAGGCAGCTCGGTGCAAAGTGAGGATAATAGGCATGTACCTTGTCTATGCTATGAATAGGGACTGAGATTTTCACTGTGTAAAAGTATTTCTAGGTTTCAATGTGTTTTGGTAGGACATAGATACTCTTTGAGACAATGGCTTACCATGTAGCCCTGGCTGACCTAAAACTTACTACGTAGACCAGGCTGGCCTTGATTCCATGGGGATCCTCTCGCCTCTACCTCTTGAGGACTGAGATAAACTTTTAAATGTTATGTTTCAAAGAGGCAAAGACCACAGAAGTAAAACCTGGGGACCAGCACAGCCAATTAAAAATGAAAAACAAAAATAAAGGTGCAAGATGAGACATCAAACTAGAATGTTTAGTACAGCTCATGGATTGGGAGAAAATATCTGTGACCCATGCATAGAATAAGGTGTTCACATGAAAAATTCACAAGGAACTCACATGCTTATATAGCAAAAAAAAAAAAATTCAAATAGCCTAATTAAAAATGGGTAAAGGATCATGCAAAAGATTTCTCCACAGAAAACAGAAAATGTCTGATGGGCAATGAAAGCTGCTCAATGCCAATAATTGTAAGGGACACAAAATGAAAATTGCAATGAAATACCATCTTCCTCCTCTTACGGGGGCCTCAGTGAAGAAGACAAGAATCACACGTGTTGGCAAGAGTGTGCAGCCAAGGGATGCACACATTGTATAGTGGATGAGGAGGAAGAATGAGTGGTATCTATAGAAAAGAACTCAGACACTCTCAAAGAAATGCAAAACAGGGGATGGGGAGATGGCTGAGTGGGTGAAGCATTTCCTGCCCAAACTGATAACTGAGTTTGGATCTCCATAAACATACCAGCCTATCACTGGAAAAGTGTCTGTAATCTCTGTTGGTGGAGGGGGCAGCTTGTTAGTTCCAGCTGCCCAGAACCAAAATAATCACGGGCGCCAATTTGTTGGGAGGAGGCCACTTGTAGGTTCTCTGCTGCTCCTCCAACAAATCCCAGCATTCCTTTCAGCAGGCAGGAGGCTGACACAGGAGCTCTCAGGACACTTGGGATCAGATAGCTCGGTACACCCAGCAGTGAACAGCAGAGATCCTCTCTAATAAGGCAGAAGGCAAGGATAAACACACAAGAGTCTCTTCTGACCTCTTTACATGTATTGTGGGGCATGTATGCTCACACACACACCTACACACAGAGACACTCACACACACAAACAGTCTCACACCTACACATACATACATACACACAAGGAAGAGAAAAAGAAAGAGGAGGAGGAGGAGGAAATGAGGATGAGAACATGTGACCTAGTGACCCCTTTTCTGGATATGTTCTCAAAGGAACACATTTCCTGCTCCCTGATATTTTATTCCCAGTAGCCGGGACCTGCAAGCCACCAGTGTGTCTGTCAGTGAATAAACAGATAGAGGAACTGGGGAATGTACATTCTGTAGACTATTCTCCAGTCTTGAAAAGGAAGAGAGCCTGCCCTTTGAAATAACATAGGTGGAGTTAGAGGATATCACACCAAGGAACAAATATATGGTATGTGATGTGGGAGGGTCTTCTGTTTTGTGTTGATTTCATTGGTTAATAAAGAAACTGCCTTGGCCATTTGATAGGCCAGCCCTTAGGTGGGTGGAGTAGACAGAACAGAATGCTGGGAGGAAGAGGGAAGTGAGGCAATCTCCATGCCTCTCCTCTCTGGGTCAGATGCAATGGAGCCAGCCACCAGGTCAGACATGCTGAATCTTTCCAGGTAAGCCACCGCCTCATGGTGCTACACAGATTATTAGAAATGGGTTAATCAAGATGTGAGAGTTAGCCAGTAAGAGGCTAGATATAATGGGCCAGGCAGTGTTTAAATGAATACAATTTGTGTGTTGTTATTTCGGGTGTAAAGCTAGCTGTGTGAGAGCTGAGCAGAACAAAAAGCAGGCCTGCGGCAGCTCCTTCTACAAATATGCTCTCACTAAGAAGATGGAATGTATAGGAGTAGATTAGAGCAGTAATCAACACGGTGGGAGTGGGCTTGGGAAACGGGAGGGTTTAGATCAAGAGTACCAACTTCCAGCAGTATACAGTTGTAGTGCACAACGTGAGGATCATGGACAAGGCTTAACTATGCACAGGAACTCACCGGGAGAGAAGACTTGGTTCCTTTTGCCCTGTGTAAGGAAAGCATGAAGGAAGATGATAGATGATGGCTATGTCAACTTCTTAGCTATTGTAAGCAGTTGAGTACACACATGTATGCATGCATGCACAAACACATATACATACACACACAAACACATGCACACACAAAAGCCCAATAAGGAAGAGGAGCATCGCATTATTCTCAAGTAACCTCCAGTGATGTGCACGACTGCATTGTCTTGGTACCTCAACAATCTCTGGTCAGGTGTCAGAACTGCTAGAATGCTTTTGAGTAAAAATGAGTAAGACATGACTATGGCATCTGTAGTCATGACATCATCACAGATGGCTCCCCAGGGGACAAGCTTGGGGCTTCTTCTGAGCACACACCTCCTAACAGTCCATCCCGCCACACGTTGGGAGGCGGATGTGACAGGATACAGAAGCTGATGGAGGGGGTTCTACCTTCTCGCTACCCACCCACCTCTTAGCTACAAGATAAAGCATTTTGGAGTCTTTGTGAAGCTGTGTCATTGGAGCCCCCACAAGCTGCGGGCTTTTGGTCTCTACCCAGATGCAGAGAACTATAGAACTCAGCTGCTTGCCTATCATCTGGGGAGATGGTTAGGCTCTCTCTGGCAGGATTGTGTCAAGCACAAGTGTTCATGTGTTGAAACACTACCATAGAAGATCAAAACTTTGGTTTTTTAGTATGAAGTTCATTTTGGTATAGCTACAAAAATATGACTGAGGGCTTGGGCCATCTAAGTATCTTATTATAGTTTTTGCTTTGGCCTTTCCATAATTCTTCACCTAGACAAATGATTTAGATCACCCCAAACTCACTTATTTCCTTTAAAATGTTGATTACAAAGCAAAGAGGTGACTTTGATGGTAGCTAGAGCCATAACTCACTGGTTAAGTGTCCATACCGCTCTTGCAGAGGGCCCATGTTTAATTATGGATTCTCACATTGAGCATCTCACTCTGCCTCCCACCTCAGAGGGACCCAGTGTTTGGCCTCCTGGAATGCCTGCACTTACATGCACACAACCACACCGAGAAACACACACACACACACACACATTCACATAGTCAAAATTCTTTAAAAACCAAAACAGTAACTTCAATGGCTACTGGGATACACAAGACAGTCAATAGTTATTTTTAAAATTTTTAAAAATCTAATAGTAAGCATTACACTATCAATTCTTTGGTTTTCTGAAGTTTCAGAGGATGTTCCAATAAATACTATGAAGCAATTTTAGAATGTGTGCGTGTGTGTCTGTGTCTGTCTGTGTGCGTCTCCTTCATGTCATTCATCTGGAAAATCACAACACAAAGTATTTCGCCAGCTTTGTCAAGCATCTTCTAGAAACAGCCACTTGCTGTCTATGAGGCAGTGTTCCACACTATCAGAGACTCTGGTCACCACGCTCTCATTCTGGAAAGCACACTTTGTGATGCTGGCGCGAGAGCCATCACTCTCAACACAGTGTTCCCCCGAATACATCCATCCCCCACTTTCAGTGACCCATCATGTCGTCTGAGTCACGAGTGGATTCACGCCAGGCCCTTCGTAGTCAGAGGTCTCTGATGTGTGATACAAACATGAAGGCCTAGGGACACAGGGGGCCAGGCTAGCCAAACCAAGTTGTCCCTGAATCTTCATCCTTCGGTGGCATTGTTTTATGCTGACACCAGGCTCATTAACAACCATTTTTGTTCTCCTGAAGGAGGTGTCATTCTCAGCAAATTATAGCACAATCCAGAAAAGAAGAGAGAGGAATATAAAAAGTCACTTTTTTTTTCCCCTCCTGAAATCTTTATGTGTTTTGACACTGGAAGTAACTCTCTTAAAGGGCCTCCAGGGTTGGATCACCTTACAAATAGCCCAGGTAACTCTCAACCCATGCCAGAAAGGTTCTGGCACCTTCTAACAAAAATCTACCTAACTATTCTCCAGGCTCAGCGCTCTCACCCTGTGGGGAGTGGCCATGTCGCTCGGCTTCCAGGCAGGGTCGGGGATCCACCGATGCCAAATGGCACGTGTTGGCAGAGGAAACTGGGAACGGAGTCCAGGAAGCCTCATGCTGTGTTGCCTCCTCTGATTTCATAAAAATAACTTTCCCCCTCGAGCCTCACTTGTGAGGAGAGTCATTCAAATGATGGATTTTCATGGCATTTTAAAACGCCAAATGAGGAAAGCAGCCCTAGCGGAGAATGATAGTGTGTGTGTGCGCTGCACATTGCACATGCATATGTGAGTGTGTGTGTGTGTGTGTATGCGTGTGAATGTGTGTGTGCACATGAGCAATAGCGCAGGAAATGGCATTTGGGAAATTTTCCCAGAGCAAAGTACAGAGTAGCAATTGATAGGACCCTCTCCTGATATTTTATGTCATCCACCATTGAACAAATAAAGGGCTGGTTGATAAGGCATGTTTACTGAGCCTGTATCATTCCGCGTATGTGTTTACTGTGCCTGTATCATCCCACGTACATCTTATTTGCTAGCTCTTGCTATATTCACAGCTACCTCTGAACCAGGCTTGCTGAGCACTATTAAGCACTGGAAAGAAAGGAGACCCGGAGAACGTGGCAATTCTCCAGTCACAAGCTGGTAACTGATACTGTCAAGAATAAAATTTAATTTGCAACCTATGAGTTCTGTCCTTTGCCACTCAACACTCCAGGTTATAATCTCTGTGCCCGTGACTTATGTTCAGAAGGGACCATCTAGAACTGTCAGAGCCACAGAGGTCTCCGACTTAGCTCTGTAAGAAGTTCTTTTCTGCTGCTGTGCATGCAGTCTGTCTGAGGGTGCCAGGACTCAAACCATCGCCTGTGAGGCTACAAAAATGTCGGCTGTTAAGCCGTCCCTGGTGTGCATGTGCCAAGGCCAAAAGCCACCTCCTATCGTGTGTCTCTCTGTATGTGTGTGCGTGAGTGCACGCATGTGTGCACACATGTGTCCTAATAACATGCCTAAAGGTCATTCACTCACTAAGTAGTCGGTGAGCCTATATGTGGCTCCTGGGAGGAAATTTCAATGCCAAAAGAAAGGCTCTCTATTCATGGATGGTTAGTCACCTCCTAACACACACATAGGCAGTGACCAGAAGATGAACACAAGCATCCTGGGCCAAAGCCAAATCCAGTCTTGACAAGGAAGCCTGATGTGCAAAGCTGGTCTCCCAGGAAAGATGAAGGTCCAGGGGCTACGCTGTTTATTTAAAGTCATCTGCTGGCTAGGCAATGCTATCAACTCAGTTTGGGCTTGACTAGGGTCTTGGGGGATTAAAGGGGGGATTATTCAGCTGACTTGTTAGGAGAAGATGAGAAGTGAAGGCCAGAGGTCAGAGAGACTCTAACAGCATCTTTCCACGTCTTGGGTTGTTCTGCCCACTCTCCACCGCCACCTGGGCTTGGGTGTGAATGTGGAACTCCCATTCAGAGTGCTGTGCAGAAGCTGAGGACAGGGTCAGGGACCCAGGGTCTCACCGCTGTCCTGGAGAGCATTAACATTCTGACTTCACTGGCTCTCCAAAATACCTGTGGATGAAGCTGCTTTTAAGTTGTATCCTGTAGATCTTTGCCTTTCTCCAGAAGAGACATGGAAGAAGCCAGAGAACCAAGAATTGCTCTGAGGCAGATGACCTTAAGGAAGCATGGATTCTTCCAGTTGGTTAGGAAGACTATTATAGATGACTATCTATTAATCTATATTTCTTAATTATAATTATGTTTTTTAAATGAAATGCACAGTCACACCTTAATAAAGAGCAGAAATATACATATAACAAGATTGACTTTAATTTGTATCAATGAACCAAGATCTATACCTACGCAAATTATTCATATCTGTATCAAGGCATGATAAATCAGAGGTCTTATTTGAAAAATAATATGATGGCAAAAGGTCTTCCTTATAGTATAATTTCAATTTATAAAAGTATAAGGAAATTTAAGTGTAGATCACTTTTTGGCAAATATCATTGTAAAAAAAATTGTTCCTGTCAAGAGTCATCCATTCTTGTTAAAACTGATAGAAGATGGCATTATGACAAGTGTCATTTTAAAGTCTCAAAACCTGGTAACAGGAAAGACTTGGTTATTGCAAATCTGAGTCTATGGTGGGGATGCCAGGTCATTGTCATCAGGAAAGACGTCACCAATCATGAGATGTATGTACATCCAGGTATGGGGAAGGACAAAGGTCACCTCCGAAGTCCCTTCAGGACACGGGTTTCATCATGGGGAAACAGCGAACCGGCCCAAATGAAGGACTTCTTTCCCAAACAATTGACCAGTCCTCTTCAATATTGTCAAGGTCATGACCATGACCACAGGAAGAGACTGGATGGCTCTTTGAGATTTTAAAGGACAAGGAAGCAGTCTCAGGAGTTAAAAGCAGTTGTAATCTGAAATTCAATCCCATTCCAGAGTGGAAAGGTGGGCGGCAGAGATGAAGAAGTTCTGTAAACTTGTGATGTTAAATCCCGGAAGGTGGGTGTGGGGTTGTTTAGCCTTGTTCGTTGTTCTCTGAATGTTTCTCCTTGGAGAAGCTGAATGGAGAGTATGTGATGTCATTTTTAAATCTGTGTTTGCAACTCTTTTATAAGTCTAAAAAAGTTAAAAGTGAAAAAGTTAAACATTTTTAATTAAATAGGAAGGCAAAATGGCTTGGTACTCAGTGCATAAAAACCTACTCAGGAAATAACATTTATTTAATATAACTTTTAACAGAGAGAATGGCTGGCTGGGAGGTGTTCTCCGTCTAACCCATTGTCCCTGAGAAAGGCTGCCTTGTCCTCGGAAGGGCAGAGCAAGGGGGAGGCAGAGTTGTTTCTATGGTCTGCCTCAACTTCAAGGTTGCTGATTGACTCTGTGGACGAGACAAATGTGCGGGATTCTGGGAAGAATGGTCCCTATTCTTCCTCACAGAGAAGAAAAAGTGCAGAAAACCAAATTCAGAGAGCAACAATATGTCTTTAACAGCCTGTTGCTATCAGTCAAGGCATTGTGAAGGCCGGGTGTTCAGGGCCACAGCCTGAAAAGACAGGCGGCTTCCTCATTTCCTGGGCGATTCACTTGGAATCACATTGTTTCCGTGAAAAGAAAAGCCTGAGGTTGGGAAGGACGAGTCTAGAGTACACCTGCATAACCATCCTCCATCTCAGAGGCAGGTGTGTGCCAGTGTGGGAACATGTCCCCCTAGCAGTGAGGCAGGGGCCAAAAGCAGTGCGTGGGTTTTTTTCCTTTAACTTCCCACATAAACTGAGATCTAAAATTCACCCCGGTGCCATCACACTGAAACCTGCATTCTGGATCTATGCTAGAGAGAACGGAGGAGGCAGGAGCAACTTGGGATCTGCTGTGTCTCTGTCTGGCTTCAGACCATCCCTTCTATCTATATATTATTTATTACCTTCCATAAACACAAATATCTGCTCAAATGTATTGCCTCACATTCTCCAAAGGGGACGGCAGAGGGATGGGCTATTTGGGGGAGTTGGGAGGGACTTTCACATAGTCCAAGTTAATTCATATAGACAGACAAAGCCTTAGAAAAAGCAAACATTTGACCTAGTCAAAACAAAAACAAAGAAAAAAAATCCTGATGGATGGATTGTAATAAATGGATCCATTCATCAATTAAAAACAGAAACTCACAAGTAAATTCTTGGAATAAATCTAATTCATGCACCTTTATTACCATGTGAATCAGTTCATAGTCTATTAATATCACCATGAAATTCAACATACATGCCAAAGATCATCCAGAAAAGAGGGATTCTGTGACTTTAAATAATCCCCCAGCTAGTTAAATGGTATCTCTACTTAAAAGGCAAATCTGGACATCATTGTCTCACCTGTATCTAGATACCCACCAAGTCTTCCCCATACTGACCACTATCATTCTCCTATCTACCTTCTTCTTACTCCGGGATCACTTCTCACCTGATCACCATTGTGTCTTTGGGGGAACCACATGGCTACTTGCCCGCTGACTCCTTTGCCTATGGTATCTTTGCATACTCCACATGACCACTGTGTTAGCTACTTTACATGGCTGTGATAAAACACCCTGGCAAAAGCAATTTAAAGGATAACGGGCTTATTTTGGTTTCCAGTACCAAGGGGTCAAGTCCATCATAGTAGGAAATATGACAGCAGGCAAGGAAGGCATGGCAGCAGGAGCCAGAATCTTGCTGGTGATACCACATCCATGCTCAGAAGTAGGGGATGAGCAGCAAGTTGGGCCAGCTAGGAAATCTTAAGGGCTCTAGCATCCTATTTCTTCCTGCTAGACTCTACCTATTAAGGGTTCCCCAGCCTTCTCATTGCCATCAGAATGGGGGCCAAGTGTTCAGATGTATGAATCTCTGACAGACACACTGCGAAAACCAAGGCATCGTCACACAGATCTTCCCAGGGGAGTCTACCACTCTGTCCTTAAAGGAGCTACATACTTGTGACTTTGGTCTGCCTTTGGAGAGAGTGCATGTTTTTACGATCAATTTGCTTGCCTTCTGGTGCTGCCTTCACAGGGCTATTCATCCATTCCCTTATAAATTCAAATAATATATACGTGATATTGACCATCTGCAAGAACCTGTATGAGATCCTAAGGCTGATCTGACAAGTGGACACAGATCTCTGACTCTTGATGTTGACCTAGGAGAGGCCCAGGGATGAAGGGGCTGGCTGTAAGGACATGCTGTAGTGTGTGCTTATGTCTTTGTCATGCTAAAGGGAATAAAAGGGATTGGAGATTAAGAGACAGGTTGTGCCAGACAAAGGTACCAACTGCCTTGGTAGAAGCTGCTATGTTTTCTTGAGGCAAAAGCCATCCAATGAAAACCTGCTCAGAGGAGAACCATCATAATCCAGTTCTCTTTGAGCAACCCATCTGCTCAAGGTTCTGTATTTGCTCGCCCAAAACCTCCTTAGTGAGGCTGAGATTTGTCTCTTGTCCTTAAACTGTTTCTTGTTTGATCCCTATAAACTTTTAATAGATTTTTGAAGCTATTTGCCACAAACTGGGAGATGTCAAAATAGTCCATGGATAGTTAACCCAAAGCCAGGGGAAGAGTTGTCTCAGAGCGACCGTGTCATTAGATCCGGAACAACGTGACGGGAAAGGTCCCATACAAATCAAAGCACTAAATCAGACTTGAAGGGAGGCTACAGGGCTTGTTTGTACAGAAGTCATGGCTTCCTGCCTCGACTGACCTAACATGTCACAGGCTAGCATGTCCTCTGACTCGAAAAGAGCACACAGTCCAGTGTTTGATAACTGATCTAATAGAGAGGCAGACATTCCTCCGTTGCCCTGGGTTCATTATGCCCTATCACCTTAATAAACTCCTTCGTACTCTGCTTATTCAGCCGTGGCCTGCTTCTCTGACTTGAATTGTTTGGGACAGCCAGGTCTCTTGTGAGTGACTTGTCGAGTTATATTATGGGACCTGACCTATTTTGTGCAGGTCTCAGACTGCCGTGAAAGCAGCACAAAACCCACAAATGTCCTTAGGACGTCGGGAAGGAGACAGTGTGGACTCTAAGAGGAGACTTTCAGGGTCTACCTTCCTAGCCTCCACCCCTTCCCACTGTCGCTCCGCATCACTCAGAGGCTGGGTCCTGGAAGAGCGGCCAGTTGGCTGCCACCCACACACCCCTGATAATGGGCCACTTCCTGCTCCCTCCATTCATCCACTCAACAAATATTTATTGATCACTGATTCCGTGCCAAACTCTGCCTTAGGTGTGGGCGTAGAACAAGGTCAAAATAAATGCTGTCCAGGCAGCGTCTGGGCAGTTCAAGGTTATGAAGTCGCAAAGGCTGGGCTTGCTTTTAAGCGACACTGTGAGCAGAGGGGCCCGAGTCATGAGGAGTCACTGTGTATGAGGAGAAGTTCAAACGCTAAAAGCAGAAGGATGAGTAGGATTAAGGTGATGGGTAAATAGGAATCTGCAGCAGAGGGGATGTACGTGGAAATTCAGATGAGGGCAGGAACTTGAGGAATTTCAGGCCAGCCTGACTGAGTTAGCAAGGGTTAGAAAAAGAGCTGCTAGCTGGGTCTTGTGGGGTCCTCTGGGTTTATGAGCCTCACTGATAGCCCTGATCTTTTACTCAGGAAAATTACAGAACTTTTAAAAATTGTATATGTGTACGTGTGAGTGTACATGTGTACATGCATGTGTCTGTGTGTGCCTGTATGTGTATGTGTGCCTCTGAGTGTTTGTGTATGTGTGCACTGCACACATGTGCGCATGCATCTATGCACATGGTATGTACCAGGACCAGGAGGTCAGAGGCCTCACCTCCCCTTGCTTGAGAAAGGGTCTCTTATTCATCATAACTTTGGATAGCGGACTGGCCTGTGAGTTTGCAGGGATTCCCTTGCCACTGCTGCCCATCTTTCTAGAGGAAAGCTGTTCTTACAGGTATATGCTACCGAACTCATCTCCACTTGGACTCTAAGACTCAGGTGCGCGTGCGTGCGCAGCAAGTGTTTTCCACATAGAGCCATCTCCAAACCCAGTTGCGAATGTATCAAGTGAGAAGAACGGCCATTAATGAGCCCGCTGGCCATCTGAAGAAAAACAAACACCCCCTGCTCATAAGAATCAGAATCTGCAATACTGGGTCGTCCTGGAGTTGCGCGCTGCGCTCCACAGTTTGTGTTTCCAGTATTGCCTGCGTAAACCCTTAACTCTCTCACTTTGCAGGGAATGGTGCAGAACCACCTTTGATCTTTGACAGCCCAACGGATTTTTTTTTCTTACCCTTCAATGTACTTTTACCCCACTGTGCCAACAGCCATTGTGGCTGGATCAAAACCTGAAAATGAAGTGTTCTCTAAAGTTCATTCTGATTCGCCTCCAATCAGCTACAGGACACCTCAATCTGCTCTAAGATCTGGAGACTGGAAAAGCAAATAATCTATCAAGCTGCCTTCAGGGATCTTAGAAGTCACAGTGGGTAGCCACAGGGTTAGATCTCCCAAACAGCTTGTTTGGCTGGTTCGGTGTTTTGGAAAAACAAGACAATAGCTGGTTTCCATTAGCAGGGCGTGTGCTGTCTAGAGACTCCCAGGCCCCACCAATCTCTCCTGTCACACTTGATTGATGGCCTTTGAAAGTCACTGTGCTGGTCCAGGGACATGAGTGAGTCTGCGATGCTGGTCTGGAGAATGTTCACAGAGCAGGAGAGTGAAGATAATGTGGTAACAGCAGAAGTGTGTGCATCGTATGTGTACGTGTATACATGTATGTCTGTGCGTGTGCGTTTGTGTGTATGTGTGTGTGTGTGTGTGAGAGAGAGAGAGAGAGAGAGAGAGAGAGAGAGAGAGAGAGAGAGAGAGATGGGGGGAGGGAGGGAGAGAGAGAGAGACTGTTGAAGACTCAACGTCTCTGCCCTCAAGCGAGGCGTGGATTTGTTCCACAGTCGAGTCCCCCAAAGCTAATTTCCATATACAAAAGACCTAGAGAGTAAATTAAAGACTGACAAAAACCACACCCAAGTTCAAGTTCAGCTTGCAAATACCTTTGACCTGACTTCTCTTGCTCCACACAGCCTACTCGCCCCCCGGTTTCTCCAGTCCAGAAGCTCCAGTCTCGTTGCCACTTCACCTGGGCAGCCTACCAAGACCCTTAGAGGAGGGGTAAGGGTCTCCATGCTCTGCCCTCCCAGCGTGTCACACGCATGCATCTGCATTTCACTCCGCCTGCCTGGGCCTCTGTCTCCCTCGGAAGCCAGAGCTCATCCAAGAGAGACCCAAAGCCTCCTTGTGACATGGGTCCCTCCAGGTAAGCCAGTTGAAGGTCAGGATCTTCACTTCACTGTCGTGAGTGCAAAGGAGCTCAGCACCAGACCCGTGTAGGAACCGGCAAGTGAATGAATGCTGTGCTTGTCTGTGCGCAAAGCCCGGCAGGACACAGCGCTGTTGCTTTCTAGAATAGAAGCTGATGGTACCCTCCTCTAACAAGGTTATCTCCAGTATGCTCAGCAGAGATTAGATCATTTGCTTGTTCCACCAATTATTTACTGATCAAGGGTTATAAAGTGTCAGCATAGCGTGGGAATAAAACTAAATATATCATTCGAGTCAGACCAGTGGGGTACAGGGGGGAAGGTGTTGAACAAACCACCCTGAGTATGAGGTAATAAGGTAGTCTCCCTCCTCCAAGGTAGGGCATCGCAAGTCAGCATCGGCAGAACCCTTAGTCCACAGCAGGATCAGCACATGGGAACTGAAAATAGAGAATGCCTGCCATTCACTCTGTCTGCCTGTTTCATCTGGTGGGGAATTGGATAACGCGGTTGATATACAAGCATAATGACTGGAATTCTGAATCCCAGAACCTACATAAAAACCAAGCAGGCATAGCTGCTGCCTGGAAATTCCAAGGTGTGGGAGGCAAAAATGGGTCCCTCAGAGCAAGCTGACTGGATATATCAACAACCCGAGAGCTCCGGTTCAATGGAAAGAACCTGTCTCGGAAAAGTGGAGAACAGCTGGGGAGACACTTGACACCAGTGTTAGACTTCCACAGGAACGGACACACATGTGCAACCATGAACAAACACATGTGGGCCATACATGTGAACATGTATACACATGTGCATTCACAGCCCACACTCATGGGCTCCTCTGCCAACTTTCTTACTTAGGATGCCTGTGGAATGCCCAGATCCTGCGTGAAGGCCAGGTGGCCTTTGGAGCTTGTTCTAGCCATCCAGCTTCAAAGATAATGAAGTCAAACCTCATCGTGCAAATAAGTAAACTGAGGTTCAGGGACTTTGCAATTCCTGAAGTTTGTGTGCTTAATGGACATCCAGGACTCCTATCTAGAACCTTCCAGCTCAATGATGTCTTCTCCACCGTAGTTCAGGCTGCCCTGCAATCTCAGTCTCCTTTCTCCAGGCAGATGGAAGGGACGTCTCTGAAGAGCAATGAACATATATGTAATTGCAAAGTGCCACATGGGAGAAAGTGGTCCAACATCCATAATCCCAGATGGAAATGCTCTGCAAAATCATCACCCAGGCTGTGTTCATACACAACAGCGAGCATGCTCAACCATCCCCTTAGAGTGCCACTTCATGCAGATGGGGGTGGGGAGATATTTAAGGGTGATTTAGTGTGGGAGACTGAAAAGTGATCAGGAAGGGAAAAATTCTTATGCACAGAATATTAGGAAAGCACAGACTTCCATGAGAGAAAAAAGTTTGAAGAAACTCAATGAGCTTGTGTTCCTGGTGATGGGGAAATGGTGCCCACAAGCTAGAGAGATGGTGGGACACCGAAGATCTCTGTGACACTCCTAAGATAATTTAGTTCCCCAAGGACACACAACCTCTACTGAGTGACAAGATCCTGGTGACTGTAAGTGGCCATAATGTTAAGAGGAAAAGAAAGAGGAGAAGTTGGCTTCATAGCCAAGACAAGTGTGAAGGGCCCTCTCCAGAGGAGAGCAAACTTCCACCTGAGCTTCTTCCTCCTTCCCAAATCTATGACCTCTTCTTCTGTTATTATTACTGCTAAACACACACAAAGTAGGTTCAAGTCCATACTGCCAGCTTAGAATTTGTTTCATAGTACTTGGTTATAGTTCAGTAGTAGAGTGCTTGCCTAGCATATAAAATGGTACTTCTCCGTCCCCACTCCCCCCACACACACAAAAGAACTGAAGAAAGAATGGAAGGGAGGGATGGAGAAAGAAAGGAAGATGGATGTAAAAATATTTCTCTGATTGGCAAGTAATAACAGAATAATAATGAGGGAAAATATTAGGGCTTGTGTGGTCTTTAGATGCATAACCTCACACAGTCTTCCAACCTCAATAGACAGGTATCTTAATGCGCCCCATAGGCCTTCAGCTGGGAATGGGTTCCATTTCTCAGCTTCTCCTATTGGATTCCATTAACTTTACCAGATTAACTTCTGGACATTGGATTGCGGCCCAAAGTCATCCTCATTGCCTCTTGTCTTGTTCTCTAGTCCCACATTCACACCTATGACCTTATGATCTTTTGTGTTCTCTTACTTTATCTGTTGGCCAGAAAGAAACTTAGTGAGGGCTGAAGGTGTTGGATGGAGCCTGGGTTGCCAATCAGCTGCTCCAGGAGGTTTTACCCCTACTGCTCTGCTTCCCCCTCCACTGGGTTGTGAGACAGTTGCAGAACGAAGCTACTGACATGGCAGCGGTGGATATATGCTCCTGAACAACATTCTCAGAGCAACACAGTATCATTAGCTTTATTTTGCTGTTAAAAATTTATTCAGACCTCAAAAGTGGAAACACAGAGCCCGGCCTGGTGAGCTGCATACTCTGCTCACCCAAGCCCAGTCAACTCGTGTTTCCCAGTCTGTATGCTGCAGAACTCATGACACAGGGAGCCAGGAAAGAAGTCATGCTTCGCCCTCTGGGTGTCCTGGCACTCTGAGGGTCACTCACAGCAAAGGGAATGAGGCCAGGATTATTGAATTCCCATTTTCTCAGGCATGACTTAAAGGCATACCAAGGGATCCTTTTCCCTAGTCTCAGACCAACAGTGATGAGTGAGTCCCTTCAAAACAATTCCAGTGGCCTTGGACGTGGCTCAGTGAAAATCGGACGTCTGGCAGGGAGATGTCACCGAGAACCATACAGACCAGTATCTTGGATGAACATACTGTGTTATAATTCCAGGGACAGAAATAGTTATGCATTTTATGTACACATATAAAATAAACACCATCATGTATGTAAATGCATGTATATGCATGTACAAATGCATACTCAACAGCTTGGATAGAAAACATCATGTAATATATGTACACACATCTGTGTCATATGTATCTTCCTTGGTATACATTTATGCGATATGTAGAATAATGCATATCCATATATGTTCATATTTTGCATATGTTCAGGGTATCAAAGTTTCCACTGAGAAAATAGGAAGCATTTGTTTCTCACAGTTTTGAGGGAGAAAGTGCCCATGGACGTGAAGGCTCGAGACTGCAGCAATTGCTGGTGAGAAAATTGCTTAAAACCCAATGACTTCATAGTTTGTGTTCATCTCCCTTAATCTGAGCAGGCCGGAGTAAGGGGAACATGGAGCTGCCAGGAATGGCAGTGTGCTTCCAGCCAGCAGTTCCTGACCACCCAGATCTGGTCTCCATACAGCTGATAGATACGTTTTGACAAGTTCTGTTAAGTACAAAGACGGCCACAGGGGCAACATGTGGAGTTGATCGAGGAGAGGCAGCAAGGCAGCACTCAGTGTGAGGCCTGCTCATGCTACTGATGCTGGTGGAATTGGCCTGGAAGGGCGAGAGCATGCCCCAGCCCCTTGGTACTGAATTTCATCCAGGGCTTTGGCACCCAAGATGCTGAGAAAGATGAGTCTCTCCTTGGGTTTCTATTTCTGCCTTGCGATTGCCAGTAAATCAAGGAGTTTTCAAAACCCTAATTGATTCTATTTAGTCTCAGTTGCTAAGTAGTTGCTAAGGCCTTTCTGGTCAGAGCAAGTCTGGAACCCCTTCCTCTGTCTCAAGCGGGACTGTACCTGCCTTTGAAGCTCCTGGGGAGCAGAGATGGCAGGCACACCTGAGTAGCTTACTCTTGCTTCTCTCACCATCTCAAGGGTACCTAAGTCACCCTCCCGAGCCCTCCCAGACACGGTTTGGCAAGAGCAAAAACAAACACTATTTTACAACATTTTTGGACGCACTTCCAAAATGCAAAAGCAATTAATCAGCGGCGTCCCTGAGACCCTGCACAATGTGGCTGACATGGAACTTGGCTTTGATGGGAGCCCAAGAAGCATGAAAAGAGGGCCCAGAACGTGCTAATGGGCTTTAATTATTTATTTGTTTTAGAAGACTAGACTCAAACTTTAATTGTAAGTATATAGGTAATCCATCTGAGTTCTTCCCAACAGTGAGGTATTTAGCTCCCTGCTGGAACATTCTGCTTCTAGGGGCACTGGGTGTGCAGCCTGTCTGGCAGGGACCCAGAGGCATTCTCTCTGTGCTCTCTGTGTGCTTGTGAGTTGAAGCAAGCTGCATTTGGCATATCTGAACATCTTTGAGCCCTCCATAAAAGTAGTTGTTTCCATCATTTTGAGTGAGGTAACCCAGACCCAGAAAGGTAATTATCATATGTACTCACTCATAAGTGGTTTTAAAATATAAAGCAAAGAAAACCAGCCTACAAATCACAATCCCTGAGAACCTAGACAACAATGAGGACTCTAAGAGAGACTTACATGGATCTAATCTATGTGGGAAGTAGAAAAAGACAAGATCGTCTGAATAAATTGGGAGCATGGGGACCTTGGAAGAGGGTTGGAGGGGTTGGGGGAGGCAGGGAGGAGAGCAGAGGAAAAAATGCAGAGCTCAATAAAAATCAACCAAAAAATATATTTAAAAAGTGGTTTTTAATTACACAGTGTCCAAGTTGCATTGCTCCTGGCTCATGGATAGGAGTCCCCTGTGCTGGATTTTCTGATGGTTTTTATTGAAATCCCAAGTCTGGGAGATCCCATCATCTGGTGACATATTCTCAAGACTCATGCGATGTGTATTAATGACTCATCTCCTTGCTGGGACAAAAGCCCTGACCAAGCATCTTAGGGAAGGAAGGGTTTCTCTTGCTCCACAGAGCCAGGGCACAGAGTGTACCCCGGAAGGGAAACCATGGTGGCAGGGAAAGGAGACAGATGGCCACACAGAATCCACACTTCGGCGACAGAGAACAACCAAGGCTGGTGCTTGACTCAACTCTTTATAGTCAGCTTAGAATCCCAACCCCGAGGATGGGGTTGCCCACAGTTAGGGTGGGTCTTCTTTGGCCAGATAATCCTGGGTAGACACTCCCAGACACACTTGGCCCTTCAGGGATTCTCGATTCTTTGAGGCTGACAATCATTATTCGCCATCTTGTGGTGCCACCATCTTCCCTGATGGTAGTAAAGGAGGTCTTTGTTTCCTGAGCTGTTCCCAGCAGTGACCTTTTACCCAGGTTTTGTTGTGCATAAGGAAATACACTGATGGTGCGCCATCATAATCTCAGGAAAGTATGACCTCTAGATGTGTCACCCTTCCTAAGCCATGGCTATCGTGCTCCGCAGCTCTGCAGAGGGAGATAGAAAGGCTCATCTGTGTGAAGGTTCCCTTAAGAAACACAGCTCGGTGAGATGTTCATTTAGATGAAAGAGTTGGGTATTTTTAGTCATATTGTAACGATTCCACACATGGAATTATTTCCTATTGAGCCCCTTTTCATACGCTTACAAATCTCAAGATTCTCTCTGAACACCGTGTCTTCCACAGTCTTCTCAGATTCATTTCTCTGAATGCAGTAGTATCTTCCTTCATTTGACTGGCAGGCTACTCTCTCTCTCCCCACAATCACCTCCATGGGCCTAGGGTTAGAACCATGCTAGGTAAGCACTCTACCACTGAGTCATATCATCTCTCTAGACATGTTACTTCTAAAATTTTTAACATTGACATTTATTTAGGCCAGTATACAAAGATGCCACGCATCCTTGTGGAGGTCAGAGGATAACTTGAGGGAGTCTGTTACTCCCATTCCACCATGCAGGTCCATGGTATCAAACCCTGTTTATCAGGCTTGGCAGTGAGCCTCTTTACCCACTGAGCCACTTCACGGGCCGTCATCACTTTTCCTGGAAGGATTCTTACTAACACTCAGTGCTTTATAGCCTGCTTTGAATTGTAAGTCTCTGGAGAGCTAGGTTTCAAGGTTTGTTTTTTTTCTTAATTTTGTTATAACATTATTCTTGACTATACATCTATCAAATTTTCATTGAATACATGGACACATGGTGGTTGACCAAAAGGATAAATAAAACCATTTATTGTCATCCTACACACACACACACACACACACTAAAATGAAAACTTATCTGCTTATCTGATACAAATTTTATTTTCTGCTTGTTTTAGATTAATAAGAACATGTGTAAAATTCATGCCCATCCAGAAGCTCACAAGATGACATGATTGTGTAGAAGCATCTTTGTAAAAGTGATTAGCTAAGTCTAAGCCAGCTCATTCTGAGCCCTGGGGATTCAATTTTTATAAGAGGAGAAAAGACTGAGGAGGTAGAATCCAGAACCAAGGAACATCAAGGATCCCGAAAGACCATAAACAGGGAGAAATTAGCAATCCCTCCCCTAGAACTTGAAGACAGAGATGGTTGTTAAGGTGACTGTGTCTACACCTTGACTTCATATTCTGCTCCTAGAAATGAAAGAATGAATAGAGACATGCAGTAGACATAGAGACGTAAGATTTGAATACTTAGCAAGGACCCACCTAGTTGATCAAGGATGGCCTATGTCCAGAAAAGCCTTATCCAAGGAGCCATGGCAAGAGTGATTTCTCCCTGGCAGGGCAAGATGAAGGGTGTCTAACTAAGACCGTGGGACTCCTGTGGTGGTTTCCCCAGTGAACTGGTCCTCAGTGCCAGGAAAAACAGCAAGGGGGAGGAGGAAAAGGCCAGAGAGTAGATGGAAAATGGAGTGCAGACCGGCCCAGACCCAAGTTCATGTCCCAGGACTCGAGATGAGGACCATGGTGATGGGTTGAGCTCATGCTGGCATGGTTCTAGTAACAGAGAGCACCCCACAGAGCCACAAGTTTGACTCCAGCTGGGTATGTTGGCTGAGGGTAAGTCATGGAGGGGTAACTGGTTGGCAGAACAGCTGAGAAGCTGACAGCCTCCAAGCCATGGAAATGCAAACTACACCTTGGTATTTTCCTTGCTGAGTACTTGGCTACCCCTCCTCCGTTCTACTTACTTGTAAATGAATCCTCACTGAAGGCTACAATTTAAGTTCTTCCAAAAGATCCCTAAGTCATGTACAATTTAGGGAACCACGATCGCGTCTTCCATTTCGTCAAGTTTAAGTTCTGGGCAGCGTGAGTAAGGCAGTGAAGTACTGTGACCACAGAAACCTCCCTAATTCACACTAATTATCTGGAGGGTCTTCTGACTGAATGGTGAAAAATTGGATCTAGAAAATATTTTTTAAAGAAATCCAATTTTGTCTCCTTCAAGGACAGGCTTTCCCCCAGAAGTAGGCCAGCATAGTTCAGCAATGGCCCTTCGAGGATGGGGATTAATGAACAGATAAGAATGGCTATAATTAGTCCATCGTGTGTTTGTCTGGCAAAGGGTGCTCGGCAGTGCTCGAGGATGCTTGAGCACTGTGTGTGCTCTTCAGGAATCTTTCCTCAGGAGCGTGTTTGCACAGCTAATTTGTTGAGTGCTGCCATGGAATCTATGACGCTCCCGTGTTCCTGGGCAGTGTTCTCATAAAAGAGTGCTCAATCGTGGTGTCTCCCTGGGCTGGTATAAGAAGACACAGATGGAAGACACTGTGCAGAGAAGACATTATCCCTGTTGGCAGAGAGGGAAAGGAGTATCCTGTTAGCCTCAGGTAGACCCGGGGTTACTCAGTAGCCTGCCCCTCAAATGTGAAGTGTTAGCTACTGTCAATCACAGGCAATACTTCCTCCTCATCATCCAAAATTTAACACAAATCTCCAGAAGGGAACATGCATTTTTGTACATCCTTTGAAAGTTCTGACCTTGGGTTTTAATCTCATGGTCATTTGGGGATCTTGCAATATATCCTTTATCTTTTCCCCACCTTCTCTTGAACTAGATGAGACTTAATGAGTTACTATGCAATTATTTTCTGTACAAATCATTTGTTACAGGCTTAGTAGTTTTTAAAAAAAAAAAAAAAACTGCTGCAATCCAATCATTAACAAGCAGACCTTCTGGACACAGAGTGTTGGGAACTCAAATAATTGTATCTCAACCTGTTCAGTGAGCGGTGACCATCGTTTGAGCCAGGGACAGTTTGTTGGGACTTCCATTTACTTCTCAGTAGAAGTATTTCTGCCTTGTCTCTGTCTCTTGATCACCTACATGCTAAGTGGAGCCAGGAAAAATGAAGACTTAAAAGACATATGTGATGATGCCAGAGGGCCTGGGGTATCAGTTCTTAGCCCTGCATTTTAGAGCTCATAGAAACAAATCCATGTTGTTTCCCATGAAGACATGGACCTTAAATACAGCCTTGTTTCTGATGGAAAACTACAGCAGGCAACATAGGCCACTGTTGGTATAATGGCCAGTGTGAGCAGAAGTGGGTGGACCACCCGGTGCCCCCCAGAAGTAAGACCAAGTTAGATTTCACAGGAATGCATATTTGAAAACATTAGTGAGGGGCTAGAGAGATGGTCCAATGGTTAAAAGCAATGACTCATCTTTCAGACCACGGTTCAATTCCCAGCACCCACATGGCCGGCAACAACCATCTGTCACTCTAATTGTAAGGGATATGATGTCCTCCTCTGTTATCCATGGGTACTAGGTATGTGCGTGCTGCACAGACATACATGCAGGCAAAACATTCACACCACACACACACACACACACACACACAAAGATTTTGAAAGAAAACATTAGCGAAAAGTATAAAAGTAGAATATGATTTTAAATACATTTGTGTTTGTTTTCAGTTCAAGACAGTGTGGGTATAACTGTGTGTGCACATGTATGAGGAGACCAGAGAGCAGCTTTGGTTTTCCTTTCTTCCACATGCATATTAAACCTTTGTTTAGAGCAGCATCTCTGATTGGCCTGGGACTAATATGTGACTCCAGAAATCTGTCCATCTTCACCTCGACAACTCAACACCTCGGGGATTGTAGGTGCGAGCAAGCCACCATAGCTGGTTTTTCATGTGGGTTCTGGAGCCCCAAGCTCAAGCCACACAGTTGTGAGACTAGCCTTTCCAGGCTAAGCCATTCCCCAGACCTAAAACACATCCTCTATGCAAATGAAAGCCCATGAACAGAAATCAGTATTTCTTACTGCAAGAAATGATGCTCTACATTATAGAAATGAAATAAAGGTCTAAGTCAAGGGTGAGTAGCTGAGTGTGCAGGAGCAACAGAGCACCACAAACACATTGCAGGGTCTGGCTAACATCTCTCTCTCTCACAGTGCAACCGGAAAATAAAATGTGATATGACAATGATTAAAAAAAAGATTAAATGTCTATTATTATTGTTGTTGCTATTATTGTTCATAGGGAATCCAGGTTCCCTGGATTTTTTATTTATTTATCATCTATCTATCTATCTATCTATCTATCTATCTATCTATCTATATATCCACCCCATCTATCTATAAATATATATATATACATATATGTACATATATATCATGTGTATCTGTGTTTTGTCTGCATGTATGTCTGTACTCCACTTGCATGCCCAGTGTCTTTAGAGGCCAGAAAAGGGTAGATCCTTTGGGGGGGTTTCTTTACTGTTAATCCATCTCTCCACACCCTCTTGGAATATTTTTAATCATTTATTTTTATTACTTTTACTTATCAGTGTGAGGACGTGTATGCAATGGCCAGAGGCGTCAGATCCCCTGAACCTTGAGTGGCAGATGGCTGTGAACCAACTATCCTGGATGCTTGAAACTGAACTCCAGTCCTCCAGAAGAACATAAGTGCTCTTAGCCACGAGTGTTTCTCCAGCCCTTCCCTGGAATAGACAAATTACCCTCCTTAAAGGTTTTCCCCAGTTTGCTGTGACTGCTGCAGATGGTGGCGGGCAGCATCTGATCCCACAGGTGAACAGCTAGGTCCAGGACCCTAGCTGCTGGTCACAAGTGTTCAGGTCACTTTCTGATTGACAGGTTGTAAATTATGATTTCCACAGCCCAGTCCTAGCACTCAATTAATTTACTTGAGACACTTGAGTAAATGCTTCTTTATATTTTTGGCTTCATTATCACAAGGAACACACAAGAGAGAACACAAGGCAGACTGGGGGAGTATGGAGTTCTCCCACTCCCTCCTGGCATCCCATCCCTAGGCTCCTCCAGCTGTCCAGCCCTCTACCACCCAAACTGTTGGGGATTTCATAAGCTGGTAGGGGTGCCCCTGCAAAACCCATCTGTTCAGAGATTTCCTGCCTCTCAGAACAGCATTGCTTCCCCCATGGCCTGGGCAGGACCCCTCTAGAATGAGAGTTCAGAAGACTTAATATCAGACTAGGGTAAGTCAGAGAACATCTCCATGGTAGGACAGGGAGGTAAGGGAAGCATCTCTATGGCCAGGAACTGAGGCCAAAAGAGTCTGCATAGACAGTGCATGTGAATGTACTGTGACATCATGCCACGGTATACATTGCATGTGAGTGTACTGTGACACCATGCCACTGTATACAGTGCATGTGAGTTTACTGTGACATCATGCCATCACAATGTATGTGCCCTGGTTGTAGGTCTGCAGCAATGCTCTCAACAGTTCAGTTTCCATTTTTCTGGGCCTTTGGTTAAACTCTTTGCACCAGAAAAGTTGCTTGAATCCTCTCAACCTGTGACCTTCACCCAAAGTCAGTGAAATTCTGGAAACAAAGGTTAATAGCACCTACTCACTGGGGCTTCTGAGAGTCCAGTGCATGAAGCATTTAGCACACCTAATTAGCAACCCCAATCAATGCCAACTGTAAGCAGCAGTTAGTCTTTCATTGTTGTTCACAGGTTAATGCTGGAAAACATAGTCTTCAAAAAAATAACATTCATGTTCCCACTAAAGTACGCATTCACATAGAAATTTAAATGACATTGAGCAAACCATGCGGAGAGCCACACTGTGTTTCCATTTCCTTGCAGATTGGAGAATGAATTTTTTGAATAAATATTTTTAGAAATTTTCATATATGAATACAATGTATTTTGATCATATCTGCCCCTCCCACCCACTATCTCTCCCCAGAGCCTCCCCAACACTTCTCCTTCCCATCTTCACATCCTCTTCTTATTATTTATTTGCTTATAGCCCAGTGAGTTGAATTAATGTCACCCATATGTTTATGGGCACAGGGTCATGCACTAGAGCAACTTATCAATGGCTCCAGAATGAAGGAATCGTGAGTCTTTCAATCACACCAATGGCAAGTTTCTCAGGTGTCTATTGCTGTGATAAAGACAATGACCAACAGCAACTTAGGGAGGAAAGAGTTTATTTATCTTACACTTCCAGTGGCAGTCCATCACGGAGGAAGTCAGGGAATGACCTCTAGCAGGACAGAAACCTGGAGGCAGGAGCTGATGCAGACTGCGGAAGAATGCTGCTTACTGACTTGCTCCCTGAGACTTGCATAGCTTGCTTTCTTATTATACCTGGGACCACCTGACCATGGACGGAGCCTCCCACAGTGAACTGGGTCCTCCCACACCAATTCTCAGTCAGTAAAATGCCCCCACAGACTTGCTCACAGACAGATCTGATGGAGGAGGCTTCTCAATTGAGGTTCCTCTTCCCAGATAACTCTAGCTTGTGTCAAGGTGATGAAGAACTAACAAACAACAACCAACCAAACAAACAACAACCAAACCAACAACAACCAGTAGCCTACCCCAAAAGCACCACACAGAGAAAGTATATGTCCTCTTACATTTTATTGGGAATCTATTAGTGTCCTCTTCTCTCTTCTCTTGTCATTGAGTCCTTGAGGAAAATTCAGTTCCCGGCACAGAAAAGTCTCTCCAGACAACAGGTGGAGCATCTCCATGACTGTAAACTTGGACTTGAGAGCACCAATAAAACTGAAAACCAGGACCAGAGAGCTGCTCAGTGGCTAAGAGCTCTTACTACTCTTCTGAAGGACTCGGGTTTAATTGTAACACCCATATCAGGGAGCTCACAACTTCTGGCAATTCTAATTCCAGGGCATCCAATGTCCATTGGCCTCCTCAGGCTCCTGCACCCATGTGGTGCACATAAACTCAGGAAGGCACACACATGCATATAAATAAAAATAAATAGATGTAAAAACAAAAGAAAGAAAAGGAAGGTAAAAAATGACTCTGTTCTGAATGATGTTGCAGTTTCTCTACATGAAATCCAATGAGCTCATCTGTGTGTTCAAGCCATCTCCCGGCCAACAGTCTTGCCAGGTATTGTGTTTACATTCTATGCCAAGCTATCCACATGTGATGACTCTATCCAGCCTATTCATAAGCATTTCACATTTCAGAAATAAATGAAACAACTGAACTCTGGCATTTTTTTTGATAATTCCCAACCACACTTATAGAGGCTAGAAAAAAACTCACATGGGCATCCATCTCTGAGCATGTCCTGGCATAATGTGAGTATATGAAGCCAGGGGATAGACAACCACCCAAGTTAAGTCCAGAGCCGCGCAGGCTGGGCTGTTGGTGAGCCGAGTGGAAGCGGAAGAAGTGAACACAAAACAGAGGCTCCAGACTGCATCTGTGCTCCTGCTGTGGAACGGTTGCTGCTGAAGAACAGCTCAGGTTCCTTTAGTCAATGGTTTGGTCAATTATTTCAGAGACAGTTTCTTAAGGTTAGATTTAGTAGCAATAACAAGGCATTCTGTTTTCTCCGGTGTGTAATCAACTCAGGACAGCCACTTTAAACACCTGCCCGGGAGCAGGAAAGACAGTCCAGAAGATAAAGGCCCATGTAGTGAAAAGAGAAGTGCTCAAGTAGTCCTCTGATCTCCACTCACATACAAAGCACGTGTGAGCGTGAGTGCACGCACACAAGCGCACACACACGCACATGCACACACATCTAAAGTAAGTATTAAATAAGCAAATGCTATGCTTAAAATGAAATTGAATGAATGAATACCTAGCTGGTGCTGTCTATCCATATCTGCGATGATGTACTCTATGTCTGCTATTTCTTAAATGCTACTGCATCCTTTTCCATCTCTCTCTTGTCCATGTGTTGAGTCTGCACACTCTTCCCGTGCCCATATTTTCAACATGTCATATCTGAACCAGGCTCATTCAGTAGATGGTGCCCCAGGATGATGACAGAAGCAGAGTTGGCGTGGGGCTAGAGTCCTGTGCTTACAGTCACCTAGCAGCCTCTTGATGACCAAGCTGATTAATTCGTACTAAATTAATCTTGATTAATCTTTAAATAATTAATAGGGTTTTCCTAGTGTACCCCCCACTCCTATACATGAGACAGATATTGGTCCTAAGTTCCTCTGGTTCCACCATGCCAGACACTATGTTGTATCTCTCTGAGGGTGTGTGGTGACATGCAGAGAGTAGGGGTCAAGATCAAGACACTTTGTCATTTTCACTGGGTTGTATGTGACCTCGGTCTGCTTTCAGATGCTCTCCACACTCTGGTCCTCAGGGGGAAAAAAAACAAAAATAGTCCTCGCATTTATTGATGTTCTGCTTCTCTTTAGCATTTTGCTGTCTCCACAGCCTCACCACCTCACACTTCCCTTCAGTAGTAGCCCTGGTTCCTGTGGCCACCCACCTTCCATGCCTCCTGCCTTCCATTGCCCCTCACCTCCCACACCCCCACCTTCCATGTCTCCCATCTTCCATGCCCCCCATCTTCCACGTCCCCACCTCCATGCTTCCACCTTCCATGCTGCCACCTTCCATGCCCCCCATCTCTCATGTCCCCACTTTCCATGTCCCCACCTCCATGCCCCCACCTTTCATGTTTCCCATCTCTTATACCCGCACCTTCCACCCCCACCTTTCATGTCCCTCATCTTCCATGCCCCCCATCTCTCATGTTCCCACCCTCCACATAGCTCAACTTACTCCTCCTCCTTTGACTGACTTTCTGCATTATTTATACTTTCATTTTCTTGGCTTTCAGGACACAGGAGTGGCTGTCTAGTTTTGATCTGTCATATTTAAAGAGAACTCGCTAATAAGAGCTCTAGGCCCTCAACTATGCATCTTTGATCATGGCAGGATTAAAGAAATAGTTATTACCAAGACAGTCCCAAACAATAAGCTGGGCAGTCAATCACAAAGAGTGGGATTATTCTTGAAAACAATAACCTTTGAATATTTTTACTGCACGAAGTTAAAGGTGCTTGCTTAATGTGTGCATCAGTTCATGAATGTATCCTGCCGATCATCTGATTGAGTTCATTGTCAACAGGTTCACTCCAGGCTCATGTGACTGGCATACCAGTGGATATGTATGTGTGTTTCATCTGTTCCAGTCGTCGTCCTGGCTGCCTGCCTGTCTTCATACAAATATATACTTAGCTAGGTATCCCCCCCCCCCTGTGTGTGTGTGTGTGTGTGTGTGTGTGTGTGTGTGTGTCTGGATTAGTGCTCTCTGGAGGGACAGAGCCAATGAGCGAATATATAATAAAAGAGTGTTATTAGATCAAATGCTGGGCAGGCTGAGAGCCCTGGAGCTGCTCAGCCCATGAGACTGTTTGCCCAGTAGTCCCAATTTGGTGATACAAGCCTGAGAGATTCCTGGGAAGCTCAGTTCTTTACACACATGAAGGGCAAAGAAGCTTGGTTTCCACATCGGAAAGGGCAGCAGCAGTAGAGAAGATGCCCTCATCAACAGGGAGAGAAGGAAGGCAGGCAAAAAAAAAAAAAAAAAAAAAAAACCATCACTTTTCCTTGCACTTCCTCAAAGCTTGGCTGTCAGCAGAAGTGGCTGCCTGGTCTAGAGGAGGGCCTCATCCCCTCCCCTAATCCTTCCCAGAAACTCCTTCCCAGATCTACCAGAATCATGTCTCTTAGTCGATTCCATGTCTCACCAATTTCCAATCAAGATGGCCCATCACAATGACTTAGTATGTGTTTGCTTTTTTATTTGTATCTGCTTTACAAAGGGAAATGCCCAAACCATACTTTCACCAAAGCATGTTCACACTCTCCTGCTGTTAGATTTAAGAGCAAGATGAAGTTAGTGTATTAGGGCCCAAATCTCCTCTTTTATGAGTGGTAATATGATATTTCATATCTTATCACACATGATCAAAATAGTGTAGAAATATGGCCAGCATATTGGGCTGGTCTGTGAGGCCTTTTAATGGCAGCTGAATTCTTTGCTAAGTGTGATGTTTTGGCAACCAAAGCTACCCAGTAAGGGAGGTGAACCCAAGGCCTGATGGTGGAGCCCTCTTCTAAGCCACTACCCTTGCTGCAGCCACTGTCTGTCCCCTGGCACTAATACGACACTGAGAACAGCTGTTTGAATTCACTTTGGAAGAAGCTTCTACAAGGTCTCCCAAAGAAACACTGCCTCTCTAAGTCATTTTGCTCATGGGAAACCAGTATTGCTGTTTGACTAGGTGATTGATTCAGAATTTTTACTTGATTAGAAGTAGTGTCCACAGCAGCATCCCAAACCCCTGATCTGGGTATTCTGATATTTTATTTTTTAATTTTTAATGCTTGCTTTATTATTTTAAAATAGAAAACTTTACAGTTAGCAAACATCATTCAGCTAATCAACACAGCCCCTCCAAGAGCACGGCCCAGACACAATGTCTGACGTCTCAGTGGACAGTTGGAGTAGTTTAAACAATATGGCTTTAGCTGTGCTAATATTGGTGTGCATTTTAATTAGGGATCTGTCGCTCACTCTCCTTTCACAAACATACAAAATGCAAAATATAGAGATGAAATGGTGCATAGATATAGAAAACAGATTTTAAATGCATTGAAAAAAAACTTCCATTTTATTCTCTAGTTAAAAAAAAAGACATCTATCTTCCCCAATTCTTCACCCGGTTCTCTCTTGGAATATGAAAGGTCTCCAGGTGACCCAATTTCATTAGAAAACTGTGTTGCAAGGATCCTTTAATAAAGAGACTCAGTCTGGCATAATAACCACCTAACATGTTATTTGCATTTCTGGGCAGGACATTTCCCAGTGTGGACTGCAACCACAATCATCATATGTACATGTGAGAAACTCAGTGTGGCAACTCTGTTAGCTGAGAGCTATAGAACACTCACTCCCAGCTTTAGGGACGAGTGTGACCTGCAGACTCCAGCGAAGGGATAGAAATGGTCCAGCCTCAGAGGGTGGACAAGTGACAAGGGCAGGACCCGGGAGATGAAATCAGCCCTGGAAGAAACTGGGGGCCATTGACAACATCTTGTTTCTGCCTTGTTCTCCATGTTCATCCCTTTCAGCGACCAGAAGCCGACCTTCTGGGAAACAGGAAGGCCTCACACAATCTTCGGATGTGATTTAATCAACTTTTTTCCTCAGAGGCACTAGTGGAATGTTCCTTTTTTTCTTTACCCCTAAAGAAAGTTGCTAGCACCCTTCACGGTGGGGATTCCTCAAAGGGTTGCCCTTATAATACAAACTAGTTCACTGTGGCTTATAAAATATGAAGTTTTTGGATTGCCTCTAGACATAGACTAAGGGCATGATGTAAATATTTAATAAGAGTGTTTTAGTTAAATAAATTGTGTCACATCTCTATTCAATGGGCAGACACGCAGTCAATCAAAGGGTCCCCTAAATTATCCAATGGTACTGGTTTCAGTAACTCACTGACAAGTGCAACAGGTTACAAAACGGTATTCAACCATACATAATTTCTTCTGTACAAACATATTTATACAGGACTATGGAAATAGCTTTGGCAGTGTTAAGCACCTGTGTTTTAGACTGTAGATCGTCAAGTGAGTTTATCTTCAATTTTTCTTCATGCTCAATTTGTAGCACATAAAAGGAACTGTACATTCCTTTTATAATCAATAAACAAGAAAGAAAATATACCTGGGTGTGGTGGCACAGGTCTTTAAACCCAGCGCTCCAGAGGCAGAGGCAGGAGGATCTTGGTGAGTTCAAAGCCAGCCTGGTCTACACAGAAAATTCTAGGGCCGCCTAGAGGGTTACAAAGAGAAGCCCTGTATCAAAGAGGAGAAGAAAGAGAGAGAAGGGAGGGGGAAGAAAAGGAAAATCAGAAAAGCCAGATTTTGAAATGTTACTATGGACAGCATTAGTCTGAATGAGTATCAGCTATATTCAACCACACAGTTGGGAATTTTGATAGTTCACAGCCAATCAGCAAGACCCCCACACCAAGGTGTGTGTTCATGTACAAAGAGAAACAGATGGTGGTGTTCACGGTAAGTCTTTGTGCGAGTATGAGATGCTAAGTGAGGAAGTGGTCAGAAGGACTTGCTGAGGGGGCTGGGAAGGAATCTCCCTATGGGGGCTCCCTGGCTGTGTTGCCTAAGGCTCAGGACTGCTCTCTCTGAGCTTGAGCAGCACAATCCACAGCGAGGTAACTAAATGTGCTCAGACCATGCAGTGTTTGAGGGATTAATTCAGCCAACACTCACAAAGCTTTTACCACAACCACAAGCACCATGCCCACGTTTAATAAATAACTAAATGGCTTTGTGGTTGATTCCGAGGCGAAAATTCAAGTCTTTAGCTCCTCAGGTAAAATCTTTAAAAGAGAAGGTGCTGGAGTTGAGCGCTTTAAGAAGGCCTCAGCTTTTGTTGTTCTGTTTTGTATTTGTATTTGAACAATTCACAGACGGGAACAATGTGGCCAAGGATGCAAAATCATCAAAGAAAACCCTGAGTGGAAAGAAGACCCTGGACACAGCTGCTCTCCTCCGTTTCATTTTCTGGCTCTCTGACGTGGCTCTGTCCTGATCAATATTGTATTTGGAAAAATAAATGTCCAGATGCAAGGCAGATTTATACACGAAAGGCTCAGCCATGTTAATTGAAGGGTCTTTATTACCCCTTGTCCATTCCTGTTAGGGGCCATCTTTTAAACTAAGATGGCTGCCACTTAAATCAAGAATCAATTACGAACACTAATAAAACAACCCTGTCAACTCCCATTAGACCCCAGCCAGACCTTTTCTTCTCTATTAAGCAAGCAATTGCTAATCACTATTTTTATCAATATCTCAGAAACATGATCTGTAATTTACCTCCACCAAATGAATAATACCGATTGGTTCCTGACTCTAAGTTGAAAGGAGTCTCCCAGGGGGAGAAGTTGAGTCCGTTACTCTGTCATTCTCTGTTTGCCGAGAGAAGGTAGCACATGATTTGGAAAACAAACAAACATTATTGCCCGAGGAATTTAATATGCAGGGGGAAATATGCGCTACTGAGCCAAAGGGAATGTGGAGGGGCCATCTGAAAAGAAATACAGGATGCCTGTTTTAAAAAAGAAGAGACAGAATCAGTTAGCAACACTGTCAGCTCAGTCAAGTTTGATCTAGGGCTCAGTGTCAGTTTGGAAGGAATGCCCTCTATCCTCTGCGTAGACCCTGTATTGGGGTAGCAGACATCCTAAAGGGAAGTCTTTAAATCAAACTCTGTAGCCTATAGTGGGAGTCAAACACAGAGATCTTTACATACAGTATGAGACAGTAGAATGGCATGTGTCTGTAGAACATGCACAGTGGATAGTGGGAAGTGGGATCCGAGGAGTCTCAGTGGGGTGGATGGTGGATTGATGAACCTGCATTTTTCCCTTCACTCTATGTCATAGCATAGGATGGGTGAGAGAGTGGAAACCGAAGGGATAAAGAGCTTGGCCAAGAATGACAAACCTTAGTTAGAAGTGATAGTGCAGATGATTTGGTCCAGCCTTCTGCTCCTTCCACCAAATCCTTCCCATCTACTTTCCAAGGTTATTTCTCCTGACTTCTAATTAAAATCCCCCAGGAACACAGAGTACCTCAAGTCTGGTGTGTGTGTGTGGGGGGGGTCGCATTACCACACTGGCAGTTAGGAGTCTGGAAAACTCCTTTTGACCCATTCAGAAGTATTTCTTTCTCTAGTCTCTGGTATTCTGATGCCAGAAGCTTGGGGTGAGTGAGGTCTATTTGCTGGTGGACCGGCAGACCCTGACGTGGAGTCAGAAGCAGAATGTGTCTGTGTCTCCACCTACAGAGGCTGTGGCATCTGCTATTACTTTACCATACAATTGTCATTGGGAATAAATAACCAAAGTGTTCACTGCCTGTAGGAGACTAGAATAAGCAAGAAATAAAATATACAAAAAGTAAGTGACCAAAGGGATCGTCTTCAATAGAGCAACTGTACAGATCCCGAAGACCTCCGTGTTTCTTCTCTTCTTCTAGTTTCTGACCCCCAGATCTTGATTTTCCAAGCCTATTCGAACATGCTTGTAAGATGTGCCCCTACGAGCTGAGAGTTTGAACTTGTTTCATTGGTTCTTTGCATCCCTTACTAGGTATTAAGGGTTTCTGTTTAAAGAATTTCCATATTCCTTATTAACTTTATTTCCAGACATCTCATCCTTTCTTAATGCAGTTAATATTGATCATGGAAGCTTGTTTTTACCCTTTTTTTTTTGGCTATTCATTTGACAATTTTGGCAAGAGTGGGTGTCTTTGTCTTATCCCAGACCTTAGGGATATGGTCCTTGCTCATGTGCACTGAGAGGATGCTGGCTTGTGGGTGAGAAAATATGTGAGTTTACTTCTAGCATATCTGTAACCACAGAACTGTCCATCCCCATCTAAGTGTTTGTGTCTCTCTCCATATCCAATAATGCACATCTGTCCTATAGATGAAGATAGATACCTGCAACTGTTCTTCATTAAGGCTGAGGAGTCCATATCACAACTCAGCCATCCACCCAACTCTCTTTTTTTATAGTTTAATTGACTTACAAAGTTTCGAATTTCCCTAAGACTTATGTTGCACATCCTGAATTCTGGTTGGTCCCCCAGCTACTCCATTTTTCCTCCACATTCCTGTCTTTTGTACCTCTCAATAAAGAACAAAGCCCTGTCCACTTTGGGATCACTGCAATGAAATAGCTCAGGCCATTTTTGCACACATATTGGTGTCAGCATGTTTTCTCTCCTCTTAGATAAATCCACATGAGTGCAAGGACAGGGCCGTAGAGCCAGTGTACGATGGATGGTCTACAAAACTGCTGAAGCATCTTCCAACCGGCTTGCACTAGTCTGCATCCCCATCAACAATGAAGAAGAGGCGCTCCGCATCCTCACCAACTCACGGCTGTCCATCTTCGGCTTCACCCTGTTGAGATTTGTCTTATACCTCGACTCTGTATTCCCCTGGTAGCTTATAATGAAGCCATTTTCCCCCACATATATTTGCTGTATGTCCATCTCCTATTGTGAAGTGTTCACTCAATGTTTTGTATATTTCAAAAGTTTATTTTTATTTATTTTCTGTGTGTTTTGCCTGCATGTATGTATGTGCACCATGCACACGTTTGGTGTTCATTGCAGTCAGAGAGTGTGTCAGATCCCCTAGACCTGGAGTTACTGATGGTTGTGAGACACTGTGTGGGTGCTGAAAACCAAACCTGGGTTCTCTATAAGAGCAGTAAATGTTCTTAATGGATAAACCATCTCTCCAGTCACAAGAGGTAATTTTTTTGTACATTTTTATTGGGCTTTCAGTCTTTTAATTATTAAGTTTATTGATACTTTTAATAAGAAGCACACTTTAATTTTTCAGCTTCCTTTTAGTATTTGCAGAGGTGGCCATTTCACGTGTGCCCCTTAGATCTATAAATAAAATGAGTGTCCTAATAACAAAACTCATTTACCTTCTTAGGATAGTGATAATAAATACAACCAAACATGCTTCTGGGAGAACTTTACCTCGTCTTTGTTTAAGGTAAGTAAGATTGCTATGCTGTGTTTTGTGGATGCATGTCAGTTTGGTTAACAGTCTTAATTACCTGTCAACAAATGAATTATGCATTTCTGAATATAATTAGAATATTACACTTCTTTTAATAATGTCTGGAGCAACTGAAGCAGTAAGGGAGCTGTGTAAAGCTGTGGTCAATGTTTCCTGGTCCTCGGGCTAATGGGTCTTGCCTGGGAAACACACCACATCAACCCGGGTTATTTCAGTCAGTAGATATGCTTTGTCCCAAGTCACAGGGTGATGGCGGAATGGGAAAGGAAACTGAAGTCACCTGCAAGTTCTCTGGGTGGAGGAGGGTTCTGGAACAACTTGAGGAATAAACTAAATCACTAACATCGGCTCCCATGATGTCAGTAGATGAACTGTGGAGAAGAGACAAATAACCCAAGCAGATGAGTTTCAAATGCTTTACGTGAATTTTCTACCCACAAGCAAGGAGAGCACGGCTCCCCACTCCTCCCCTGCCTGCTCAGAGAGGCTTCCACACAGCCAAGTGGAGAAAGGAGGGGAGGAGAGTGGCGTGAAAGGAGGAGCTAGTCGGTACTCACTGGGCCAACACCAGCTTTCTCAAGGCCATAGTAACGCGAGGAACACATCCAACATGAGAGAAGAGATTTGCTTCTCTAATCTTCAACCCCAGACCACCCAACCCTGCTGAGGAACATCCTTCAGATTCCCAAGCGGTGCCCAAACTTCCAGGGTCATCCAAAACGAGAACTGTCACAGACAAGGAAGTCTGATAAGACCGGAAACCCAAACATAATGTGGTACCTGACTTGGATTGTTTCATAGAAACAGTGCATTAAGTACCAAGGGAAACCAGGCGGTGGTGACGCACGCCTTTAATCCCAGCACTCAGGAGGCAGAGGCAAGCGGATCTCTAAATTTGAGGCCATCTTGGTCTACAGAGCAAGTTCCAGGACAGGCTCCAAAGCTACACAGAGAAACCCTGTCCTGAAAAAACACACACACAAAATAAGTATCAAGAGAAGCTGAACAAAGCTTGGGCCTTTTTGAACTTTCTGCATCCACACTGGCCTATTGATTATGATTAATAAACCCTACTAATGGAGCCTATCAATACTAGGGGAGATTGAAGATGGAAGATGTAGCACTCTCCAAGCCATGTTCTTGTAACCCTAAAACTCCTATACAGCAAAAAACATATTAAAACTCTATAGGGAATAAAAGTTGTAATCAATATATAATCTCAAAGTAAAAAAAAAACACAGATCTGAAGACAAATGTGTTATGAAGAATGTGGAGTTGATTTCAGCAGGAATGACTGAAAAAGCATCCCCCGTGGACAGCTATTCATGAGGCTTCTGTCACCTTCACCCAAACTCTTGAAACTTTCACATAGGAGGTTGTTCTCAGCCTCTGAATTGTGAGCAGATATGAACAGTATTCCTGAAACAGGGGACAAGCAGGGTTTTCAAGAACTGTGGCACTCCAGGAACTTGTGACCCACAGAGTCAGAAGTGAGTCTGTCACAACCATTCATTCTGATAGAAGATGTGGGTTTGTTGGATCACAAAGGGCAGACATTATAGCTGGGGCTGAAGCAATAGCCAAGGCTTCCTAATTTCCTGCACCCGATTCCTGAACCCCAGTTCCCACAGAGGGGCACAAATAAGTCAGGTGGCACTTGGACATGCAGTGGGCTCAAGACAAGAGAGAAGGCCTCAGCTGAGGGGACTAGCAGCATAGGTTGTGAGCCTTCAACCTTTCCATCAGAGGCAAAAGATGTGATTGCAAACATTTTCCCAGACAGGCCCAAGAAGAGCAGCCTGCACCTCATGGAAAAGCGGTGAACTTGAGAAACACATGGAAACCGTTCATTCACCCAGTAGCCCAGTATTGGGGGTGGGGTGGGGTCGGGGGGACACATGGCTTGAAATCAAAATAAGGCATTTCGGATCACACACACTATCACACTTGGCTTCTTCTTAAGCTATGAGCTTATCTGGATGCTGAGAGCGTAGGGAGGTTAACCCAAAGTCATCGAGCTGGCTGGAGCTATCGTCAGGGTGTCTACCATGGGGCTTGCCTGAGGGTAGAGGGTCTGCCGCGGTGAACAGAGAAGAGATTCTGCAACACTGAGCCCAGGAAGAAAGGACAACAAAGGGTAGAAGCAATGGCAGAGCTGGACAAGAACTCCAGGCTAAGGACAATTAGAACTGCCTAGGATGGAGAGAAGGACCTCGAGTCTCAAGGGTCATCTCTGAAATGGCCACTGTGCAGCAAAGGCCTTACTACTCAAAGGTGAGAGACATCTGGGGCAGAATCCCTCCTAAGAAAGATCCACAGGTTGTTAACAGAAGGCACAGATGGTTCCTGGCTGACCAGTACCCCATGCGTGAGCCCCCAGGCATCATGAGCGCGTAGCTCAGGAGGTGGCTTCTGTAGCAGGGGCTCAGCATTGGACAAACTTTTAAATCTAGGTTATGCCTCAATGCCAAGGGCTCTTTGGAGTAGAAGCGCGTCTTTATTAATGAGCTCAGCCCCAGCTCTCTGACAGGATGCTGGGAAAGGTGGCCCTTTGGTTCTATTCAAATGAACGGGGGTGAGAACAGTGGGTGTGTTTTAAATTCTCGACCCATCCTAGGAGGATGGATCTCATTAGTGAGGGAAATGATTTTGCCAGGGAAAGACTGTTACAATAAGAAAACATAACGTACTCAGGATGAACCAGATCCAAGTCAATTAGGACGGATTAAAAAAAAAATGGAGGGAGAGAGAGGGCGCAGGCTTCAAAAATATCACTTTTTTGCTAGTGTTCATTTGAATACCAGCAAGGGGACATTTTAGTTTTTAATCATTTTTCTTCCTTGAATAGGTCTGGATCTCATTAATAGAGGAATGATCTCGCTTAAAAGACATGGCGCTAAACTCCTGTTCAACAGAGATTAACCAAATCAAACAGGATTTGACCAAAAAAGAAAAATCTAAAGTGTTCTCTCTACTTCGTGTACACTGCAACCTGATTTTAACTGTAAAAACAGGGGAAGGGGAAGGCAAGGCGCCGCACGTGGTATTTCTTATTCTTCTCTTGATGGATCTGGAAAACATTTCCCTAGGTAAACTGTATTGAAATCGTACTGAATGTGGTTAGCCACATGAAGTCACTGGAAAAAAAAAAAAAAGAGCGGAGTCAAATAATTTGCATGTGTGAGGGGAGGAGGGGCTGGGAGAGATGTCAGTTTGCAGGAGATGAGCCTTCTGCCGGGGATATATTTTCCTAAGATCTGCCAGGGAGCTTTCATTGTACTACTCTTGCTAGGCCGCACTATTATGTTTTCAAATGAACACACTTCATCTGAAGGCTTTCAACCTCAGCCCAGTTGACATTTGGGACTCAAATGTGCTATGTTCTCAGCGGCAGGGCCCTTCATGCATTACCGTAAGTCAACACTGGAGCATTCCTGGTCTCCAGCCCCTAAGACCAGCAGCACCCTCCCACCCAACCGTGGGTATCTTCACATGCACTCTACTGGGCAAAACTGACCCCTCTTCTTCCGTACATTGTGGGTCACTTGATGTCACCTGGAAAGAAGACAAAAGGAAGAACAATGCACATAACAATACAGGTGTCTGGGTGTAATATATCATCGGGCTTTGTCCCAGAACTTTCTCAAGAGCACCTTCACCTCTGCCCTTGTCCCAACCTCAAGTGGGGACATGCGCCTCTATTCTGCCCTGTCCCCTTACTCCATGGCAATTGAAGTGAACGATTCTTTCTTTGTGCTCCCGTTGAACGTGAAGCTTGTGGAGATGAGGTAAGCTCCGATGGTTTCCACTCAGCATCAGGGCCAGGCTCATCAAGGGACACAGCCTTCTGCCACAGCCTCAGCTGAGTTGAGACTCCCTAGATACAAATTCTTTGTTACACACTTAACCTGTTTGAGGGTGCACTTGTTCCTGAATCTCAACAGCTCACTGTACAGATCTCTTGCTTTATGAAGGCACGGCAAGCCGCATTCATTTCATATGAGCAAGTCTTTGCATTTGAAACTCAAATCTTATCCCAGGCCATTAATAAGCTCTCTATGGATGCAGGGCAGAAAACAGGAACCTGCACCTCCTAAATCATAAAAGGGAATCAACTAGAAAAACTCTAACAAACAAACAAACAACAACAACAACAAAAAAAAAAACTGTGCACAGTGTTGTTAGGCTCCGTGTTCTATAACCTAGGCTGATGATAATGGGTTTTTGGCTTTGGACATTCATGGAAGGGGGGGGGGGGGGAGAGGGAGATGGAGACGGAGAAGGAGACGGAGAGACAGAGAGACAGAGACAGAAAGAGGAAGTAGCAGCCTGATACTTTCTTTTGCCCATGCTCAAGTGACTGTGGCTTCTGGGGCAGAAGCAGAGAGTAGAGAGAAAGTAAATAACCTTACAGGTCAGTCCTTCAGGAAAGAGATTAGGAAGAAGGTTGGAGAGAGTGATGCATTGGAGGGAAAAAGCCCGGACCAGCACCAGGAATGAGGGGCATCCAGATAGACTTGGAATTCACATCTTCCTTCCTTCAGGGTGCTTCTATCAACTTGCTAAACCAGACATTGCTGTTACTGCCTGAATAAAATTCATTTCCCACAAACAGATTTGAGAGTTGTATTAATTTCTTTTCTCGTGGGAGGATAAAATCCTGGCAACACCAAGTCATTGAAGGAAGGGCTTCTTTCAGCTCACAGCTTAAGGGTACAGTCTGACAGTGTGAGGAAGGCATGGTGGCTGGGGCATGAGGCAGCTGGTCACATCGAGATCACAGTCAGCAGGCAGAGAGAAATGCATTCTTTTTATTCCAGTCAAGACTCCACTCCATGGGATGGTGCTGCCCACGTTTAGGGTGTATCCTCCTTGAGTTAAACGTCTTTGGAAATGCTCTCACAGATTCCAAATCCAGTCCCACCAGCAATGAAGTCCGACCACCCCAACTCTACCCCATGTCAACTTGACATCCCAACACATGGCTGTAACTCATAACATCCTACCTCTGCTCCCCAAATTGTCATGCTCATCTCATAACACATTTAGTCCATCTCTTCTAAAACGCACAGTTTTTCACAATACTGACATTGTAACAGTCCGGGCCAGAACAGAGTCTTATCAAGGAACAACTGTAGCAAGACCAAAACACAGCAGAGACAACATCCAATCCCGCAGCTCCATAGCCAACATCTGGGGCTCCTGGTGGAATCACCATGGTATTATGTTCTTGGGCAACCCTGCACTTTTGGGACTACTACCTACAGACCTGTGACCTACTTTTTTTTTCTTTTTCTTTTCTTTGTTTTGGTTTTTCGAGATAGGGTTTCTCTGTGGTTTTGGAGCCTGTCCTAGAACTAGCTCTTGTAGACCAAGCTGATCTTGAACTCACAGAGATCTGCCTGCCTCTGCCTCCCAAGTGCTGGGATTAAAGGCATGCGCCACCACCGCCCGGCTATGACCTATGTTTTGAAAAGGCTTCACACCCTGCCTATAACTTTCCTAAATAGACATCACATGACTATGACATCCCAAACGTTTTGCGATCTTTATTTTAACTTAGCTTTCATCATAGCTTGCCACAGTGTTTTCTCAGAACTTCCTTGCAGGGAATCCAGCCTTGCTACCCATTGCCTATCTTCCTGAAGCATTGGCTTAAGCTTCCGTGGCTTCTCTACTCTTAATTTTTCATGCCTGCCCAAACAGTAACACCTAGTCAGTGCAGACAGGTTTTGTAGCCAGTTCTAGATGAAGCCTGGCTCCACAAAAGTATAACAGCAGAGGCCTCTATGTGCCCTCAAGGCTGACCCTGGGGAAACAGACCCTTCAATACCCATTTTATAGCATGTATGTGCTATCAATGTGCTGGTATCTTAGGCTTCAACTCTGCCCTTTTAACTGAATAAGCATTTTCACAAATGGAAGATTTCAATAGCTGCTGGTGTTTGGTTCTTGGGCGCCTTTCCTGCCGTTCCAGTGCGAAGTGAGGCTTCTCATCAATTGATCCTCCATGTCTATGCCTTTAACTTCAGCTCATGCTCCCGTTCTTGCTGGAGTACACACACTTCATATGTCTGTCTCCGTTTACTGGTCTCTTTCCCTGTAGATACGGGTAAGAGCAGTGTACGGCAACAATGCCACAGCCTGAATGTTGTCCTTTCTTAAACTTTCCTCCACCAAACGAATTAGTGCACTACTTTCAAATTCAGCCTTGCTCGAGTGCAAGAGACAGAATATAATATGAGCGACTTCCATACCCGTTCCCAGTGGAGTCTTCTGTCCCCTCCAGTCAAGGTGACAGAGAAGAATAGCCATGACAGCCACCACTATTGGTGTTTATCACTGGCTATTCTGAGCTGACCAGAGCAAGCTGACAGTACATGGCCCCGTGTCTTTGTGGGATGAGCTTCCTGTGGCAGAGAAGGAACTCAGTTTTCATGAGGCTCCAGTGCCAGAATTCCATTGCATCAGCCACCTACTGTAATCCAGCTACTCAACTCTATTCATGCAATGCCAAAGTAGCCTTAGATAGTGCCTAAACAAATGCAAAACTTCATTTACAAAGGTAGGGGGTGGCTTGTAGACCCCTGCTGTGCAAGGCTTAAAGAGAACATCTCTGCAGAGACAGTGAGCCTGTGGGATTGTCCACAACAAAAGAACCATCATGTTCATTAATCCATTCTTTATGGTAGCCAGGGTGTCAAGGTACAAAACACTTCCTTTAGTCTAACGGTTCCTGTTCAGTGTAAACATGGGTTTACATTATTCACACTTAAAAATATTGTGCCGATCAGAAGATTATTAAACATGATTTAAATAGAGAGACAGACCTAATGCACAGGAAGAGAATCCTTTTTCCACAGGGTATATGCTTCTCTTGCAGAAAAGCATGTCAGCTTCCTTGGCAAACGCGCAGGCTCTTAGTATTCATACACGGCACTAATGGATTTACAATTGCAGATCAGTCCTGAACGGGAGCTGGTGATGCATCAGACTGTGTTGATGATGTCTCTCGTGTGCCTCAACACTCAGGCAAGGATCGCCGTCTTCTCCCAGAACAATTAGCGGCAGGCGGACCTCCCATTGTTCGTATTAGTGGCGGCTCTGTAATGTGGAGAAGAAACGGCTTGTGGGCTTTCTGTGTGCCTGTGTTTCTATCCTCGAAGAGCTTGCTCTCGCTGGTGCACACCAGATGCAGCTCTCATCTAGGGCTGTCTCTGCTCAGGACCTTAAAGAAATGTGGCACAGCCTCCCATTGTGCCCTGGTTGGCCCCAGATGCTCAGTGGCATCTGTTGCTAATTCCCAGCTTCACCAGCTCTGTGCCAATCCCATGGCTTTCCTGACATAGCTCCTGTTGGTTACCTCCTTTCCAACCTCTGGCTGCTCTTTTGGGCCCGTTTCAGCTTTCCTGTCAAAGATACAGATTTGGATGTCCACAGAACACTGCCCAAACTCAGATTGGACAGCCCAGGCTTGTCCACAGTCATGACCAAATTCTGTGCTTGCCCATTGAGTGGCCTTGGGGATTTCATTAGATTTCCTCCTTGGTACAAGGGTGAAGTGTTCCCAGTTGTGGGCTGGGTTGTGACCTCTGCATTTAGTTTGTTAAATCCCTAGTATCTAGTGCTCAGAATGTGGAGGCTGGATTTCTGAAGAAGTGATCATGTTAAACCGCCATTATTAGAGTGGGCCCCAGTTCCTAGGGGATGCCATCCTTATGAGAGGAGAAAAATCATTCTGAATTGATAGACAGAAAGGAAAACATCGAGTAAAGACACAACAAAAAAAAAAAATACCATTAGAAGGCTAAGGAGAAAAGGCTGCCGAAAAAGCCCATTTGCTGACAGGTTGGTCCTGACCTTCTAAACTGTGAGGCAATGAGGGTCTATTGCCTGTGGTACCCTACTATAGCAGGCTTCATAAACCAATGCTACCCTCAACCTTACAAAAGACTGTATTGAGCTGGTAGCATTGATTGAGATCAGAACACATTACTGTGAGATGAACTGCAGAGACAGGCATGCTACTGTTCACCTCAAGGCATGCCTCATTGGCATGAGGGCTATTTTGAGCTGGTTTTTTGTTGTTGTTGCTGCTTTCTATGCTGTTTTTAAGAAACTGTACACACAGGAGTCACTTCAAAGTTCCCCTTCTATGGGAGACATTTGCTTCTATGATTTCAAGTAAATGAGAGACAGTCCCTTTTATACCAGCCAGAGAGAATCTGAATGACCAGAGACACTTACCACAAAAGTGGGTTCCTCTGAAATCTGTATTATAAACAGACCCTGTTTCACAGTTCTCTTTCTGGTTGGCTCATTTTAACTGGACTTTGCTCACACCTGCCCTGTTTCCTTTCTCCTGAGAAGGATGTGTTAAAGATAACACACTGAGATGTCTTTGGAGATCTGTTCTTCTCTGAGCTATCTCACATCTGTACAGGAAGTAGATGACGATGGCCTTAAACTTTGTTTGTTTTTTTCTCTTGCTCACCTACCTCTTGTGACCACGGTCTGTCCTAACTAAGAGCGGCGGGGAGCAGAGAGAAATGTCACACATCTTTCTCCCCTACCACATAGAATGAACACGGGTGCACTGGGCACCGTTGTCTGTGTGGCACAGGAAAGCTCCTCCAAGGTTTGTGAAGAACCGAATACATGAGCCCTGGTGGGAAATACGAACGAGCAAAGTCACCTTTCTGTTTCAGCTCAACCAGAGATAGCATGTTCCTAGTAACCCAAGCTTCCACAGTCAGACAGCTGCTGATGTCAGAGAGTTCTTAGTCTAAGTTACAGTGACACCCGTGTCTCCCCCTGTGATTAGTTAAACACAGCCCATGTGCCCTTGACTTTACCTTCTTGGAGCCAGTAGAGGTCAATAGTTAATTAATTCTCTCTCTGAAATTTCTTGGCCTATGTTAGTTGGGTGGCGTTGAGGGGCATGGCCTCGGCTATTAAAGAAATCTACACACTGTGGGTCCCACTAATAACCATGAGCCCAGGCCCACTCTATTGTTTGTGCGCCAGATAACGATTTTGGGGGGATTTTGCCTTTATACACTAGATCCCACAAGGTTTGTCCAGATAGAAAAGGTTCCCTTTGATTAAGTCAATATTTTGTTTACATTGTATTTAGCCTGTGGTCACATCTAACGGTCTTATCTGTAACATTGCCAGGAGTGAATAGAAGTGTATTTTTCTAAAAGATGCTATTTGAAAGAGACTTTCAACGTACGCATTTTATTTACTTTATGTGCATATGTGCCTGCCTGCATAGATTTATGTGCACCATGAGCATACAGCAGCCTGTATAGGCCAGAAGACGGTGTCAGTCTGATCCCCATCCCTCTCAAAACCTCAGTTTCCTCTCCTATATCCAGGAACTCATTCTTTTCCTTGTGGCAGTCTGGGTTGATTGAAAGGCATTATTACATTTTTCTTTTGATTTTGAAGGGCTATTGGAGTTGGCGATGGTAATGATATCACTGACTGACCAACGGTGGCCTGAGCTCTACAGAAGGTTGTGTCACGTGGCCCGAGGGGTGATCTCCCATCATCCCTTGCTTGCCATTTCTCCCTCTATTGAATCACTTGTCCCGGAACCAAGTACTGTCACCTGTTTCTGTGTGCAGACGAGTGTTCAACACGGCGACGTTCCTTCCGAGTGACAAGGACACATGTCTGTGCAAAGAAATTAATGTTCTTGTCACCACTGACTCCTCTGATATGAACAAGATGAACAAGTGGTCCACACACCAGTGAGAGCAGAGGAGACAGAGCGGATCACAGCAGAGGGAGGCACCCCTCCCAGAGAGGTGAGTCTGTCTCAGCATCGTGCCGCACACAAGGAGAACACAGGTGATTTCTCCACTGTGACCAGGAAGCAGGGACAGTCACCTGCAGAGGCTGCCCTCCAACTAAGACGGACAGCACAGCCAAAGGCATGCTGCCATCGCCAGACAGAGTGGCTACTCTGACAGGCACTGCCTGCCAGACAAGCTGAGGTTAATAAGCTTTTTTAGGATCTGTGAAGAGATCTGCGTGAATACCTCATGCTACACACGACACACAGGCTGGGCAGACAGACCAAGTCACAGCTGCTGTCCATACCATACATACGCACACGTCTCTCTTCTCTCTCTCTCTCTCTCTCTCTCTCTCTGTGTGTGTGTGTGTGTGTGTGTGTGTATGTGTGTGTGCAATTCACTGTTTTTTTCTTTCGGTTTTGTTTGTTTGTTTGTTTGTTGAGACAGGGTCTCTCTGGGTCCTGGGATTTTCCAATTAGGCCAGGCAAGCCGTCCTCCCCAGTACTTGGGTTGTGAGCGCTCAGTACCATGTCTGGTTTCCCACATGGGCTCTAAGGATCAAACTCAGTCCCTCAGGCTTGCAAGGCAAGTGTTTGACCCACTGACCATCTCCCTAGCCCACCACATTTCCCTTCTGGGATCCCTGACTCCATTCCTGTTGCTGTCCTCAGTCTGCTAAGGCAAAGTGGCTCTTAAGGAGGTGGCTCCTCCTCACCTGCTTGTCACCTCACGGCTTACTAAACCGGGCCCAGCTGTGTGTTCCAGGGCCTAGTTTGCTTATTTGGATGATAACAGCTCTGTCTGTTGTCTGTCTACTATGAGCCAGGAATTCTGTAACTGGGTCATCATTAAATCCTCCTAACAAGGTCCATGAAGACAGTGTCACCATCTCTAAACTGCAGGCAAAGAAAATAAGACCCCATGCTTTCTTTGGCAGCACGTACACACTAAAAACTGGAATAATCCCGAGTGGATTAACAGGTCCGTATTCAGAAAGGGTATGTGGATTTATGAAGCTTTCCTTTAAGTAAGATTGTGTTGAAATTGAGTCGAAAAAATACAAATAAAGAAAAAGAAAACACGAGCTCAGAGGCAAAGCCAGAGTTACGGTTTGGGTCAGAATGTGCCTTCTAGTCATGTACTTAAAAGAAGATGAGCATGGAGGACAGAGTCAGCACCCCCTCCCCATGACAATGCTCACATGGGGTGGAGGATGGCACCCCCACCTTGACAGTGCTCACATCTGGGTGGAGGACGAAGTCAGTACCCCCCCCATGAGAGTGTTTACCTCCCGGTGGAGGGTGGAATCAACACCCCCCCACACACACAACAGTGTTCACATCTGATAGACCTGGCTCTTCACCTCCCTTGCAGCTCTGTCCAAACGCCAGAGCTAACAGGCTCTGTTCTCAGGGGTCATAGTTATTTCTAAGGGCCATTGCCTATACATTCTGGAAGTTCTTTATAAGTTATAGAAGAAGCTGCTGCCATCCTAAAATTCTCCAAGGCCCTGTGAATTACCAATGGTCGGTGGAATAATAGAAGTAACATAATCTGATTTTTGCTTGTTGTTTGTTTTGTTTTATTATTTTTTTTCTATCCCCAAACTGTCTGACTCTGAATCATGGGAGATTTTTGAAAACCCGCCGACATTTTGGGGCAAGTTCACTGGTGGGGCTCAAGCTGGGAGGTGGAGGTGGACCAGTGAGCGAAACCTATCCTTCCCCCTCCTGGGTTCCCATCATCTAATTAACTCTTACCTCTTTCCCTCCTCCCTGTGTCCCTGTCCTCTGCTTCACACACTAAACCTCCATAAAACCATCTTTTCAATCAGTCTTCAAATTTGCCCTCTTTCTCTTCCAAAACTCCCTGGCATGCCCTGATGTAGGAGCCTCTCTTTGTCCTGCCGACCCGGCAGCTGGGGACTACAGAATCTGTTTCCATTTACATCATAACCACATGGTACTCTCTGTTCCTGCCTCTTTGGTCCCTAGACACCAACTATGAAGCCATGGCTGAGTTAAGGGCATGAGTGCCGGCAATCAGTGGGTGCCTCCCACTCATCTTCTCCTACGTTCCTGCCCATCTCCCTCCTAGGGCATTGGACCCTTCAATAAGCTCACATTCTCAGCACTAATAGCACAGTTAGTCTCCATACTTGAGCCCTGGAGAGTTCCAGAAGAACAGCTGAAGACTGGACACAGAAATCCTACTTGACTGCCTGTCTAAGACACTAGGTATTTCTTTTGGGGTTTCTCACCCAGAGAACACTGTGCCTTTCTTCTTAGTGTGGAGCCCTGAAAGGGATGAAGATATTCTTAAAAAGACCCCTGTGCCCCAACCCCCAACCCTAGGTTATTGGAACAATCAACACCCCCAAATTGGACTTTCTCTGGAAATCTCATGCTGGTACAAGGAAGAGGCTAAAGTTGGGTGCTAGCCAGAGAGGAAATTTGTCTCCACGGAGAGATTTTACAAAGCTCTGACAACCAAACAGAGCACCTTGTGAGACAGTATAAACTGCCGTAGTGTTGATGGGCAAGATCACATTTGACCGGGTTCCGTATCTATGCACACAACTTACTTTCTATTCAAACCCAAACAAAACTCTAAAATTCTGAATAAGGCTTTTAGGGAGAGCAGTAGCTGTCTATATTTGTCACTCTTCCCAGTGTGACTGTCAGTGGCAGTCCATAGATCTAAGAAATGGGAATAGCTTAAACACTTGAAATTATGTAAACAGAAAATTTGAAGACCATGCATAGTAAGTACACTGCACCCAATGACAAAACGGAATATTATACACAAAATAAAAATATAGCAAAAAAATACCCTCAACCAATTAGAAAGCTTAGGTTTTTGCACAAGAGGGGACAGGATGAATGTAAGAACCAGAGGGTGGGGAGGAGTGCTGTGAAATATGCTGTCTTCTGGAAGTGACCTAATCATTGCAAACATGAACTCACCTTCACAAGACCTGCATAAGAGCAAGCCAGCTAAAGCTTCCACCACAGAGGTGGGAGGGGCTCCAGAGACCCCATCCCTGGCTGAAGAGCCGTTGGCAGTTGATGGCTGCTAGGAGACAGAGTCACTTTTCTTTGGGGGAACTGGCAGGTTTTTCATGCCCCACTGGAACCCCCAGTCTATGCATTTATTGATGGCATTAATTAACTCAGTGGTTTAAAAATAGTAATAAAATGTCAAAATAAAATTCATGTAAAACTGACATGAATTTGGGAGTGAGATGAAGCGGTCTCAGGGAGCACTGGAGCAAGGAAGTGACCTACACACATTACATACATGAATAAAAATTTTAAAGAATAAATTAAATGTGATTAAAAATACAATTACTTTTAAAAGTTCTAAATTTCAATTGTGAGTAAATCAGTATATTTGATAGAAAGTGAGAAAATCAGTAAATACGGGGATGAAGACAGGCTAAAACTTACCTTTCAAGAGGACTATAGAAAACTAAAAAGAAAGCCGGGCAGTGGTGGCGCACGCCTTTAATCCCAGCAATCAGGAGGCAGAGGCAGGGCAATCTCTGTGAGTTCGAGGCCAGCCTGGTCTACAGAGTGAGTTCCAGGACAGGTTCCAAAGCTACACAGAGAAGAAACCCTGTCTTGAAAAACAAAAGAAAGAAAGGAAGAAAGAAAGAAAGAAAGAAAGAAAGAAAGAAAGAAAGAAAGAAAGAAAGAAAGAAAGAAAAGAAAAGAGAAAAGATACCTGTTTAAATGTAGAGACCCAATGTTCATTATTAGAAAAACACGAACACAATAGCCCCTAAAATGCAGGAAATCAAGTCAAGACACAAGTAATCAACCTAAGAAACAACAAATCAACTCAGAATACCTGAGCCAAAGAGCAGAGTTTGCTATTTCCGCCTTTTCCACATGATTCTACTTGGAATTTGAGAGCAAAGACTGGAGTTCCAGGAACTAAGGCATAAACATAAAGTAACCTGAAGACCATTGCAAAGGAGCAACAGGGCACAGGTGCCTGCATCTGTGGATACTGCTGAAGCATGATTAATAAAAACTCAGAGACAGGTACTGGGGTTCAACCTGAAGATCAAAAAACAAAGCAGCCAGCCATTGGCTCTTACCTCGACTCCAGTCCCAAAATGGTGATCCTGCCTCCAGGAATCTCAGAATGAGACCAAGACTGAGAGCTACCTCTTCCCCTCTTATAATCCTTTCTAGAGCTGGGATTAAAGGCACGCACCACCCTGTTTCTATGGCAAATTTTGTGGCTACTAGGATTAAAGGTGTGTGTTACTACTGCTTGGTCTGTAAGGCTGACTCCTGGACCTGTTTTACTCTCTGATCTTCAGGTAAGTTTTATTTATTAAAATACAAATAAAATGCCACTACATACCACACAAGTCAAGGTCCTTCTGAATCTGATTTCATTAAGGTAATGAGGGAATAAACCCAGAGAATTAATACTCTGATCAAATTGAAGGACACTCTATGATTGTTGACATGACCTTTAACAAAGGGGAGGGGAGAGCAGAAAGGAGCAGAGGAGAGGAGAGAGGGGAGGACAGGAGAGGGGAAGGAAGGGGAGAGGAGGGAGGAGGGGGATATTTTGAATATTTAAAAGCAAAGAGAATTCTACCCACAGATATTCTTCGAAAGAGCCAATGTAGAAGAAACTTCAGTAAGGAGGAAAATCAAGCGAGAAGAAAGAAATGAGAGCCAAGAAGCAGCCCGGGCAGGGGGAGGGGAGGTGGGGGGTGTCATTGGGCAGAGGCATAGCTTGGTAGTAGAGCATAAAGGTACTGGGTTCTGATCCCAGCTCTGCAAAAGCAAATATAAAAAGTAAAAAACATCAATGATCCAACACACTGATCATACATGGTGGAAATACGGAATCAAAATTGGCTTTAATAATAGTCATTGTTCCTTTTCATTGGTATTTCTGTTTAAACTAGAGTGTTAGACAGCTGCTAGTTTGAGGCATAAGTGGAATTCAGTGTGAGTCAAGAGACACTCAACTCTGTCTTGCATAGGTTGAGAATGGAGGTATCGATGTGCCTCAGGTTTGGCCTAAAATGAAGGTTTTGAAATGAGGAAAACACTCCTGTTGATCACCCACACACTCACACAAACACACAAACACACACATACACGTGTGTGTGTGTCTCTGTGCCCCCACAGTCGTTGTTGAGCATGTTTGGGGACAACGAAAGGCTCAGAGAGTGCTCTCCAGACAGCTGGAGCACCACTGGCAGTGAAGATGACCCTTAAAGGTGACCTTGTCCTTCTGTGGCTTTGCCCATAGATTAGTTATCTCTATTCTTGCAAATTTGTACGACATTTGGAAAAGGGGATAAAGGAAGGTCAACACATCTTCTCTGAACTTCGTTCCCGTCTTTATCCAGAGGGGCTCACTCAATTCCCTTCAATGGTGCTGTGTTAGTGGTGAGTACAGGCCCTCCTTTCGAGCATCACCCAACCAACCTCACTGGCTGTGGTAATTTATGTATGCTAATTCTTGTTTCCCCAGGCCTTTTACTCTCAATCCCTGAAATAAGACTTCCCTACAGAACAAAACCAACTCCTTGTCTTTAAATTGGCTTCTGCGCTTCCCTCTCAAACCGATGTGAACATTTGAGGAATTTGAGAGCAACTACTCACAAGGGTGATAAGGCACAGGGACCATTAGCAAGGAACCCTCGCTTTCTCCAAAGGAGCAAGAAAATTATGTGACCAGAGGAAGACAAGAATCCCGGGCTGCCCCTGTTGGCTGCCTCATGAGGAAAAGACTGGACATCTTCTTGGCTCTTCCAGCTGACAGAGCCCTTATTTAAAGTGGCATAAGTCACACTCACTGTCTTTGGAGATGATCAAGGGAAAAAAAGAAAGAGAGAAAGAAAATAAAGAAAACAGCTTGTTTTACTTTTGTGTTTCAAATCCTTCTAATCCACACTCTTGGCTTGGAGTACCCTTGGAACAGAAAGGGTGTGGCATGGTGCCTGCTCCTGCCAGCCACATGCCAGCACGCATGCCAGCCCAGGGCTCTCTGGTCTTGCTTCCGGGAAGAAGCTCACACACCCTCTCTGAGCCAGGGAGCCTCTAGGGGCCAGGCACTTCCATCGGCTCCCTGAATTCTTAGCTCCTGCCTCTGAAGTCATTGCTTGTTCTGTCAATTGTGTGTTTGTAGGAGATTTTGGAATTTCTCCCCCGGCCCCATGTCTGCTCCCCTATTGGTTCTTATGTTTCAGTTCCTTGGAGGACATGCTATCAGTATCAGCTTTTAGCAGGAGGCCCAGGAGGAAGGGTTCTGTGGACAAGGTGTGTGGGCTGCAGCAGCTTCACTAACTGCTTATTTCTAAGCTCGAAGCCCCTCTATCCTGTGTGTCATCTATGCCCAGAGGTGACTGTGCCCACCTTTCAGCAGAAACAGACTCAAGCAAGAACCTGACCACAGATGTCGACTGATGGGTTGTCTAAGGACTCTGCATGACCCCCTTTGCTTGGGTACTGGGAGCCTGGGCTGGCAGCTGACTGGAAACGTGTGCTTTCTCTGTGCCTGACTGATTCTGTGCTCTCACACGCTGACTCACGGAATCTCACTGTAACTAGAGAAGGTTTTTCATTACTGGCACCCTATTACATAAACAAAGAAACTGAGGCACAGGTGCCTTGGTGGCCTTCTTGTTGCAAAGGTGCAGATAGGCTAATGGCTCAAAGATGATGATGCAGGGGGACACAGGGTGGCAGGTACCAGGATATGAGGTCAGGGTCCAAAGTCACTACCATGACAGTGAGGTACAGATGGTGGGGTTCAGGAGCTCTGGAGAGTGCATGAGTGTTTTCTGTGATCCACAAAATTGAAAGCAACAGATTCAGGAAAGAAGAGGCAAATGATGGACCGGCACACTTCAGAACAAGTATGCTTGAACGAAGGGACAGGTGACCGAGAGCTGACCTATCAGCCCTGCTTCTAAGTCACCATGTACTAAGGTGATCATCTGATAGTTTGTGTGGTCCTACTCCTGCGGTGGGCTTCAGCAAATGACAAGGAGCTTAATGTGCTGGCATTCATCAAGCACATATCAAAGTCTATGGATGCTACTATGTGTGATGAATACATGGGCTACCTGCCTAATATGAATTTATAACTACAGCAATTTTAAAAGGGCCTGTAGATGGGATGATGTGTGATAGTAAGGGAAACAAGGTCAGGGATGGGGTAATGGCTCAGCCGTCAGGAAGCTCTGTCTAGGACTAGAGTTCAGATGCTGGCCTCCAGGGAGCACACCAGCTTCCCCACAAATGCTTGTTATCCCATCTCTGAGGACACAGACAGGGGACTGCTGATGTTTACTGGCCTCCAGCATAGCTGAGACACAGGTTGCAGGTTCAGGAAGAGATCTTGCCTCAAAGCAATAGGTGGAGAGTAACAGAAGAGGTACATTCTCCAGGCCTCTGCGTGCATGAGTGTGTTTGTGAGTGCGTGAGCATGTGCACGTGCGTGGACACACACACATGCATACACTTACACAGGCACACACACACATAAGTAACAAAGAATAAATCTTCACAGAACATTAAAGATAAGCCATGTTCCTTCATGCTCCACACTCTGGTGACTTCCCCAGAGTGTGTGCTTGTCACTGTAGGTTTGTCTTGAACCTCTAACTTCTTTGAGGCCAAATATGTGTGTATATGCAACATACAGGATTTATTATTACATAGACCTAATACACGATATTCATACAGGCCGAACAAATACTAATAAATCTTTTTAAAAATAGCTAGCTAAAATCCATGAAAATGTTGAGAGGATATAAGTAAAGAGGACATTTAATTATCAACGAATAAAACTAATCTGAGATTTAGTCTCACACAGACTCTTATGGGGAAAATTATCACACGTTTAATGAACCTAATGGGACATTCCTTCCCATACCTCCTCTGTTCCCGCCTGGGCTGTGACGTCATCTCTACAGCTTGGCCCTGTGCTTAGTTGTATATATTCCCTTCTCCACGCCCCTTTTCCCAGAAGTTCTTGGTGAACTCAAACTCACTTGAGGAAGGAGCTAGAATGGCAGAGAAATGAGCTACGCCAGCAAACTGAACTGTTCGCACACCTTGGATCTACTACTCCATGCTGGTATGAACCTGGGCAACCATTCACTCTTTTGGGACCTCAGCTCCCCAATATATCCCCAAGACCGAATCCACTCACCTCAAAAATGGGTTGTAAGGACTAAATGAAATAACAGAAAAAAAGAGGGAGTATGAGATAGAGAAAGAGAGAGAGAGAGAGAGAGAGAGAGAGAGAGAGAGAGAGGAGAGGCATCATTTTGTTTTTTGACCTGTCATTGAAACGTAGTTGGCAATGAAATTAAATATACTGAGAAACATACAAGTCAGGGCAAGCTAATTTTAGTTGGGGAAATCGACTGTGAAGACCATGGGGTGGGTTTTGAAGCATTTACAGACCCCTTGGAAATATCAGTAACGTGTTTATAAGAGAGCACATATATGCTGCCCTTCTGGAGAGAGAGCCCAAGGCTTTCAATACTTGAAGGATGGATGGGAAATGCTGTGTGCAGGGGAATGAGCTGGCCATGGGCTAATATCCTCCTTTAAGCTCAGACTGCCCCAGAGTGTGGTCTGTAAAAAGTAACTCGAATTTCTTTTGGGGCAGGGGCACATCCTTCTCAGGGCCACAGCATTTCTGACTGACCCAGATAGGCAAAAGAGCCCTGTCCATTTGACTATGACATAGGACACTGTTGTGCATGTATGCTCAGTGCTCCTTCCTGACAGCCTGGAGTCCCTGAGGTATTACTGCTCCTAAAGAAACTCATCCCTGCTTCTGTTCATTGGGTTTGAACCTTGTATACACTCTGCACCGTAGGTTCTGTCCTGGAGCCCTTAACCTGTGAGAAAAAAAGCAAGACTGAGTTAAACTGAATAGACGCGGGAACAGAAGCTCTTGGAAGAATTCCAAGAAGGTAAGAGGTCAAACCAGGGTCAAATGTAGCAGAAAGGTGAAGACAAGAGCAGATGCCACTCAGGGGGACTAGCGTTTGGCTTGTGGGACCCTTGGAAACCACAGGTTTGCAAGACCGGTCGTCAAGCTATGAGGTAGATATTTGATAAGTCATTGAAGTACGAGGACGGGAAGCACTTTTCAGAACCCTTCTTTGGAGAGAAGTAAGCTGGGGTGGGGGGCGGCCACAGCATCGAGGGAGAGCTGAGCATGTTGATCACCCACAGAGATAATTTTCAGAAAGTTGTTTATTACAAACCACCTCTTCCCTTTTAGAGGGATGTCTGCAAAGCTTTGGCAAGAGCAGACCATCAAATCTCCCCACCAAGTTATTAAGTCAAGCCGTGGGCTTTTAGAACATAGGAAGTTCAAAAGGCTGCCAGGCTAAAGCCAGACAGCTAGGAATGTGTGCGCCCCTTGGAGGAGGTACGCATCCATTAAGGTGTATCAGGTAGCCCTTATCGGAAAGTCCCATCGGCCAGCCACAGGACAGGTTATTGTTAGTGCCAGGTCCTTCAGAATTGGCCCCTCCAAAGTTAACTGAGAGCAGTGGGCCCAACCCTCCTCTCAGCCCCTTGATCAAACAAAGCAAAGGACTCTGTGGTTAGGATAGAAAACAGAACCAAAAGACGATGTCAGGTGGGAACAAGGCCACTAGTCTGTCACTCATCCTGAACCTGTGATTTTTCTGTCACAGGAACAGCCTTTCAGAGGGCAGAACTCTGTCCTGTCGGGAGGAAGCCTAGTCTGAGGAGATATGTTGTTTTTCCTAGATGGCATTTATGAATCTGAGATATATCAGAGTGTTCTCAACTGTGCCAAGCCAAAGACTTGTGGAAGAATGCAAGGCTACTAATGTTCTATGTAATATACAAAAGTACAGACACACAGGCCATCTCATGTGGAGGAGGAAAAAATAATCTCCATTTCAGCTACAAAGGGCTGGCAGACTAAAGAGCAAGATACATGTTGTTTTTTCTCATTCCCCTGACCTTTCACCCAAAGTGGCTTCCAGCAGCCATTTTGTTGCTTGCTTCTCAAATGGTATCATAAGGATGCTCCATGTTCTACACAGAAAAACAAACACAGAGAAATATACACAATAGTCTCAAATCTTCTCATGCTACTTTTCAAATCAGACCACTCCTCCAGGGTCCTTCCATTTGCCCTTTTGGGAGTGGGAGTCGGGCACTGGACAAATCTTGTCACAACTTCAACAGAAGAGACTGAGGAAAAAGACCTTATCTCCTAGAACTTAGATGTTATAGCTTTTGCCAATGAATTAAAAAATTCTTTTCTGAAGGAAAATGAAATTTAGAGAGTCCAGGACTACATAAAACTCACAAGTCTCAGGAGGCCCTGAAACCTACAAAATTCCCAAGTCTCTCCTCAAGGTTATTCAAGCAGTAATAATTGCTAGGGAGAGAAGACTGAATGAACTGCCTCAGGTACTCGCAGGTTGTGCAAGACAGTCTAGGGTGGAATATTCCTTTACACTATGTGAATATGTCTCACTCTGATCGCGTTAATAAAGAAGCTGACTGGCCAATAGCTGGGGAGGTAGAGGTTAGGTGGGACTTGCAAAAAAAGAGAACAAGAAGAAAAGGAGGGAGAGTCTGACAGAATTTGGAGGAGACACAGAGAGAAGGAGATGAACTTGTGTACTAAGAAAAGGTACCACGCCACATGGCAGAACATAGATAAGAAATATGGGTTACTTTAAAATATGTAAGAGTGAGCTGATAGTAAGTCTAAGCTATTGACAGAACATTCACAATTAATACTAAGTTTCTGAATGGTTATTTGGGAGCTGCTGTTGAGACACACAGAAACTCCACCTACACTCTAATGATCCAGTTTTGTGGGATTCATCATCCATGCTGGGGTGAGTTTCTATATGCCACAGGTGCTTTTAAGTTATCCACACTCCTATAAATAGACCATCATCTATGATCTGTAGGTAAGCCTAATAAATTCATTGGTTCATCAGGCTGAATGCTGGCATAATTGTCCCTTTGGTCTATTGTAGGTGTCCTACCTAGACTAAGCAGACATTTTTTTTCCTTTCCCACAGCAGCTTGACAAACAGTAGGAAGTTTTATGATTGACAATGACATGTTTTAGGTCTCTGGGACAAATGATTACTCTTAGGACTTTCCTGTAGAAAATGAACATTCTGGTAACTTTTGAACAAACTAACTGTGGCAGGAAAGGTGGGGTCTGTTTAGGCTTCCACACTTTATAACTTATTCTCCTCCTTCTTGCAGGCTCAGTGTCCCTTAGCGGTAGAGCAGTCACACTGCTTGGCTTACAAGTCTGATCACTCAGGTTTCGCAGCTGATAGGCTCACCCCAGCTTCAACTATCTGAACCACAGTGGATCCTAGACTGATCTCATTCCTGACTTGTCCTGAGAAAATCTGTCTTGCTTCCTCTCTCTCTCTCTCTCTCTCTCTCTCTCTCTCAATATCTCTTTCTCTCTCTCTCTCTCTCTCTCTCTCTCTCTCTCTCTCTCTCTTTCTCCCTCTCTCCCTCTCTCTCCCTTCCCTTCTTCCTTCTTCCTCCCTTCTTTCCTATTTCCTTCCTTCATCCCTTTATCCCTACCATCTGTCATTCATCCTTTTCACTTTTACTTCCTTCTTTCCTTTCCTTTTTATTTATATTTATTTTACATCCAGACTGCAGTCTCTCCTCCCTCCTCTCCTCCCATTCCTTCTCCTCTGCCCCCAGCACCCCAATCTTCTTCTCCTCTGCATTCACTCAGAAAGGGGTAGGCTTTCCACGGACACCAGCAAAGCATGGGTATCAAGCTACCATTGACTAAGCACCTCAGCCTGTATTCAGACTGAGCAAGGCAATCTAGGATGAGGAATAGGTTCCCAAAAGGCAGCCAATGCACCAGGGACAGTCCCTGCTACCATTGCCAGGAGTCCCACAGCTTGTGTCCTGGGCCAGAGTCAAACTCTCTGTGTCATCAAAGATGGCTTTGAACTTCTGATTCTCTTGCTTTTGTCATTTCTTCATGAACCACAGACTTGCCCCACCTTATCTGATATGTGCAGTGCTGGAGATCAAACCCAGGAATTCAAACCTGCTAGACAAACATTCTACTAGCTGAGACATGCTCTAGAAAATCCATTTCTGTCTAACTATTGCCTCAGCAATCTTTCTATGCTATGGTGGGCAAACTGACGCCATTGTTCGTGCTTTCCAAGAATGGAGGCTTCCTTTTTTGCTAGCCTTCTAGTTAAGATAGAATATGCCCACAGAACAGAGCAAAATCTAGGAGCAAACAAATGTGCTCTAAAGGCCATTTTATAAACAGCTTGGCTAATGAGCCAGGGCGTTGGGGTCCTGGTAGGATAGGAGATGTGAAAAAGCCTTTCCCAGCCATGCCTTGCCAAGATCCCATAATGGGCACACACTAAACCCACACAGCCCAGGGGCACCGGCTCAGTAGTACACATGGGCTGGAATTGTAATTTATAACATCGGCCAAGCAAGAAACGCTATCATTTAAGCCTGTTGGGTATACCCGAGGAGAAGGTTCTGGAGACTAATGTTTTTCTCAGAAGAGACATTTGCCCTCTGTGCACCTACATTTCATTATTTTACCATGGGAGAACTATCTCAATGAATTATTATGCTAATAGTATATTAAAAATGAGTCTGGGTATTTTTGTACTTAATAATGGCTCACAGTTATTCCAAGAGCAGAAGTGATTACCAGAACTTTTTAGCAATGTCAACCTCAAGAGTCATGGACTGTAACACATGGAGGAGAACCATGTCCCAGGAATAGGAACTGGATCCAGATATCACCTGTTTGCCATGCACGAGTTCTTAGGGGGTGCACTGGAGACAAAAGATGTGTAAGAGCCTGCCTTTGACTTCAGCTCTTACATAGCTGGCACTTGCAAAGGTGTCCTTGGAGAACAGGAAAAGCAGGGACCCAGAAAGGGAAGAATTCATACACAGTTTCAGGCATCTGATAGTGAGATTTTTACCTGCCCTTTGCCCGTTTCCTCATAAATTAACTGAGAATGTGACGACAAACATTGTTAAGGATCTTGGAAGAGTGTGAATTTACACAGAACATCGAGTAGAATGAGTGGCGGATGTGGAGCTCACTAGAACCAAGGGGCACAAACCAATCTTTGTGCTTGGCAGACTCAGCCGCAGATGGGAAGCAAGAACCTTCATGATAAGATAGGAGGTAAAGGATGTAGACCTGGGGGTACTGGAAACAAGTTAGCAAGAAAAGGGAACTTTTTCTGATTTGTAAGGGGCAGATCTGTTCTCTCTGGTTGGTCCTGAATTGGAAGGGTATTATGTGGGAGTAGAGGTTGGGGAGGAGATGGGCAGTCACTAGTCAAATCCGATCTCTATGTCTTATGACTATAGAGGTTATAGATCTTACTCCCACTCTCTTATGGCCACCCCCATTCTTATACTCATTCTCTCGGGGACTCACACATACTGAATTCCTTAGCTGACATTTATTATTATGTGACTCCCCTGGAGAAGAAAGAAAAATGTGAAATCACAGGTACTTATTGGGATCCCCAAGAAAGAAGTTAGTAACTATGAATGAAGACCTTAGCCTTAGTTGAGGTCTGACAAGAAACAATGAAAAATTCTACCAAGAGTGATGACAGCAAGGCCACGGTCAAAGAGTCATGGAAGTGTCTAATGGTGTGCCTTTACATTAGGACTGACAGACAAGAGCCGAGAAGAAAGAACTGGATTCACCTTAGTGGGGAGGAGCAGGGAGACAGAGATAAGTGAGTTTGGTGCAAGTTTGAATTTTATAAATATGAGGGCATAGTTGTTAAGACTGAAATAATCTTCAGCTAAACCAAGGAAGGCCAATAACGTGGTCAGTGACCTTAGAGAACAATCCACCATTTTCTGTTAGCTGCTGTCCATAGTTAGGGCCTCATGCTTGATGGTTAGTAAAGAGCAATGTTTGGTTTCCTCAGGCTCCATCCTTGGGCCGGAGTGCTCAGATAGGCCAGTTCTGAGAGAGCTTCTCTTCCCAGACCTGTGTGTTACCACTAAGGACGCCATCTTTTTCTCCAAACAGGTTAATAATGGAGATGCAGAATTCTAGCTTTAAATCTCAAGTTTTGTTGACTTATTTTCAAGGTTAGTGCAGGTTCAGTCATAGAGAATGAATGTTTTCAAGTTGACTTCAGCAGAAAGATGATTACCATTACAAAACTGAGTGTCAGGGTTCAAGGGAAACTTGAATATTGATACTTACCTATCTCATGATGTATCATGGTTCAACATGATAAGAAGGTTCTCAACATTTCAATCTTTGTCTTCCTTCCTCCCCCAGTCCATGTTATTTGAAAGAAACAGGTAACCAGGAACAGATCCTAGCTACTTCCTGCAATTTTTCTCTTCACTTCCTGTTCACTACTCTCTTATCCTTAGAATGTTCTGCCCAAGTGCGGTTTCAAAACGACCACGGACTGAGGATGGGAGTTCCGTCAGCTTTTGACAGAAAAGTTCCACGGAAACATGAAATTGATTACACACCTCTCTGATCAAACTAGGTGAAATTCTAATTATAAATTACCTCCCAAGCATCCTTCATGGACATTAGAATATGCTGCTTCCAGGTCTCTCCTACCCACTCCCATTCATTAGGGACAGTGATATTTCCCATTTGGCATTGATAGGGTTTCCCCTGCTCCCTGGCTGGATCTTAAACCTTTTTTAGGAGAAAGATTAAGTGGATATGGCCTTGCCTAAGTATCAGATTTGTGAAGTCAGACAAAGCGTCCTGTCTGGTGAACTTTATTTTAGGGAGAAGGGGAGGTGCTGACGGAGAAAGTAGCTGCCGAACAAATAAATAAGCATGAGCTATCAGAAAGGAAGACTTCTCTGGAGCTGGGCAATGGAGTCTTATCTGAGAAGAACATTCAGATGATGCAAGAGGAAGGAGTCACACAATGACCACAGGACTCCCCAGCAGTAGGGACAGCCATGGAAGACAAAGGCTAAAGGCACACATGGCGAAACAAGAGCCTCAGTCATTACCGGTGGGCAAGAGAGACAATGGCCTAAAAGGACTTTAAATAAAGACTGCAGGTGACAGACAAGCAGGGAGGTTGCAAACTGAGTGGTTTGAATGTCACTGGAGGTACCACAGTGTACACCTGTCATCCTAACTCTTAAGGAGGCAGAAGTGGGGGAAATCAAGAGCTCAATATCCATCTAGGCTACACCATGAGACCTTAAATAAACAAACAAATTAATAGCTTGAATGCCATTCCAAATGCAGTAGAAGCCATGGAATACTTTCAAACAAAGACGACTATGATCTCAAATATGCTTGAAAAGAATTTGTTGGTATCATGGTTTGAATAAGTCCCTCTAAGAGGGTCATTGTTAGAGAATCAGCCCACAGTCGTGGTACACTTTTGAGAGCATCTGAGGCTTTAGGAAGGATGATATGTTTGGAAGAAATGGGTAAATAGGGGGCAGGTCCTGGTCACTTGCTTTAATTCTCTCTCTGCTCCCTTTCCACAATGAATGCCCCTTGCTTAGAGGATGTTTTGCCCCAGTACACAGGGCCCAAACACCCATGGATGGGCATTCTGAAGCCATAAGCCCCAAGCACTCTTTCCTGTCTTAAGTTGTTTATGCCACAGAGATGAATTCCTGACTTCAACAGTGGGTAGAATATGGACTAGATCATCCAATACAGAGGAACCTTTAGAATACCGGTAGCCACAGCCCTACTAATGATGGGGACTGTGCAGGGAGCAGCAGAGAAGATAGAAGTGGATATCATGACGGCCTATTTGGAAAATATGGATGTTTAGCAAGTGGTATTTATCTCTGAGCACCTGGGGCTTTGCATGGTACTACATATGCAGTTGGTGATTGACAAGTATGAATTTATTTGAGATGCAATGGATTGAATTAAACAGAAGAAAGATGCCTTGATTGAGAAAGTCAAAGTTAAGCCCATCTTTAACTTACAATTTATGTATCCACTTTGGACAAATGAGAAGCAGTTCTTTTACTCCAGAGAATCGGATCTAAATCACTTTCAAACCATATATATATATATATATATATATATATATATATATATATATATATATATCACAACACTTATTCAAGCATCAAACACTTGTTAAAGCAATTCCACAAGGAAGCTTCTAATATTTAGTGTATCTTCCATTTCCAGATTACTCATTTCAAGGCTGGACAAAGACCAAATCAAAAGGCAAACCCAAAGGAAGCCCTGGGGTTGAGTCATTGTCTGGTCCTCAAGAATTAGTCTGCACACTGTGCATTTGTGTGTGCATACATGTCAGAGGTCAACTTCTAGTGTCGTTTCTCAGGAACTGTATATCTTGTGTTATGAGGCAGGCTTTCTCATCAGGACCCGGGGTTTGCTGGTTAGGCTAGTCTGGCTGAGCAGCAAGCCCCAGGGAATTGCCTATCTGCCCAGAGACTACAAGGGATACACTTAACTGTTTTTATATGGGTTGTAGGATCAAACTCAAGTCCCCATGCTTACACAGCCTGAGCTTTATCAATTGATCTATGTCCCTAGGTACAGCCTGGGCTTCCTAGATATTTTCTGTCACTGTCTCAGAAGTAGGTAACCCCGGAAATCAAGACACCAGTAGGGTCTTTGACCTTGCCATGAATTGCTAAGATCATATCTGCTATTCTATTGAGAAGAAGGTGACAGGTGAGTTTGCTCGAAGAATTCAGAAATATTTGAACACAGATTTCTGGTGAGAAAGAGGTAGGCAAAGGGGATTATTGCTGAATAAAAGAGAACACCACTTGATTAACTCAAGATCTGGTCCAAATCTGGAAGACAGAGAAGCCTGGTTGCTTAAGGCTAGCCAACCCCAGTCTGTTTCTGAAAGTATAAACTGGATGGTAACTATGATGTGGCCTTGTTGTAGGAGGCTGCCTGTTTGTTCCTGGCTGCTCAGCCCCAAAATAGTCACACAGAAACTGTATTAATTAAATCACTGCTTGGGCTATTAGCTCTAACTTCTTATTGGCTGACTCTTACATCTTAATTTAACCCATTTCTATTAATCTGTATATCGTCACGTTGCTGTGGCTTACCATCAAGGTTCTGTCTGACATCTGTCTCTGATAGGGCTACATGGCTTCTCCTCGACTCCGCCTTCTTTCTCCCAGCATTCAGTTTAGTTTTCCCCAACTAGCTCTGTTCTGCCCTTCTAAAGGCTCAAAGCAGTTTCATTATTCTTTAACCAATAAAAACAACACATATATAGAAGGACTTCCCACATCATGGCCTTACCCAAAGTTTATTTCTTTTATGTAAAGACCAAGGAAAAAAAAAAGATAATTTCATAGTTTTTTTTTGGGGTGTGTGTGTGTGTGTGTGTAGCAGGGAAGTTTCAAGACAGGGTTTCTCTGTGTAACAGTCCTATCTGTCCTAAAACTAGCTCTTGTAAACCAGGCTGGCCTTGAACTCACAGAGATCCACCTGCCTCTGCCTCACAAATGCTGGAATTAAAGGCGAGCGCCACCACTGCTCAGAATAATTTCATGGTATCTTATAGCTGATAATTTTCAGATGTAGGATTCAAACCCCCAATCCATTGTGCATTTTTTCCAATGCATTCTACTTTTTCTGTGAGTGCTGATCTGTTCCAAAATAGTACTCCAGTTAGCTCCCCAGAGACAGTTACATAGTGGGTTTTATCTGAATCCCTTGGGAAGAAGAGCCTTGCACACCAGCAGCTGAGCAGGCAGGTACTCTGACTTTGCTTTCTCTTCCTGAGTGCCCTCCCATACAACCAAAGAGCATATCCAATGACACAGCAAGTGCCAGGACCTGTGAAGAGAGTCCACTCTGTGCTGGTTATGGAAACAGGAAGTTACCACAGTCACAAACCAGGACTTTCCTCTGGCTGCGCTGAGCTGAGATGGAGAGTCTGGATGCAGGTGTAGCTTGTACCAGGTGGTTCTCATCCTCATCCTTCCAGGCAAGGCTCCGACAGCAGCTCCTCTGTCTGTTAATAGCTACAGACACCCACCCATTTGTGTCTATTCAAGACCCCTCACCTGTGTCACACCTCTGAGTCAGCCTTAAACTGTTTCCCCATCCTTGCTTGCCTGGAAGTTTCTAGGGACCAGGCATTAAGATGGGTCTGCTATTTCATGTACTGCTTCCACAAAACTCCATCCTTGCTGGGCACTTGCTTAACTGACTGAGTTTAGATGATGGATTATGTCATCATTTACATGTCTCATACCTCACAACTAAAACTAGCATAAAGGCAGGCAGGTAGGCAGGGAGCTAAGGAAAATGACAGGCAGAAGGGAGGTAAATACAGAGACCCAAGTATTGATAAGGGAAGAACTGCCTTTGAGTTCCTTCAATAAAAATGAAACATTCATTTAACCCCATTAAATATCTAGCTGGTGGCACACCCTGTGCCTAACTGCCACCATGGGGAACTGTAAATGAAGCCACCCTTGTAAAAACCACACAGATGGGTCGGACAGGACCATTCTCCACTCTGAAGAATCAGCTTAACATTGACATTTGCAGTGCACAACCTTATACTGTTGATCATGTCTCATAAATTCCCATTGTTTCATTTGCTCAATCCTAAAAACTTATCCCCCCCCACACTCACACTCACACCCCATCCAATAAAAAAGAACTAATATCATGGTGTCATTTGAAAATATATTTATGTTTGTTTTCCCTATAAAAAGAGATAATAATGTTATGTTCCAATAATATTAAGTTGTGATGTTATTTGCAAGATTGTGGTGCTTTTAATTTTCTGATTATTTCCACAGTGGGAGTTGCAGCTCAATTTCCACCAAGACACGTCTATCTGTTTTGGTTATTTTTTTATTACAGCTAGAAGCAACAATAATTGCCTTTAGTGTTGGGAAACGTCGCAAAGGAGACGATTGTTATCCCCAAAGAATAAGATCATCAGGGCAGCTTCTGATGTAAAAAAAATTTGTAAATTAATTGCAGAGCCTTATAAATATTATATTTACTAAAAAACATGGCATTGGCTGTTGTGTTCAAAGGATTCATCTTTTGGGGGGTATTCCTTTTCTTTTTTCTTTAAAACAGGTTTCTTGAGAGCCACCGAAATAAAAGGGAACAAAGGCAACACAACACTAATAATTTAGATGCATCTGACATCCACAAGGATGGTGCTGATGCTGAGGGGGCAAAACACACCCAGACTCCATTAAGATAAAGTGTTGGCTCTCAAACTCAGCAGCTATTTCATGTTTAATAAGCCGCATGGCCTTTCTAAATCTTCGTCTGCCACTCCACAAAGGCGTCTCAGAACAAATGGGCTGATCCGTGGGAAGGTCCCGTTGTGTAGTCTGGCAATGAGTAGGTACCAGGTAACTGGATGCTGTGATGATGATGTTACACTGCTTCATTCATTCAGCACACAATGAGCACCGACTGTATGCCTATGTCTAATGACAGGTCCAGGCAATAGATACTTTTGCTAAAGGAGATCATGATGCTACATGCGTGCGCGCATGCGTGCTTGTGTGTGTGTGTGGGGGGGGGCTGCTGAGACTGCTCTGCCACAAAATGGCCAATCCCACAATAAGAGACCTCATGGTAGAATTCCTGCAGTACTCTGGCAATGCCTATAAAAACATCTTCTTTGCTTTTCCTTGTAATGCTGTAGTTTGCTCAGTGTTATAATTCTCAACATACACTCCCAAGCCATATATATATATATATATATATATATATCTTTTTTATAGCTTACAGAGAGCATCAATCTTCTATAACTTTTAAGAGTAACTAGTTTTAAATATTAATGTCTTTAAGCCAACTTTTTTTAGTAAGTTAATCTCTAGGAATACCAGGCCTGGGCCACATCTTCAAAGATAGGAAGTGGTAGGTACCAGGATGCATGGCCAGGGTTGACTGCTATGACAGACCATGGGTGTCAGGGGCTCCATGGGCATGTGACAGTGTGCTGTGGTCCACACAGTTGAAAACACCAAGCACAGAGGAAGGGCAGGCAAATCCAGGCTCTCCAACAAGTACAATGGAGCCGAGGGACCAGTGGATCAGGTCTCAAAATTGATCTGTCACTCATACATCCACTAAACTATTTGTAACCTTACTAAGATTATTATTGGATAACTCTGAATGTGTTAAGAGGATGTGTCTCCATGTGTGAGGACAATCTAAAATGTGTAGCCTTGACTCAGTGCACAGATATAAGATTCTTTTTTTCTTCAAGTCATTTGCTGTGCTCCATTTCCAGTTAAGACAAAACCCTTATCATCATTGTGAGCATGCTTGGGGGCTCTTCTTGGGGTGGATGGCATATTTCTATATATGTATACATATTTTATCCAAATTTGATCTAAAATGAATTTGTTCTTCTTTGGGTTTTTAAAAACTGTTTTAGAATCTTCACACATTCACTACAGCAAATATAACACTAATGGATTTAAGTCCTTGGACCAAAAGATAAACAAACAAACAAAACCAACCAAACAAAAATTCTTGTATTTAGACTTGAGTGTATTCCATTATAATAATAAATTTTTTGGAGAAAGTTGGTAGTTGTTTTTCTTATAATCACTGTTTCCTCAAATTTTTGAAATTATCTTTATTTTCTTTAGAAAACTTCTATCCATTCCTTCAAGAAGAATGGGCACATTCTAGTTAGGTTTGGCAGTCTGAACATGATCAATACGATGGTCATTGGGTAATACTGCAGTTATTTTTCCTAATTGGTCAGTGATCTATAAACAAGAACAAATCCAGTGCCATCGTGGTTCAGGGCTTCTGTCTTCCTGATGGTTTTAAGATCATCATTAGCAAAGACAACAGACATTATGGTGTTTGCTAGTTTGGTATTATGATGATGATGATGATGATGATGATGATGATGATGATGATGATGTAATATGCTATTTGGCATAGCAAAACCCCCTGATTTCATGAGACATTTTGATGCATGTATAGCATTATGTTCTTTTTGTTGTTGTTGTTTTTTTCCGAGACAGGGTTTCTTTGTAGCTTTGGTGCCTGTCACGGAACTACCTCTTGTAGACCAGGCTGGCCTCGAACTCCCAGAGATCCGCCTACCTCTGCCTCCCGAGTGCTGGGATTAAAGGCGTGCGCCACCACCGCCCGGCAGCATTATGTTCTGGTGCTTTCTTTTTCTCGCAAAACCTTCTGCTATCATGATAGATTTTCCCCTGCCTTCTCATCTCCCCTCATTTCTCTCATAGTCTTCTTTATACTTTCATGACCCATAGACATATTTATGTGTGTGTGTGCGCGCGTGTGTGCATGTATATATGGAAAACCGAGTTCAGCATACTATGTAAGACAGGCAGTATTCCTATATCTGAACCTGGCTTATTTCACTTAACACAATATCTGGTTCCGTGTATTTCCTACAATCGTCCCAATTTCATTTTTTCTTCCCATAAAACTTTTCATATTAATTTATTCTTTAACAGTTTCATACATGTGGGCAGCACATTGTGATTATAACCTCCATCTTCTCTTTTAGCTCTTCCTCCATCAGTCTTACTGGTTCCACCAACCCTGCCAACAAGCCTTTCCCCAACTGTCACAACTTTCGGCATTGTTTCTGTTTTGTGACCCACTGAGTTTAACCAGGGCCTCTGACGTGAGCATGGATGTGGAACCAGGATACCTTTAAAGAGAATCCAGCTATCTTATCCCCTTGCTGTGTCGTTTTAACATCTATTACTCATCTATTACTTTACCCACCACAACCAGACTTAGTGTCACCAGCGAACACTAGTGACATCCCTGGTCAACATGGGATGACAATGGTTTCTGATATCTGATAATTAAGGCAAAGAAAATGTCTATCTCTGGTCTGATACAGAATTTTTTTCTAAACTTTAAGACTTTAGCTCACTATTTCAAATGCTTTCTATGGTCCACTGGAATAATAAGAATTTGACATCATAGACTATAAACACAGTCATTATTTGCACAGATTTCTCAATATTGACTAAGTTTTCCATTCTTTAAATAAATTTATCTGATTATGATGTATAATTCTTTTAATATATTAGTAGAGACTCTTTCTAGTTTCATCCTCACAGAACTAAATTCAGGGTGCCAGTCAATGTATATATTTTAATCTCTTCTTTTTTTTAAAGCTTAGAGAACATAAGCTTAGAAGAAAATAAAGGAAAAGTGGAAAAGATTTTCTCTGAGGTGGAATTATTCAGGCTCATCTTTTCTCCACTTTTTCTAATTTTCTACAATTCAAATATTTTGAACAATGGAAGAATAGATTCTTAAACACAGAAGCACCTCCCAGCTAATCCGGAATCAATAGCATAGAATGCAGTACAGAATAAGGTCATTTCTGCCTGTCCCCTCATGCCAGCAGAACTCTGCGTGACGACAGCGATTCTTGAGATCTCTTGCTCCATGTTCCAACTGTATTTCATGAATGTTTATCTCTGAGAGTTTTCAAACTAAGCCTGCACTCGATTAGTTCATATATTCTCAGAGACAAGTTCTCTGTCCCCTGAGAGTTCAGAATGGGATGGGAAATGCCAAGAGTAATTAGACCCGAAGGCTGGCAAAATGGGAGACGAAGCCCTGAGACTCTTCATAATAAAACCAGCTACCGGGGTGGGCGGTGGGAGAGAAGGTTCCACTGTTTCAGAGGCAAGGGGGACTTCTGGAAAGTCCTTCCTTATGTTGCCAATGCTTTTTCCAGAGTTCTCTTTTCCTTTTAGAGAGAGAGAGAGAGAGAGAGAGAGAGAGAGAGAGAGAGAGAGAGAAATCTCTGAACTCATTGCTATGAGATTTGTACCACTCTACTGGGACAAGGGTTTTAAGAACCTAAGTGTGTTGGTTAGTTCTTGTCAATTTGGCACAAGATAGAGTCATCTAGAAAGAGAAAAGCCTAATTTAGAAAATGCCTCGCTCAGATTGGCCAATAGGCAGGCCTGTGGGGACATTATCTTCATTAGTGATTAATGATTAATGTGGGAGGGCCCAGCCAACTCTGAGTGGTGCTAACCCTGGGCTAGGGGCCCAAGTTGTATAAGAAAGCAGGCTGAATGAGCCATGGGGAGCAAGCCAGTAAACAGCACTCCCTAAGGCCTCGGATTCAGTTCCTGCCCTGACTTCCCTCCATGGTGGACTACAAGCTGTGACATGACATAAACCCTTTCTTCTTCAAGTTGTTTTTGGTTACAGTGTTTGTCACAGCAATAGAAAAGCAAGCCAGGGTACTAAGCTTTTGAAATGAGGCAAAACAGAACGATACTTCTGCCTCTACTACTAAATACTCACAGTCATGGCGAGGGTAGTTATGTGGTTCAAAAGGCTTGCTATTCCGGGCCCTGCACCTTGGCGGCGGTACAATAGAACCCACCCCATTGACTGAGGTGTGGGTGAGCTGTCCCCATTACTCATCGGTTATGGGGTGGCATGGGATGGGGAGAGATGCCCTATCCTCTCCCCTCCCATCAGTGCTTGAGGGAGGAGGCAGAGGTGGTCCTGAGGCTATAAGAGTGGGAGAGCAGCCCTGCACCTCATCTGGGCAGTACAATACAGTCAACCCCATTGGCAGAGGTGTGGGTGAGTCAGTCCAGAAGGTACACACATGACAGAGAAAAGAGAGCTGTCCCCGTTACTCACCTGTCATGTGGTAGCATGGACAGAAGAGAGATGCCCTTCTCCCACAAATGCCTGAGGCAGGCAGGAGAACTGGCCTTGAGATCATAAGAGCAGGAGAGCTGTCCCTGCCCTCATCAGCTGCAGCACTCGGGAGAGTGTTACCTACGCCTCACCTGGGCAACACAGTAGAGATGTTTCTGAAGGTGCAGGTGTGGGAGATCTGACCCCGAGGACCCGAGAATAGGAAAACTGGCCCTGCCCCTTGCTTATCAGGGCAAGGGGTGAACTAGCAAAGGCAATGCTGGAGAGTTCACCCTGGTGGTGAGGACAAGGGAGAGCTGGCAGGCTGACCAACCCTGCAACCACCCAGGCCCAGAACCAGGGTTATGAGTTGGTCCACCCCACTATCCATCCTATGGGTGATCTGCTGAAACTTGTGAAGACACCCGTCCTGCAGACCCAAAGCTGCAGAATTTCCACAACACAGGGCAACAGCAGAATAACCAAGGGGAGTTCTAGTGAGGGTCCAGCATTGATAGGATAGCAGAAACAAGAGACCTCAAACCAGACCAATAGTTCTGTGCAGTGAACACTTGCAAGTGAAGATATGTGGATGAGAGGGTTGACTGTGTGACTCACTGTGTCATATTACTTCCAGGATGAGATTGACTTTACCTTCTTTTTTTCCCTCTTCCTTTTTTTCTTAACTTTTATTTTATTTTGTGGGGGAGGTTGCAAGGGCAGAGGATGAATACCAAGGGATGGGGAAATGAACGGGATGGAGATACACGATGTGAAAGACATTAAGAGTAAATAAAAAGAAAGTTTAAAAACAGGCTTGCTACTCAACGTTGCTGCTGGGGTTGCTCATACCCGAGCTGCTCTCCTCAAATGACCATCGGGACCTGTTTAACTAATTCTGTAGCAACGACAACAAGATAAAAAGTCTCTGAGTCAGAGCTCAGGTTGAGTGACTGAGATCTCAATCTAGAATCTCATAAACAGTCTCAGAGACCAGGCCAGGAAATCCTTCCTAGTCAATGCAGCATCAGCTGGTGGTGAAGCTGACCTTGGAGGTCAGCACATCCTGCTTCAGTTTTAAATGTTGAAGAGTTTCTACGAGGTGAGCTCAGCCTTTGAGCCTCAGTTACTTGTTATTTTCATCTTTAAAATGGGTACAATCAAACTCTTTTACAGAATGTTGTTTATTTATTTGTTTCGATGTATGTGTGTGTGTGTGCATGTGCGTGTGCATGTGTGTGTGTGTATGTGTGAAGATGAGCAGGGATGGGCTGCTATTATCACACACAGTCGTCATGAACAGTCATCTTCCTTTGAATCTTCACAGCTCACCAGACAGCTTGTTGAGCACTCGTATGTCTCATGCAAGCACCTTGTCGAGCACAGTGAGAAACGCGCGCACACCTTTCTCATGCTGCTGTGCTGATGGTGGCCACAGAGTTGCGAGGCTTTCGATTACCCCCATGTTTCCTGCTCATCCTTCAGGGCTCTATGATGGAAGGGTCTTCCCTTCCATTTACAGGACCTGGGAAATAAAAACGCTAAGACAAAGCCCGCAGAAACCAGAGGACAACACCAAGCCTTTGTCCTGATGAGAAGTCCCAACGGCGTTGAACATCATCCTTTTCTCTCACGCGGGGCTGCTACAGCATCAATCAAGGGCTGGGCTCCCTGTGTCTTTGTTTGTCCTTCTGGCATCGTCACAGGAACACAGGAAGCACTCAGCATCCTCCTGCATGGCCTCTCCTTGCCTTCCTCACTCTCTAACCGGGCTCAGGCAGACTGACCTCCTCCACAGTCTCTGGATGCCTCAGTCAACACGAAGTCTCCATGAGTTGCATAAGGACTTGGTAATGTGGAGATTTTCAAAAAGTCTTTTTCTAAATGTAAAGGTAAGCTGGAAATCTCTGTCTTTTTTTTTTTTTTTCCTTTTTCCTGAAGAGGGCTCAAGACGTTAAACTAAGGAAATGTGTTGACTTGAAGATGGACATTTTTATTTTTAAAATCTAAAAATGAATTCCTCTGCTTCCCATTGCCAAGTTTGAGATTTGGTTTCACAGTGGCTCTGATTGCTGAGTGCTTCCAGTATCTGCTGGGAGTGATGGGGGCCTCCTCACACTTCTAGCCGGGATGCTTTCAGGGCAAGCTGAACTCCAGCGTAGCTAGAACTGGGGGCACTCTAGAAGCCTACTCAAGGAGATTTTAATTAGAAAATGGCCAGGCTATTGTGACCAGGGGAAGTGATTTTTTTAAATGGATGAATCACCGATTACTCTCGAAACCAAAGACCATGATGCTTTAATTTTATGAGCTGCATCCGTAAAGCATCAAATTCTATCCCACTTATATATGTGTTTTTGTATTTATGGTCAGTGCTGGGAGCGAAACCAGGGCCATATGTACATGGTAGATCCATCCTCGGCTGAGCTATATACCCAAGCCACAGCATTTAGTGTGTGTACATCTGCAGGTACTCTGTGCACATATGTGTGCATTCATGGAGGTCAGAGGCCAACATGCTGCATCTTTCCCAAGTCAGTCTCCACCTTATTTGTTAGTATGGAGTCTCTCACTGAAACTGAAGCTCACTGATAAGGCTGGACTGGCTGTCCAGCAAACCTCGGGGATGCTTCTATGTAAACCAACCTAACATTGGGGTCATCGGAACACATTGACATGCTGGCTTTTTCTTGTACGGGTGCTGGGGTTCAAACTCAGGTCCTCATGTTTGCACAGCAGACACCTTATCCACTGAGCCATCTCTTCAGGCCCACATCCCTGCTTTCTAAGGGAGATCATTTGTGCCTCCTCTGTACTCCCAGGATAAGTTGAACATAGCTTCATTTTGGCCGTTCTTCATGCCGTGTTTATTGGTGTGAGGCCCAGGGACATGGGTTCCAATCAGCTGGTCTCCCTATGAGCCTGTGAACTCTGTCAGGATACACAGGGTTGAATCATTTCTGATTTATCCAGCACTATATGAGCACTGCACACCTTCTAGTTCTATGGAGTATTTATTTATTTTCTCAAGTTCAAAATTTGCCATTGAATCATGGGTTTCCTACCTGTGGTCCTTAAGGACTGTATTAAAATATGTCTTTTGAAGTTTTTTTGTTTTGTTTTGCTTTTTGGGTTTTGTTTGTTTGTTTGTTTGTTTGTTTGAGACAGGGTTTCTCTGTGTATCTCTGTTTGTCTTGGAACTCATTCTATAGACCAGGCTGTCCTTGAACTCACAGAGATCTGCCTGTCTCTGCCTCCCCGAGAGCTGTGCCACCACTGTCTGGTGTCTCTTGAGAATTTCTGCATATCAAATTTTTTTGACAGGCCTTTACCTCCCATTAAGCATCACTGACCTGAAATATGTCATATTTATTCTCTTTTCAGTGATAAAAATCCAAATAGCCATGAACAGCCATTTCTAGAAGGTTCTGACTCCTTTCTGGAACTGGTTAAACCTTTTATGAGCACAAAGTTTGGAACAAGTAACTTCCTGAAGCCCTGATTTCCTCATTTTCTAAGGCAGGGATTCTGATTGCAGCCCAACTGTGAGAGGCGACAGTCTGCTAGCCAGCTGATGCACGAGGAAACACCCAGGGGTGGCAGAGGCCTTGAGCCTGGCTGTCAGGCCCAACACTCTTCCTTACTCTCATGTCAGAATGCCATAGAGGAGGGGATGAAAGACACAAAAGATCAGAAACCACAGGTGCACATCTGGGGAACCACTCACTTCCCGCTGTTCAGGTAAGGACACCATTGCTCGAGGAAGCTTAGCCACGGCTTGATAACTGTCTGTGTGCTAAGGTGTCTTGCTGAGGTGTGAGCGCAATCTCTGAGAGCCCGAGTCATCTGTCATCTCAGTCACAGCAGCAACGGCTACTTCAAGCATTTATGGAGAACTGTCAAAAGTGGCTTTCCGCGGATGCTGCCCAAAGTCGAGAAGGGACGGACACTTCTGGTGGGGATAGAGACAGCTGTCCGTGGCAAGTGCATGGATATTAAACAAAACATTTAGGATCTCTTTTCCTATTGTAAGGTGTCCCTGTGCAGTGGGGCCTAGTAGCCCAATAGTGACACCGTTCTTTGAACATAGATTTGCTTAAGTACTTTATCAAATAAGGGACCATCAGTTGGGAAAACCTGTTAGTGAAAAATGAGATCACAATATCGCTAGATGGAGGACTAAGTTTGGCAAGCCTTGCGCAAGCGGTTCTTTAATTCTTCATGAAGATCAGGACACAGGGCCTCATTAACCCCGCCATTTAATGAGGGAGCCACACTGAGACAAGGGTAATAGAGAGACGCTCAGATGTCAAGGCGTCAAGAGCGATCTGAATGAGACGCGTACAGCTAATTTTAGGCCTGGTGTGGTGACGTCACCCTCTCTGGGCGTCATTCATTCATTTCTGAGACTCTCAATTCACTCATTCAGCTCCTCATTCTCTCCAGTGCCTCTGGGTGACTTTTTGACCTCACTCAAGTCTCCACCTGCTCCTGCCCACCTTGACCAAGAGACCCATCCAAGGACGACCACCTCCTTCTCCCTTTGCAAGAAAAGGCAGAGAGAGTGTTTTCATCTGAGACTCCGTCTCCCAAACCTCACACGTTGAGGACCGAAAATATCCTCTGGGCTGTGGAGAGTGAGGTTTCTATTTTGGGGTAAGTTGAGCTCCTCAGTTCAAAGGAAAACATATTCCAAAAAGGGATTAACACACAGTTCAGGCAGCATCTTGAACATCAGATAGCCTAGCAAATGAAACGCTGAACTACGAGTGAAGAAATCAGAACCATATGGCTCCTACCGCTTAATTGACATATGGGCTTTACAAAATAGGGAAAAACACACTTGGCAAAAGGCATTTCAAATTTTACTCAAACCACAAAACTTTAAAAATATCTTAACATGTCTAATGAACCCAAAATGTGTCCTTGTTCACCCAAACTAATCTAACACCATTTTGGTAAACATTTATACCTACTGTGTGCCAGGCACACACACACACACACACACACACACACACATACATATATATATACAAACACACACACACACTGAGGATGGATATGTGGACAAAGTGAATATATAACACAACGTGAGATGCTGATATGTATTTCTTGGAAATGTCGTCCAGTATTAGAGAAAAAGGAAGCTGATTTTGCTCTCAGAGTAGAATATGGTCTAGAGAAGGCGGCTAAGAGGAGGTGACGTTTGCTTCAGGCCTTAAAGGAGACTCCCAAGCAAGGAAAGAGGGCAGGACACCATTGGTCATGAGATCAGTGGCAACAGAAGTTTTAAACACTGTTCATGGACCGTCCACAAGGATGCACCCAGGGCGCTGGTGCAGGAGGATGGTAAAGGAGGACAGTGACATGCTAGGCTAGGCAAAGCCACCGGGGGAATTCAGATTCAAACCTTCCCACAATGGAAGAGGCATGGGAAAAGAGAATGACTTTCCAATTATAAAATAACAGATACTCATGATATTTATAAGTGCTTCCCTAATCTTGCCCATCAGACAAGTTTGTCTGAAGAAGGAAAAAAAAAAGCGGTTGCCTGTAGCATACTCTGGAATGTTCTGTGTGACATCATCCAATGTGTGTGTGAGTGTGGATGTGCAGGTCAGTGTTGCTCTGTCTTATTTAACCTTATCAGGGAGGTCTGAACAAACATGTCCTCAAGAACAACGTCCAGGGCCTCAGGGAGGTCACCAGTGCATGCAGTCCACCTCCTGTGACACTTACAATGGCGCCAGGGAGCCAGGTTCTGTCCAGCCCCACTCCTAGATGATTTTAGGATCTTCTGAGACCCAGAATTTAATGGATTGCCGGTGTCTCGTTGTTTCACTGCTATGCGATGTGCTTCCATTCACGGAGCATCTCAGTTCAATAAATGATGTGTTTGCCATCAGAACAATTTGATTCCAGTTCTAATTATAGCAACAAGCTGCTTCCCCTAAGCATGTTATGGGTGTTTCATTATTTTAAATTGTTATCTTCCATATTAATTACAGAAGCAGTTGATCTTTTCCTGATAGGCAGGCAGCTGCAAATTCCCTTTTTATGTTTCATTGTAATAGGTGAGGCGTCAGGTAAAAATCAAATCAAGTGCTAATGTACGCCATGATGGAAGCACGTCCAGATACAATTCTATAGCTCAGCATCTCCATTTGGCTGGGGATAGCTTTTTTCCCAGAAGCCCAGGACTTCCTGGTTCTACCCATAGGCAGGAGACACCCTCCAGCCAGCTCCACGCTACTGACCAAGGCCTTACAGCAGCCTCCTCTCAGGGGTGGGGAAATTCACACAAAGAGTGAGTCAACTGAGATGGAGAAGGCAGAGACACAGATGACACCATGTTCGGACCATGAGGTCAGCCCAGTGGGACATCTGTGTTCTGGGAAAGCCACTCCCTGCAGAGATAGAGGCCAAAGGTTCAAGTGACTCAGCTTAGGTGCTCTCGATTACCATCAAGAGAAGGACAGGTGGGGCCATCCCGGCTTAGAGCCCGACTCTGCCTGGACAAGCTTCCATCTTCTCTTTCCTGGTGCGGATCCAGCACGTGTCGAGACTAACCCTGGGGGCAGAGGCCATGTGATTCTGAAGTCTGTCCTGACTTTATGTTACATCCCAGACCATGAAGCGAAGCTGAGCCATCATCTGCGCCACACTTAAACCTTCTGCTTTATTTCTGCATGCTCCCTCCTGTGTAGAAAGAGAGGGAGTAGATAAGAGAGGGAAGGAGGGAGGGAGGGAGGGAGGGAGGGAGGGAGGGAGAGAGAGAATGTGTGATTGAGAATAGGTTTGACACTTGAAGTGAAAGGAATCAGACAGTAAATTTACACAACTTATTGGACAATTCAGCTCATAGCAAACTTTAGATGGTCAGTCTTCCATAACTATCCAAGTTGAATTAAAAATTTAGTGCCGAGCTTCCCAGCAGCCAGGAAGAAGAAGGAAACAGGATCTGTTACACTATCAAAACAGAAAAACATGCAAGTTACTCAAAAGCCCTCAAGTAAAAGGCCTTTATAGTAAGACCTGGGAGCCATGAGAGGAGTCACAAAGATCCCGGGTAGTTCGATCACAGCTTGTTCCTTACGTTTTGCCAAGCAAAGGTCAACGCGGGAATATCCAGTGGCGCTGAAGCAACTGTGAAGAATAAAGGCATCCCAGGAGGTCTGCACCATCTGCTCTGGTTTGATCCTGGAAAAGTCTGGAGTCCACACAACTCACAGAGAAGCTGATTTCAAGGCGGGATTGGGAATGATGCTAGTCCCAGAACTAAGGAAGCAGAGGCAAGAGTTTCTTCATGAGTTCAAAACCAGTCTGGTTGCTTACCTATTGAGCTCCAGGACAGCATCGAGAAATCATGACTCCAAGTAAATAAATGAAAAAATGAACAAAAAAAAAAAAAAAGGAAAAGAAATGCTAGTGTCTAGAATTTTGTAAGCATCAGGAGGATCCCTCTTAGTTCATGACCTGTCCATAAACAGGACAGCTGTGAGGTCTGAGGAGAAAGCCGAGTGAATAAGGCTTTTCCAAAACAACTGAGAAACCTCCATCCTCATGATCACGAGGACTTGAGTTGTGCTCCCAGAGCCCGTGTGACAAAGCAGGATATTGCGGCACGTACTTGTGGTCCCACGACAGATTTCTGAAGCTCACTGCATGGCCCAATCAGTGAGGTGCAAAATCAAGAGGGACCTTGTATTAATAAACGGGTGGACAGTGCCCAAGGAACAGCTCTGAGTCTGGTCTCTGACTTCCAGTGCATATGCATGTGCGATATTAAGACGCTCTTTTGGGTGCTGAGTCTTGTAATTTTCTCACCCCACTGTTCCACTGAACTTTGGATGGGAACAGAAGTGGCCTATGTGTGCGCCACTGGATCTGGCAGCCACATGCGACAACAGAGTATCTGATATGGGGCCAAAGCAATAGAAACGCCGACACTCCAGTCTGATTTCCTCTTAACCCATTTGAATATAAGTACAAGAAGCAATGGATGGCGGCTTCTGAGCTGCATGGCAGCGGGGTCCCTCTCAAGGGTTCCTTTCAAGTGTGGCCAGGCCAGGCTTTGTTCCTCTGTTCAATCAAAGGTTAACGCCCAATAGAGACACCTAGGGATATCTGCAAACATGAGAGACCAGGGTCACTACAGCTGGGTTCAAACCTTACCTCTGAGTGACCTAGGGCTTGTCAGAGTCTCAGTGTCACCACCTCCTTGAAAGATCACTGGGACACCACTGTAAGTGGAGATAGCTGCCAGAAGTCCAAGCTACACACATCTGAACACCGAGAAATACTAAACAGGGCACTGGAGCAGGGAGAAGGCTGCCTCCCCAAAGAGCGGTAAAACAAGGCAGGTCCCATCCACACTTTCTTGATATCCAGAACTGGTAGCTACATCTGCATCTGCACTGCTCTGTATTTTACGTGTATGCTTGTTTTTTTATCTGTGTGTTGTATATGTGCTCTGCATATATGCCTGATGCCTACAGAGCCAGAGAAAAATGTGTCAAGATCCCTTGGCACCTAGTTTAAGGATGGCTGTGAGCCTATGTGGGTGCTGAGAACCAAACCCTGGTCCTCTTTAAGAGCTCCAAGTATTCTTGATCATGGAGCCATCTTTCCAGCCACTCATATATCATATTAACATCGAACATGTGAAAATCATCTTCATGCTAATTTTAGGAACATTCATTTTCAACTTCATCTCAGCAATCCCCAAGTACTCTATATTCTTGACGTAGAAGTCATTCATTCTTTCATTAATTCAATGAATGCATGCCTAGTGATTATCAAGTTTCTACCCTTAGGGGTCTTTCATTCTGGGGGTGCACCCACAAGACCTGCCTTACATCTCTCTCCCTAGCTCCCTCCTCTAGGTGACATTCAATCCTGCCCACCATGTCCACCATTGCATGTGACTGAAACCATATTTTACACAGAGAAAGCCTCAGAAACTCTTCAGTAAGTCTTAACTGAAGCAACAACTGCCACATCCTCATAGAAATCAAAGCTATATGAAAGGCATCATTTTTGCGTGTGTGTCACATCCAATGCACAAAGGACACTGAAAGACCTAAAGGAAAAGTGACATACAAGGACCAACTTCTTCCTCTTCGAGAGAGATAGCCTACCCAGTCACCCCGGCAGTGTGGGGCCTTCCACTCACCTGTTGTCGAGGTAGCCCTTCCAAATGGAAACATGTCCTTCTGGAGGAAGGACGGAAGCTCATGAGACTGGAAACTCTGAGACTGATTGCAGTTGTCTGGCAGAGGAGATGATCTGACCATGCAAGCTGCTCCTGAGTCCTGCAGGGAGCTTGACTCATCACCTATGTCAGGGTGGGCTTCTCAGTTCTGCAGCTGTCTTTGAGTGATCTGTGCTCTGTGAGTCACCTCGATATACTCACTATCCACAAAGCTGGACTTGAGTGGGACCATTTCTCTGGTCTATCATAGATGCCTTATCTGAGGTCAATAGATACTGCTTCTAATCTAGGAAATGTCACACAGTGACAACCCAAATCTCATAAGATCACTTATCTATGTTTAAGTCCCACCAAGACCATGTCACCTGCTATTCTAGGATGCATTAAGAGCCTCATTGCTCAAGGCCCGCTGATTGATGGCCTGTATGTTGCAATTGTGGGTATTCATTCCTGTTCCCTGCTTCTCAGATCTCCAGCCAGCCTGTCTTTGAGGGTCCTGACTGAGCAGGGTCACCTTCCATCTGGCTACGCAGACAGTACTAACACCTCTCGTGGCCTGCTTTATTGAAACTCAAGTCTCCAGACACAGACCCTCCATGTCTGTCTCACTATCTCAGATGAGTACTTATACGACACATGGTTCTGCTTGCTGAAGTGATGGATGTCTTCATCCATCAGAGGACAAGGTGGTTGGGGTGAAGACACAAAATGATGCTCACCTGCCTTTGGTCCTTACTCTGCCTCTTCTAGAATGTTCTCATTTCACCCCTGTGTGAAAAAGGAGCTATCATTGCCTAGAATTTTATGCTTCAGAAGGGCACCCCAGGTAGAAGTGGGTCAAGGGAAGCACCCTGGGCAGCAGATCAGTGACAGGGTGGCAGGATTGCTTCAGGTAGACTCAGCCGTCAACTGGATGCTTCCGTGGTGTCCTTCAGATGTTTTCTCCCCGATTTCTGCTGTAGGTCTTGCAATGTTATTTTATTTCATCATTAAAACTCAGCTGTGTGTTTGGGGTCTGGGTGCTGCCAGGACCTCACAGATTGAAGGCTCAGGGCCACTGCGGAACAACTGTGAAGGAAAATCTGATAGAAGGGGAAAAAAGCCTCATACCTCAGGCTAGGGTCACGCCCACCGTATCAGGGGCTTGGCGCTCACCACCATAGTTCTCAAACCCCCAGAGTCAAGGACAGGGCCAAAGGCAGGAACAGCAGAAAGGACTGACAGGCACTCACTGAATATATATTCCCATGTCTGACTTGCCAGGTGACATGGAGGCCATTGTGTACTTACCCTGCCTAAGCCTTTTCCCTTCTGCCTCTTCCTCTGAGAAAAGTCATAATGATCCAGTGACAGCTACAGGCTTAGACATCCTTTCCCTGCCTGGAAGAGTTAATGTTGAATCTAGAATCATCTTGGAGACAAATCTCTGGGTGTGTCTGTGAGGGATTTTATAGACTGAATGAATTGAGAAAGACCCACCCTAATCGTGACGGCACCATTCCATGGTTTGGGACTCTGGGATGAATGAAAAGGGAGAAGGTGAGTTGAGAATGCACCGATCTCAGCTTCCTGGCTGTAGATGCAATGCCTGCAGCTGCCTCAAGCTCCTGCAGTCATGCCCTCCCCAGCACGACGGACTGTATCCTTCAACAAGGAGCAACTGCAAGTCAGGATAAACTTGTTCTTCCTTCAAGCGCTTTTGACGGGCATTTTGTCACAGCAGTGAGATGAGTGCCTGACACCTCACCCATTTAAGCTCACATGGCTTGATGGCTTGATTATCAACCACCCACACTTTCCTGGATGCTCCTCGTGGGATCCTGTCCCAAATCTTGGGAGGTCAATGACACTAGCCTGGCTTTGCAGATGGCAAGCCAGTCTTAGGAAGAACACGATTGAGGTGAAGTCAGGGTTCACATGCCAGCCTATGAAAGTGCAGGCAAGAGGCTCAGGAACCAGGGAGCTGAGAGTCGTCATAGCACCATTCTGTCGCACCATGAGTGTGTGCATTCCTCTTATTCCTGATACGGTTGTTAGACTGCCCTGCTTCATCATGGAAACACATGCTGCATGTGAGCAACATGGATGTCCTTGTTGGTCTGCATTGGTCATGTGAACACAATCTTGTGCTTTTTATGATGATACATTTTCCTATAGTCCCGGACATACTTTCCTGATATATGATCTATTCCTCATTCCTCTTAGGATGTCAGTTGGTGTTATAAGGGACCTCTCAGGAGGAGAGATCAGACTGAGGCAAACAGAGAGCTAGCCTCACCTATAGGACCTTGTCGGGCTGAAACCCAATGAGTGCTTGTCTTGGAGGTGTCTTCCCACACATCAAGAGCATCAGAAAATAAAGACCTTTGTGTGAAATTTGAAGTTGGCATCTTAGCAAATAAGCCAAATGCTTCATGATCTTTGCTTTTACATTTTAATTATTTATAAAAAAATCCAAAGAACATGTGTCCATGGGTCTGGAGTACATTAGAAAATGCCAACATGTGACCAGCAGGTGATAGATGCCCCTCACACCTTGCCTCCTACTTCACTCACGTGACCTACCCTGTTGTTCCCATGAACTGGCCCTTGAATTATTTATTTTCTGTGTCTGGCTAAACTCTGAACTCCTTAAGGGCAGCCCTCATGGTGCTTTCCAGAAAGCTGAGTGCTGGAAACCTCTGGCTGACAGCAGTGAACTGTCAGAGCAGAGAGAGAGGAGCTGCTGCCTAGTCATCTGCCAGGCTCCACCCCCATCCCCTGACCTCCGCTCAGCTCTCAGAGCTGTCTAATGACGCCCACCATAAAGAAGAACTTGTTCCAGAGAATGATCTACGAATCCCAAGTCTTGCTTTTAACAGGGCTGTCATGGTTGGTGACCTCGGACAAGTCACTTGGCCGCTCTGAACCTCCAAGCTGTTATTACCAGGTCTGTGCATAGCAGGCTAGAAGGGAGCAGGCTGCCTAAGGTTCACGTACAAGGGTGATGCTTTCATGGAATTCTCTCCAGCCGCACACTGGAATGGCCACTGCTTCCAGGTTGAATGCTGTGTTTAGCAAACTCTAGATCCCTGTTCTACTGTCCTTTCTGGTGCTGTGACAAATGACTATGAGCAAGAGCACCGTAAGGAGGAAAGGGTTTATTGCAGTAACTGGCTAGAACAAGGCAGACATTGAGGCAAACCAGGGCAGGAACTCTCGCTTAGCTTGCTTTCTTATGCAACCTGTGGCCACCTGTGTAGGGACGGTTCCACCCACAGTGGGTAAGACCCTCCTATCTCAAGGTAGAAAAACCCAAGTTCCTCACAGACATATCCACAGGACAATCTTATCTAGGCAATTCCTCAGTCAAGGCTTTCCTCTCAGCTGACACTAGGTTGTGTCAAGGTGACGACAAATGCTAACTAGGACTATACCCAAGCATTGAAGACGGGGCCCATTATTTTACTAGTTAATGTAAGACCCTCTCATGAAATAGCGGCAGATACTACTAGGTACTTTATATCCATTAGTTCTAGGTGCTCCATGTCTGCTAATTTTCACAATGATACCACAGGAAGAATACCACGGGGAAAGTGAGGCCAATACTGGTCAAGAATCTTTTCCAAGGCCACACAGTGTAGATGATGTGGGATTTGAACGCAGGTCTGTGTGGCTGCGGAGGACACACTCTCTCCTACTATGCCCGTGGTTCAACAGCTTGTCTGTACACCTTGGTCACTTGGGAATCTATGCACATGTGTGTGTGTGTGTGCACATACACACACAGACAGACAGGCAGACACACAAACACATAAACACCCTAATGTTGTGACTATGAATCTAATCCCATCTCTGTATTAAGCAATAACTTTCCCCCGAAGCATTTTACGTTCTGTATAAAGACTGCAGTGGGATCCCTGTAGCCCCCACGCCTGACGGTTGTTTTTAAGTGCCGAGAAGAAAGGGGTTGCATTGACTTTCAGGCTCTGTTCTGCCTACAGTAAGCGGTAGTTAAGTTCCTTTCATAAATTTGAGGAAGGAAAGTGTTTTCTTTTCCTTTTTGCTGTAATAACCCTGTGCAGGATGAAGAGGAGAGCCTGTTTGCTGCCAGACATCGTTTTCCTCCGCCGCAGCCTCGCAGCTCGCACTTGTTGGCTATTATTGTGGTGTAGCTAATGGATGTTGACCTTCCCCTGACTCTGCGATAAAGCGCCCACTTAAATACAGTGGCAATGTCTCCGATTACACGGGGGTTTCCAATAAGACGGTAATGTCTTCTTTGCTTGAGTGACCCCATTTATTAGAATTGTCTCTTTACTTATAGAGTTAATGGCATTATCCTTGTTCTGGCTTAATATTTTGTCACTGTGAGATGCCTGAGTGTCATCACACATGGTAATTCTGGGTTTTTTTTTTGTTGTTGTTTTTTTTTTTTTTGCTCTCCCTAACTGGGTCACTTCATGTAACAAGCGCTCTTTTACTAATCTCTTCAATGTGTCCCCCAGCTCTAAGAACTTGACCCTGTTAGTGACTTTCCCTGTCTCTTCTGCCTGTCTTGTCTTGACTGTTAAAATGCCTAGCTGCCAGACAAGGACTGTCATCACACAGACTGTCTCCTTTCACCGGTACATCCTCCCACACCTCCAAAATTACCTTCGCAAAGCACTTCCTGGATCATCCACCTGGCGTCTGCCCTTGTTGGATCCTCTACCATAGACAGGGAGCATAGCCCATGGGACCTTCAGGGACCTGAGTGTCTCACTGGTATCCACCAGACTCCTTGGCCTCTGGCCAGAGGGAGTTCCTCATATTCTGAAATGGCCCTCACCCTCCCTCATTGTAATACCTTGAACTGTTATAGCCTGTTTGCCCATGTGAAGAAAGGAGTGATGTAGATTAGTATTTCTTGAGCTATTAAGCATCTCAAGCTTGACAGGTCCCCAGCCCCCTTATGTCAGTCTTTTCCTCCCGTCCCTACTGATGTGTCTTTCAAGTGGGCTGCAACGGCGCAGCCCCCAGAGGTCTGGAGACCCTCCTCCTACTTTTTGCCTACCGCTTCTCTAGCCACAGTATCATACTGGGATCTGAGTCAGGCACCCAAGCTGCAGAACCTCTTTTTGCAATATCTGAGGAGCAGCCTTGGTTGAAGACAACAAGGAATGCATCTTAGAGTTTCCACAGCCACAAAAAAGCATCATATGGAACTTATGGAGGAAAGGGCTCAGCTCAGCTGGCAGCTCTCAAGTCGTGCCCCATCACTGATGGAAGTCAGGGCGGAAACTCGAGGCAGGAAGCAGGAGGCAGGAACTGAAGCGCGGACCACACAGAAGCACTGCTTACTGGCTTGTGCAGCCTTCTTTCTTCGACAACTCAGAACACCTGCTCAGGGATGACTCCGCCCACAGCGGGCTGGGCCCTCCCACATCAATCATGAATCAAGAAAATGTGAACCATCTTGTCCACGGGTCATCCTGGTAGGGACATATTCTCAATTGAGAGTTCCTCTTCCCAAATGACTCTAACTTGTGTCAAGTTGACCCAAAACTAGCCAACTGGGGCAAAGATAGAGATGTGCCTGCTGCCCAGGGTAGCTCTGAAGCTTGAGCTGGTTCCGGACAACCACCATTCCCTGGATGTCCCAGGGTGAGACAGTTCTACTGCCTCAAGTCCCTGGAGAAACAGGAGGCTGTGGAACAGAAGGTTTATTACAACGGCTGTGGTTGTAATTTTCCACTCAGGTCCATGTTGGCCTGTGTCACTCAGAGATAATGGCTTTGTTTTCTCCATGTTAAATCTGAGAGTCTGCTGGCCACACAGAAACAGCACCACATCACTGCCAAATGACACTGGTTTGTCCTGACTGACTGGTGTTTGTTCATTGAACGGTGATTCTAAGTTCTCAGACTGAAATCCACACTAGCCGTGGTCCTGAACTCCATGAAGCTTCCTGTCCATTTGAAGCTATGGACAGCACCAAATGAACTCTAACTGGCCATACAGCACAGTACCAAGCACATGTTAGAGGGCTAAACATGTCTGCCCTTTAACCAGGATTGAAGTTTGAGCCACCACAGTCTTATTGCTTGAACTCTGTTGCAAAGGGTCTCTAAATTAGCTGGGTGGAGAAGGTGCAGGGAAAATTAGAGACTATATGATCCACTTAATACTGAGCTGAGAAAGGGAGGGCAGAAGAAGACAGAGGATGAGTTCTATGGGCTGTGTTTAGAACTGCGAAGAGGAGGAGGAGGATGAAAACATTGAGAGTCTGCACCTGAGGAATTCTGAAGTGACAGTGATGGGGAGAGTGGGACTGAGAGGCATTTGATGTGTATTAATTATTTGATGTGTATTAATTACTTGATGTGTATTAATTAGGTAGTCTTCAACCTTTGACATTTTCTTAAGAGAACAGCTAAGACCCAAAGCACTTTCCGCTTCATGTAGGCTGCTGGAATGTTGTGTGTGGATGTGATTCTTCATCCGGATAGCAGCACTCAAGGCCCTGGGAGTTAGATGGGTTGTGCACGCTATTTCTCATTGCCTTGGCTTAACTACCTGTGCCGTCCTGAAATTCAAGTTGTAAGTTAAACATAGGTAATGTGTTGTTGGTTGGTGGAGCTCTGGGAGGTGGTTAAGAAGGGAGTTGAACCCCTCAGGGGTGGAAATAATATCCTGGAAAAGAGACCTCAGAAGGCTTCTTCCCTACTCTTGCATGTGCAGACAGGGCGATCAGTCGATTTATGACCTCAGAAGCAGGAGCGCACCAAACACCATGCCATGAGCTTGGTCTTTCAAGAAACTCAATGGTTATTGAACTTGTTCTAAGGATAAAGCAGGGCTTGAGGAGATTAAGTGATGTCTCCAAACCCATACAGGTGGCAACTGTCCATTTCAAAATTTGACTCCATTTGACCATCTTCAAATCTACACCTTGACCATCACTCTGCAGGCACTCAGTGAGAGAGAACAGCTTGACACAGGACCCCGGGGAAACGTGCTGGAGGAAATACAGTGTATTTTGGTCCAGTCTGTGGCCCTGGCTTTGGTGACCCAGAGCTGACAGAGCTCAGGGAACAAGGCTCCAGAATCTGAAGCAAATGCCTCCCTCCTGGTTCCCCAGTGTCAGAGGCTAACCAGGTTACTTTAGAGATGAGCTGTAAGGGAAAGAAGGGAAAGAAAATATTACTCTGCTGTTTCAGATAAAACTGTATAGACTTGAGCCAGGTCAGTGGACTTCTTTGTTCAAAGTTGTCTCACTTCAAGAATGAGGTTTGCTCTCTCTGCAGTTTGCTCAGGACTCTGTATGGCTGGTGAGATGGTGTGGAGGGGGTTCCACCCTCCTGTCTCTTGAAGGCACAGATAGAGCCATGGGATCATCACTCTGAAGATGCGCAATGATCAGAGCCCCCCCTCCCCCGCCCCGTCTACTGCTGTGTTATTGACTCTAGAAACCAAGACTCACCTCACCCACTTAGCATCACATAACAAGACTTATCACATCCGGAAAACGTGTGATAAAAGCCCTAAGCAGACAGAGCACAGAAAGCTGACTGCATCTCCAGTCCTAGATTCGGTGTGACACTGGGCACGTGTCATCGTCATCCCCAGTCTTAGCTGACATAGGAACTGGCTAATCCTAGTCCTTGCCATTTCATAGGCAGGTTAAGAAGAAGAAATTAAATAATGAAAACAGTCCTGGAGCTCTCTATATTGTGAACATTGTGCGCATGCAAGCGGTTATTATTAATTATGGTTTGGTTTGGAGAGCCGAGCAGTTTCCCAAAGCTTAACTAATAATCACCTGAAGAACCAAGAGGGAAATATTTACAGAGGAATTATCAATTACACTCATCTGGTGTTTCAATTAATAAGGTGTGTGTTTTTAATTGAAATAAGGTTAAGTCTTGGAAAGAATAATTGCGGAAGAACATGAATTATGGAATAAAAGAAACCCCACCACAGCAGAGAGGACACGGTTATCTGGAAGCAGGAAGATCCTGGGTGAAATTCTTGAAGAAAAGACACTGATTGCTGCTATTGTTAGGGCTGAGGTTTTTCCACGGAGATAATATTCGCCCATTTTCATCTTCCTTGTCAGATTTCATGGCTTTTCACATTGCAGGGCATCACCACTGTGTCAAGATCCTGAAGCAAACCAGTAATGCGGAGGGTAGCAGAGCCCATAGGTTTATGCCAGGAAGAGTCTGAGGAGCTCCTGTGTGCCCCGAAAGGCAGAATGACTGAGTGGAACCCCAAAGCATATCTCTGGGAACAACACTTACCTCACTGCTCCTGTTTGAAAGAGCGAACTGCTCAGTATCCCCAATTCTTATTGCCTTCTCAGAGGCAGAAGCTCATCAGACACCAAGCCACGACCTTGGGCTCTCAGTGGAAACTCAATGGAAACTATAGAAACTCATGTCTACAGGCCCTGGAGAACATCACATCCCCAAGAAAATCAGGCAGATCTTCAGGTTGATTCCCAGTCACCAGCCGGTCCATTTAGTCCATTTCCTGTGTCCCAATCAGAAATGACCGGGAAGCAAAACCCCAGAGACTTCCCTTCTCTTCCAACTTGAGGCAGCAGGAGACACATTCGTCGTTTTACTTGAGACAGCTAGAAAAAGAATCAGATTCTGTGAAGCAGCAGTTTTAAATTTAATGACATTGACCTAAAGTCAACAAATTGGAGCAAACACACACAAAAACAAAGACCAACTCAGAAGTCCTTGAGTTTAAAGGCAACACATAAGAGGATGCTGAGCCCAGGGGTCCTCCTGAGTTAAGGCCATGAATCTAGGTGGACAGAGAGGCAAGTTTGTTGAAGTTCACAGCAGACAGGGGAGAACTATCAAAAGAGAAACTGAAAATTCCTACATAGGTCAACAAGGGCCAGTCACTGCAACCACAAGAAGAAATACCCAGACGAAGGCCTAATGAGACTGAAGGAACAACCCTCAGGTGCTCCAGGAGAGACTTTTGTCCCCACCACTCACAGTAGAAGCCTCTTGCTTCGGCGAAGAACACTCCTATGCGTATGCTCAGAATGGCCTGACTAGAAACACTCTTCTGTAGCTTCCTAACAAGAGAGAGAAACTAAAGCTGTTTCAAGTCACATAACCAGATTCTGGAGCAAGGTTTGAAAACAGTTATTTAAATAAAAAATTCTATGACTCAATAAGGTTGAACTCATAATATCTGGCATATAATATAATGTAATAAACCTGTAAAATATCATTGGTGGTGAGAAGCTTGATCCACCAATACAGGATAGAATTTCAGACAAATCTCCAGATTTCCAGAGATGAAAACCACAAGTCTAAACTTAGAAGTACACTGGATGATTAACGGACTATAAAATAGTGCAGAAGGAACATCACCAAATGTAAGGTTTAGTCAGCAGGTTGTTGTCAAAATAAAGTACAGAGAAACAAGACTGGGATGGGGATAGACTCATGTGTCTCTGAGCTGTGGGTTGACTTCAGTCAGCCTAACATGTGGGTATAGAGTGGAAGGAAAGTAGGGGTGGCCTCAGTGATTCTCCAATGTTCGATAAGCAAGACTTGTCAGTCTTCCAGGTGACAGTGCTTTCGACCTGGTGTGGCTCAAGAGAGCCAGGAAGGCCTGCCATCCTAACTGAGGCAGGCTCCTTCATCCTGCCCATGATGCTGTTTCAAGTGGGTGTCCAGTGCTGGTGCCAGGCTGCAGGCACAAGTACGCTCTACTGAAGCTCTCTCTCCCAACATAGGATTCTTAGGGTCACCTGAGTGTCCTCACAGCATGGCAGCTGATTTATTTCATGGCCACAAAGAAGGAGACTGAGACAGAGAGAGGGGGGATAGACAGACAGACAGATAGATAGATGACATAGTTAGGTAGGTAGGTAGGTAGATAGATAGATGATAGATAGATAGATAGATAGATAGATAGATAGATAGATAGATAGATAGATAGAAAACAGAAAACAGAAGCGATACTCCATCATACCTGCTATACTCTAGAGATCTCATCAGCTGAACTGGGCTGACTACTAAAGAGGGTGTGAATAGCAAGAGGAAGCTATCTCAGAGGTTGTGTGATGGGGTCCAGATGACTACACAGAAAAATAAAAATACTAGAAGAAAAATATTCACATTTAATGAAAATGATATATGCACACATCCAAACACAAAGTGAACATAAGCATTATTGCTTAAATTCAGCTATAAAAGAATACATCCTTGGGGCTGGAGAGATGACTCAACAGTCGATAAGAGCAAGTCCTGCTCCTGTAGAGAACCTGAGCTCAGTTCCCAGCACCCACATCAGGCTGTGCACAACTGCTTGGGACTACTGCTCCAGGGGAATCTGACTCCCTCTTCTGGCCTCTGCAGTCACTTACACTCACATCCACAAGCCCTCATACAGACACACAAACATAGACACTCACGCACAACTACAATAAATGACGAAAACAACTTTTTAAAACCTTAAAATCTACCAGAAATACCCCATTACAGTCATGTGGCTAAAATCTAAAGGATTTGTAGAAATGTTACAGAAGATTCGGAACAAGCAGTCCACTCAGACACTGTTGAGGGAACCATGACACGGTACAATTATTTTGGGAACTCATTTGCCAGTTTGTCACAAAGTTGGGCACTTTCTGTCTAAGTCCCCTTTTCTGTTTCCGAAAGCACAGAACTACCCCCAGGGTAAAGTATCAAGACAGAGGTTTACTTGGGCTCCTGGTTCAGCATCAAGGCTGGAGGTAGTATCTGCTAATATCCTACCTGCTGGCAGAGGCCCTAGGTGGCATGGGATAGAGAGGTTGCTCCGCTGGAAAATTCTTGTTGCCAAAGCATGAAGACCTGAAGAAGGACTGACCCCCAGCAGCTTCATTAAAAAACTGAGTGTGGTGGTACTGACCAGTAACCCCAAATCTGGGTATGGAGACAGGTGCACCCCAAGATTGCATTGGTCAGCCATCTGTGACCTACCTACCAGTAAGGTTCTGGCAGTGTCTTTCTCCTTTGGCAGCTACATGGCATCTCTTTGTCTCCACCTACTCTTTCTATATATCTCTGCTTGGATTTCCCACCTGGTTTACTCTGTTGCACCATTGGCCAAAATAGCTTACTAATCAATGGTAATAAAATATATTCATGGCATACAGCCCACATCAGCCATCTTGCTGAGGTGATAAGCTCTAGGTTCAGTGGCAGGCCCTGTCTCAAAAGAACAAGGTGGGGAGGACTGGCAGGATGGTTCAGTGGGAGTCTGCTGGGGACAGGGGATAAATGTGACCAAGACACTTTATATATGTGTATAAAATTCAAAGACTGTTTGGAAAGTGGTAGATGAAATCCAAGGAACAACAGACAGGTTGTCGTCTGATTTCTGTATGCACACACATTCACAAGAACACAAAAATACAGTTACTACTCTTACTGCTACTAATAGTAATAGTAATAGTAATAATAACAATAGTGTGGTCATTGTGGAAACCGAGTGAGAAATGCAGAAGGCTAGGGATGTTTTTGAGTAACTTTATCCAAGCAATCACAGCCCTTCTGTTCATCATGTGACTCTGCACTGCACCAGAGCAGTCACCCAGGGAAACACTGGGAGCTGACATCGTCAGCAGCTTCCCTGGTGTCTGCAGCTTTCCTCAACCATGCTCTCTACTTCTGCCGTCCTCCTTGCCACAGGCTCAAAGGGAAGGGATCTAACGGGATGGAGCCCTGCCACCATGACCTGAAATTTCAGAAACCATGAGTCCAGATAGATCTTTCTTCCTTTAAATCATTTCTCTTAAGGTCTGTCAGATACAAGAAACCCGGTTACACAATTTCTTCTAAAGTTTTGTGAGACACAGTGTAACAAATTAATAAAAACCCAGAGACAGAAACTGGAACTCAACCTGAGGGTTAGAAATGGAAAACAGCCAGCTCTTAACTCTACCTCAGTCTGAAATGGCGATCCTGCCTCCAAGAATCTCAGAATGACACTGTATGTGATAGCTATTTCCTCACATCTTATATTCCTCTCTAGTACTGGGATTAAAGGTATGCACCACTACCTGGTCTGTAAGGCTGACCAGTGGGGCTTTTTTTACTCTTTGATCTTCAGGAAAGCTTTATTTATTAAAATACAAATGAAATATCACTGCAACACAGAGTATTTGCTTACACACTCTTGAGTGCCTCGGTAGCTGCGCTCTGGCATCATAGAACCATTGATGGTGAGGACTACAAAGCACCAGGGAAAATGGGCCCTAGGCTTGTTGAGATTTGACCCTACCCACAAGGGAGGCCAAGGACAGAGGCCCAAGGTCAGCAATAAGACCGTCTACTCCAACAAAGGGCTTTCAGGAAGCTGGGTGTCACTTCTCAGAGCTCGCACATGTGACTCAGACTGTTTTAGTGAAGGGAAAGGAAACAGACCAGTTTGAACTAAAAAGGCCAAGCAGTTGGAAAATAGTATTTGATCATAGACTGGAATGAATCTTAAAATGGACGGCTTATTCTCTATGGAAGCACAGGAAGTAGAATTTTAGAAAACCCTTTATTATGATATATGAGTTACTTTTCTCATGCATGACAAAATGCCTGACAAAAGCGAGTTATGGAAGGAAGGGTTTGTTGGGGCTCATCGCTTCTGAAGGGATATCAGCTTCCTGTTGGAAAACGCGGCAGTAGGAACGTGAGGCGGTTGGTCACACTGAGTCTACAGTAAGGTAACAGAGAGATGAGTGACGCTGCTCAGCTTGTCCCACTCACTCCTTTTAACTTAGCCAAGGACCTCATCCCATACGGTGGAGTTTCCCACATCAGAGTGCATCTCACCTCCTCAGACAGCCCTATCTGGAAATACCCTCACTGGCATGCTCAGAGGTGTGTCTCCCGAGTGACTCCAAATCCAGGCAGCTGAGAGTGAGAATTAACAATGCACACAGCCGTCCCTAAGCACAAAAAGGAAAGGGAAAACTTGAAATTCCTTGGTAACTCATCATTTGACCTTGACAAGGATCAACTTTTAGTTTTATTCTTTAGGTTTTATAAAGTTTTCCTGTTTAATTGAAATAGAATTACCTTACTTAGTCCTCCCTTCCTACCCTCCAAGGAAGCACTTTCCAGTTACCCTCCACAACCACTCCCATGATCTTCTACTCTCAAGCTGATAGCCTCATTTTCTTTGATTATTAACATTACATATTTGTGTGTGTGTATTCAATTGTAAAAATGTGCTTATTATTATGGGGGAGGCATACACACATATCATAGAATGTGTGTGAAGGTCAGAGGATAACTTGATGGAATAGCTTCTCTCATTCTTCAACCTTCTTTTGGGTACTAGGGATAAAACTCAGGTCATCAGCCTTGGCAGCACATGTCTTTATCTGTTGAACCATCTTGCTAGCCTTATTTTAACTTGTAATTAGAGAGAGGGAGGCAAATACATGTGCACAAATTGAACACAAATGATGGGTACCAAGAGGTTGAAGACGAAATGGGGTGGACGATAGATGCTGACCTTCGGTGCCATTGGCTCCACAGACTCTGGCAGGATACAAGTGGAAGCCAAATTTTTTTATCATCAGAATCCACTTTTGCTCACCCTGGGCGAGCTGTGGGTAGGCGTACCCACGCCACAGAATTCTGTTCAAACTAAACAAGTCTCTCCCCATGCAGGCAGCAGGTGTTCAGCAAATGGGGAGTTTCTCAGTAGTCCCGTCAAGTGCAAACGATATTCATCTTGTGGGAACTAAAGCCCAGGAGACAGGCAGGAAATTGTAACCCAAGGGGGTGCAGAGACCTCAGTCTCTCATGTGTGGGATTTCCCCTGCTACGTTTTCTTGGAAACGAGTGATCAATGGTAAGAAACGCCAAGGTCACCCGTGCTGCAGATATAGCAGCTACGCTCCAGTGGCAGGGAGGGGAGATGGGGTGGAATGGGTCTTTTTTCATTCTGACTAATTTAATAGCTACCAGCCAAAAGTTTGCAATCTTAGTGGAGTCTGCAGCATTTCAAGACTGAACGCAAAGCCCTAGGGCTCTCTGCTATTCCATGGTAGCCAGTTTTACTCCATAAGAGACAGGCTGCAGTGTCTAAAGATAGGGTTGGCTGTTAGGACAAGTGTGATGGGTTAAGGGAGGGAAGTGGTACTAGCAGGTAGTAGGGGGAGCCATAAAGGCCGCCCCTCACCCTACAATACACGAGGAAGGAAATTACTGTGGTAGTTAAGTCTGTCAACTTCATTGGTGCAGAGAACCACCTAGAAGCCAAACCTTTGGACATGTGCAGGAGTTTCTAAATTAAGTTCACTGAGGTGAGAAAAACCCATGCCAACTGTGGGTGGCACCATTCCCTGGGCTGGAGTCTCAGAATGAATAAAAAGGAGAAAGTGAACTGAGCACCAGTGTTCACCTCCCTGCTTCCTGACTGCGATGCCATGGAACCAACTGCTTCTTATCCCTGCAATCCTGGCTTTACCACCAGGGTGGGTCATTCTTCCTGTGAGATAAAGTAGCATGTCCTTGAAGCAGCCTTTGCCAGGCATTTGGTACAGCCAAAAGAAAGGCGACTAAATTGATTACCAGTTGTCAGTAGTATAAGTTCCCTGGGCCAGCCTACAACTTAACAGACTTTGAGGCAAGACAGATTTGAATGGGATCTAAAGGGGACACTCACAGTAGCCTACTTCCTCCAGTAAGGCTGCACTACCCTCGGCTCCCACCACCCATTCTGTTCCGAAGCTTCCTGACTTGAAAACCTCTTCCCAAATGTCTCTTTCCTTAGTTTGGGTGGGATGCCTTCTTCCAACGTGTCTTTGCTGCATCAAAGACATTATGTGAGATATGATGAACTTGAATCTCATACCTGTTGTGACTGCTCATCGACTCTCATCATTGCTGATGTCATGGAAATAATGTGAAGTTTCTTTTAGAAAGGTATTTATGGACCCCGTGAAGAATCAGACCCCGGCCAACACAAAGCTTGATTGGAGGCCCGGTGTGAGCCAGGGGAGCCTGAATATGGAATCAGACAGACAAGGTGGACTCTCTTATTGGGGGAAAGAAAGAATACGAGAAACCTTTGGCTCTCAATTGTGAAAACTCAGGTCTTCAGAGACATCTCTGGGCATTGTCAGGAACTAAGCCTGGAGGCTATAGGCGGGCAAATGTCAATGGTTACCCTTATACCCTCAAGATGAGTCTTCTTCACACATTACCTAATGTCCTCAAGGAGCAAAATGAGAGAGGAAATTGTCTGCAGGAATTTATGTGTATATGAAAATACAGTCATATGTGAATAGCTCCCCCCATCCATCGTCACTCCCCGCCATCCCTTAAGCAGACGCCATCCATCTATCATGCCTGGCTTGGATATGAAGTACTATCCCCATGTGTTGAAGGCTTGCTCACCAGCTGGTCCATCCAGAGAGGCCACTGGGTCTTGAAGTGCCCCAAACATTTTCAACAAAGTAATTGATTCCTGACTTCATAGCTTGGTGACTGTCAGTACGTGTGAGCTGGTTGGAGTCAGAACATCACCATTGCCGAAGGGTGTGCCTCTGGAAGGCTTGTCCTGCCTTTGGCTGCTTCTTCCTTCCCTCCCTCTGCATCTGCCTGCCCATGAGCTGAGCCATCCTATTGCTCCTCACATTCCTGCCCCCACCCCAGTCCAAGTACAACAAGAGCCTATAAACCCGTGAGCCAAAGTAAGTCCTTTCTCCTTTAAATTACCTCTCCTTGGGAATTGTGTTGCAGGGATGGAAAACTGATAAACACAGCTTGCATCTGTGCCAGAGTCATTTTCCATATGTTCTTTTGAATTTTTTTTTTGCCCATCTTAATTAGACTCCTCTTGTCTGTGCTTAATTTTCTTCAGTGTATTTAATGCCTCCCACTTCTCAATATAGGATTTTATTTGGAATCCTTCATTGTCTTGGGCACTGCGATCCACCATTGTCAATTCCTCCAGTGGACTGGGTTCCGTGAAGCTCTTTTCTCCTTTCTCTTGACTTCCTTCCTGTTATTAAAATGCAGGTTTCTTCAGGATGAAAGCCCGAGTCATTATTTTTCAATATTAATGTTATTGTTTTTCTGAAGCTGCTGTTGTTCCGTAATTCAAGGACCCCTTGTTGAATCCCATATGTAGCGTGTTTATTAGATGTAATATTTTATCTCTCGGACTCCTTGCCTGACACCATCATTTCCTTCTTATTTCAATAAAAATGATCTCCCTCCTTGCAGTTCTGACAGGAGCTAATAGTTTTCTTTATCACAAGAGAAAGTAAGAGTGGGGCCATGCTAAAAGACAGAATGAACTGTATATATTTGTGCCTTAATTCAATTTACAACATAAACTCCCATCCTAATAAAGTAACTTCCATAACATCTCAGGTAACAACAACAACAAAAAGCCACGGTAAATGTCTCAGGGCTTCAAATTTTTCTGCGTTTGCCAACAGTGAGTTTGAAAGTCATTCTCCAGGCATAAGCTCATGGGAAGAGAAGGAGCAGGCCACAGAAGGGCAACTGCTTTCTGCTTTCTAAATACTGTTTTTCTTTTTGGTATTTTGGCATGGTTTGGGATGATGCATTTTTATCAAGTGTGAAATAGAACCTGATGCTTACATCACCAACAAAAAAGCAACATTGGATGCTGAGAACTTAAGTTATTAGGAAAAAAATAACATTTGGAGCACAAGGAAAATTCTTGGGAGGAACTGGTAGTACTGTAGCTAATGTCAGTCAATCGAGAAAATAAGACACTTTATGCATGCATTATATACGAGACTGAATTGTCACAGGGACCTTATAAGAATGTTTAAATGCTAGGTGCCAATTAAAAGAAGAAAACCAGAACTTTCAAAAGTGCAACCTGCCTGCTGTGTACAGATGAGGATATGATAGAAGTTTGAATCCCTTGTGAGCAGCAGTCATGCACCTTCTGGCATAACAATCTATCTAGATGTTCATGTCTGTGAATGGAGCCGGTGGGCTAGCCTATGTGGTCCATAAACAGACTAACTTTTGTTGGGGGAAGGATTGTGGGTCTGCCAGTACCTAGTTGTAGAATCCTGCAAACATCTCAAGCAGCTGTTCCAATATAACAAAGGCATGAGAACTTTCAGGATCAAATGATGTGTTCAACCAGCATTTTGCATGTGCCCAGTCCATGGTAAGATGTCACTAACTGGCAGCTCTCCTCTAACTCTCACCCTGTTGCTGTCTTGGGTCAACATTGCTGTGACATTCAGCCTGGAATCTCTGACAGGGAAGATACTAGAAGTGCCACTGAAATATCACATTTCCTGGCACTTACACTGTGCCTACTTGGGGAGCATCCCAAGGAAGATGCTGTATGGAATGGGGAGATTAGTTGGACGATGCTGACTGCCATGGGTCTAATTATTAGCTCCTGGAAAGAAGAGCCGTAGACACCATTAGTTACATAGAGCATGTCTCTTTGTTGACTCTAGGCACATTTCTAAGTCTCCTGTGTATCATTGTTTTGGGAAAGAGCACTGTCTTGGAGAGTGTGTGCCCCTTTAGAACAAGAGCCATTTCCAAACCACCTTTACCTCTTTCAAGTTCACTGAAACACCTTGTCATTTGTGTGAGATGTGCTGGTTCGGCTGAGGACCTGACAAGTGGATGATTCTGATAGAGATGCAGTGACTTGATGAACAAGACCTGGTCATGGTCCCCAGCTCACTGGCTTTGCTAGCTATTCCAAACAATAGGTTCTACTGTCACACAGAATATATGAATCTCAAACTCCTTATTGAATGAATAACTGAAGGTAAAACAAATTAATGTATGCAAAATCAACTCAGAAATAGAACCCACCACCAACAAAAAGAAAGCATGATTCAAGAACTCTAGCAGGACAGTATATATTGACCTGGGAGTGATGTGGAACTCCTGGACAGAGGGTTGCAGTGATGGAGTCCCACAGACATTTTATGTGGAGCTTCAAGGGTCTGCTTCAGCCTGCTCTGTGGGTCTCCCAGACTCATGCTTGCTCCTCTTGGGTGATAAACTTTTGATGCCTTCTCTCTCCACTATGTATAGGAGCAGAAATGTGAAGCCATGGTCTTTGGGAAGGGGAGACGAAGGGATCCAAATCCAGCTAACTGATGAAGGGAGTTGGAGCAGGAAGTCAGCAGTGAGAACTGGTGGGTCACACATGGAAACACTGACTCATCCCCTGCTTCTATCCAGCGGGGCTCTTATCACACAATTACTGAGTTCTGTGTGTCTGGATCTGTGCTAGAATCCATGCTTCAAGGGCTGGGGAGAGGGGGCAAACAGGCATCTTGCTGCTTTGGCTATGACTGCCTAGAGTCACTCCATGACTACTCTGTCAGCAGGGAAATGCAGAACCAAGACAAAGTCCCTGCCCATAGAATGGCTCGCCTGCTAATAGAGAGTAAGGGGCTACATGTTTCAGCACAGCCTCTTATTCCTTTTTGGAAGGAGAAACAGCCAAATGGGGTTGTGAGATACAGAATGGGATGGGTCCCTTTCTGTTGCTAGAGCAAGGAGGAACAGGAAGTGATGCTGAACATGAGTCCAATAAACTCAAGCTAACTCCAAATAGAGTATACTAAGGATTTTATTTATTAAAAGGGAAAGCTCACAGAACATAAATGGGATCCAGCATCAAGGTGTGGAGGGCAGGAAGAAGAGAGTGAGCTAGGCAGGACTGCAATTTTTTGGGTACCCAAAAGTCATGCCCCAACCTGGTCCAGCCTCTTAAAGGCCATTGGATGAAGGAGGTTTCCCATCACCTCCCCTCTTTTGTCTTAATAAGAGTGTTCCAAACCCAATACAAAGCTTTATACAATAAGAACAGATATCAAGTATAAAAATTAGAATTACAACCAGCATAAACAATATTAAGCAAGGAGCATATGCTAAATGTTTCAATAATCATTCTATCCTAAGGAGTCTAAGTCTTGTATTAGAAATGGCTTGACTAGATTATAAGAGGAAGGTAACTATGACTATCTAATCCTTAACCCTATTGAAGACCTGAGAAGGGAGATAATACTACTTGAGTAGGCAGGAAGTGCAATTAAGCAGCTTCCAAAATATGTAGTAGATGACAGAGGCAACTGGCTACCTGGGCAATCTCCCAAAGTCTCATTTGCAATGTTGAAGCAACCAACTTTGGCTAAGGCCTCGAGTAACTGACAGACCATTTTCTGATGCAGGAAAAATTTTAGAACCATCTTACCCTGTCTTTGGGAAGGTTTGGCAGTCCTTTTTCTTGTATCCTGCTTGTCCTGTCCCGATATCATGTGTTTTGTCAGTGGTCAAGGTATGGAAAGTTCCTTGCCTAAAGGCCAGTTTTGCCAAGAAGAAAACAATCTCCAAGTGGAGTGTCTTCAGTGCTCAAAGTCCTCTTGGGAATACATCAGTGCTACAAGGAGCAATTGTGTCTCATGTCAACAGAAACCTAAGTTATTTAAATGCCAAATTCTACAGATCTTTGAAGTGGTTGAAGATTACCTATCTATTCAAAATACAATCTCTATGTACCTAAAGAACCTAATTAGTCTGACTATAAGTATGACAAACATGAATGAATATTGACCTATAATATTTAATACCTATATAACTTAAAGACTAAGACTTCATAAATACCTATATAACTTAAAGACTAAGACTTCCTATCAGAATATTAAACAATCCTTAAACAACTGTGCAGTGAATGAGGACAATGACTTCAAAATGTAAACAACGTATAAGTATCTTGATCAGAGGTATAAATATATAATGTAATATGATAAATATACCCTAAAAATTGATTCAATATAAAAAATGTATAAAACAGAGATAGAAACATGCATGCATACAATCTGACAAAATAACTTTGCATAGGTATACAACTATTGTTAACAGAAATAGGAGCATATTCAATACAACAAATATAATTTGAACTTGTATCAATATACAAGAATCTACATCAATGTAAATTGTCCATAAATAATAGCTCTCAAGTACTCACTCTATTATTCACTCTTATTAGTAGTAGTAGTAGTGTGAGGAAGTTCATATTAATCTACCTATTATCCCATTCAATTTCCCCTCTTTTTCTTTTTTTTTTTCAAGGAGGTCTCTTGGCCTACATAATTTCCACCCCAACCTCCAACCCTATACAAGTAATAATCAACCCCTAAATGATGTCCCTAACCCTGAGGATAAACATTGTTGGGAGAGGAGATGTCATACACATAGATATCCAACAGGTGCTACTGGGTTGCTAGGGCTAATGGACTGGGTACCACCTACTGATACTCACTGCAGGAAATATACCTGCATCCCTCCTCTAAATAGCCCAACCATCAGTGGAAATCTCCCTACTTTTGGTACACTTGAGCACAAATCTGTGGAGCATTATTGGCACTGTTTCAACCTCCTCTAAGACTTTGAAGACATGAACAAAACCAACTGAATGCCTTGACTTAAAGAAGTTATCAGGCTAGCTCAAGCATGGTTATAAATGAGTTTGCCTTGGATACTCTTGTCAGCCCACTTTTTTTAAAAGATAAGTAATTCCTTCAAAGCAAGACTCCAAAAATAAAATTGGAAATTTTCCTATAAACAGCCATTGTCTTGACACATATGACTTTGCCTGCTTATGATGCTTGATCTGTGTCTTCTCCCATCGACTTGAGTAAGCCACTGCACTCTTTGTGAGCTTTCTTTTGCTTGTCTATATAAAGGAGAGCATATATCTTTCCCCCATTGAAACCTTGGGTGAGGATATGTGTGATCATGTAAATGAAGTTTGCAGCACAGGGTACCTGTGAAACGCAAACTCTTACATATGAGGATTCAGATGCTCTTAAGATGTCTAAAAATGCCTGGCAAGCGTGTTCCACAGAGCAAGTCCTTTGTTAACAATGTGCCTTTTCTCATTAAAAAAAGAAAAAGGCATTGGAGAATACTTTAATGACCTCCATTATCAGGCGAGAAGGATTCCAGAAAGTTCTGAAACCATCTGAGTGAAGAGCTAGTGGTGAATATTCAAAAGCTCACCATTCCAATATAGACAGAATTCTTGACTGCTCTTCATTTGAAAACTTCGGCTCTGTTTGTCTTGGTGAGGGCCAGAAGCCTAAGATCCTCTTTGTTCAAAAGCTTTACAAACAGAAGTAAGATATTGGACCTTTGTGCAGCATTTGCTAAGAGCATGTACTATTTATCAGTTTTCCCAATTTATCTGTGTTGTCTGCTCTATAATAAAAGCGAGAAGCGATGGGAGGATGATAACATAGGAATTTAAAAGAAAAAGAATCGAGTTTGTAGAAAGCCATCAGAGCCAATTCAATTAAATAATTTTCATCTTTAAAATCCAGATATATATCAAAATACAATTTCCTAACATTTTCTCCCTAGTGACCTTGACTTTCTTAACTCTTTGTCAGAAATTTAATAATGATGCTCATAATATATTAATAAAACCTCAAAGTATATCTTCTGTGCAACAGGTTTCCTGGGTGTTTTCATATAAATTTCCTAGCCATCTCCTAGAGATGTTTACCTCTAAGTCGTACTGAGGAGATCAAACTATTTTTTCCCAAGTTGCCTCACCTGTTTTCTTCTGTTTTCCTAATCATAACAGACATAGTCAACTTAAACATTCTTAGAAAGTTCTTGGTACTGTAATTTGGTTCCTTCCTTGGGCTCTTGTGACTCTAGCATTTATTGATTTATGGATTATATAGAACAATGAATTGAATACTGATCATTCAGTTTTCCCTCTATTTTCAAATTTACATTCAACACAAAATATGAAGTGATTTATGTTCACGAGAATGGATAAACAGAAAAGCTCACTTCTCCAGAGTGCTCCTATAAGAACCTATCACCGCAGCCCCCTTCCCTGACCCCGAGGATTCTATTTATTATACACAAAGGAAACTCTCCTCTTTGGTTACATTCACACCCCCATTGACCTGATACTTCCTCATTTGATAGGAGCATGGGAATTGGCCAAGAAGAACAGAGATGATGTTGAAATCCACTTCATCCCTGTTCCACATATGAAACCCCCCAAACCCACAAGCACGAGAGAGGTAAGCCCACAGAAGAGGAGGAGGAGGAAAGGGGGAACATGAAGGATGGGAAGATTCAGCTCACCAGAAAAGAGCCCGCCATTGTAGTGACGATGGACAACTGAAGCGAAGGTGTCAGGAAGGTATTATGTAAATTATCAAGACAGCCAAGCCATGCTCTGGTGGTTAGCGCGTCTGAAAGCCATGTGGTAGTCCCCAGACACCAATGAGCCTTGTTATTTTTCTTCCCTCCAACCACCCTTGGGGTGGGTTCTTTCTGATCATGGTCCCTGCGAAAAAAAAAATCATCAAGAAATAGTGTGTCCCTTCCCAACTCTCATGTGCCAGCTCCCTCAGCCAAGGAAGCAGGGAGCAGGGATGTAGCATGTCTTTCCCCAACATCCTCCCCCGCCCTGGATGCTGAACAGACATCTTCAAACTGCCTTTTGTTTAGATCAGTGGAGCGTTTGACTTTATCAAGCGCCTTGATTATGCCTCTGTTTCAAGGACATCACTTAAAACAGCGATCAGCGGTGCAACAGAGGGACGAGGCTCTGCACCCATAAGATCACAGACAATATCTCTGTAGCTGTGCCCCTTTACAGCTGTGCATGCTCACATGTGAAAATTTTATAGCAGCTGCGTGCTCCCTGGGGGCTGAAAACGGACCTGTGGCATTCCGTTGATTATCGGTGAGGGTTTTAGGGGCTCAGAACCCATGGTCAGTCTCAACCAATCTGCACTTTGGAGCCTCTGACAGACAATAATAAAGATGCCTCAGGGAATGCTGATGACTAGCCAAGTTTCATGGATTTGCTTACTCATTCCTTATTGTAAACAAACAAACAAAAACTTTTTTTGCCATTCAGTGTTTGCTAGGTTCTTTACAGTTTCCTCTTCCCAACGATGAAGAGAAATGGTTGGGCCTCTGAGAAATTCTAGATCTAAGAAGAAAGAGTTGATGGGGCCAAACTAGCCCTCGCCTTAGCAGAGTTCCAGGATCATTGGAAGAGGGCTCCTTCCCATGGGGGAGATGGACATCTGTCCTTACCTCCTTTCCACCTATCAGTCTTTAGTAGGAAATGATGGTGCCTGATTTACTTGACCCTGCCCTGGGTGTCTGGGTTAGTGCTGGTTGCCTGGAATAAGATTGGGTGTCTAGAAGCATTTATCAGCCTGATAACATTTTTTACAGAATTGAGGAACGCAAATCCATTCTCCTTACCCTTCACTGTTTAGCAGGTGGAGCACTGAAGACCCGTGCATATGCCATTGCTCCTGAACTCTATTGCCACCTTGCCTAGCAGGTCTCACAATCTGCCCTGTTACTCAGTGGAGGACTCTGGGGCCCAGCTTATATGGTCAGAGCAGGGATGTAGCCAAGACAGAAGGGTGAATACCCTTTCCTAACATCCCATGTCTCAACTGTGGTAACAACCTCCTATTCTTTGTTTCCCTTCTTGGTATTTGTTGATCTAATCTGATACCAATTTCTATTGATCCCAGTTAGCTATAATCATGGCACAGAAACAGCTATCTTTAAAGCGAAAGCAATTCAGAGTTTTTTTTCATTTTAAACCCGTGTATTTCTTGAATAAGTCAATGATGGACTCGGATAAGGAGATGAAAGAATCCAAAGTCCACTCAGGCAAGAAGCTGAGTGACTAAAGCTGGCCAGGGGTTGTGTCCAAAGAAATGGCTCCGCAAACAGCCTAGGGAATCATGGTGGCAGAGTGGTGTGCTCTTTTCATAGCCCTTGATGGAGAACAACATATCTAACAAAATTATGAAGCCCAGAGAGGGTCAGGAGGCTTGAGACCATCACCGCTGTCCCCACTGGAAAAGAGTTAATCAATACTGCCTACAATTGACAGGACGCTAAAGAGAAAACACGACTCCAACATTTTCCTATTTGAAGATATTTACCCAAAGGAAATAACCTGAAAACAAATACAAGGTAAGTTCACACAGATTTTTATTGAAGGGTTATTTGTAATAAAACAAAGGGAAAGGAAGAACCCATAGCAGTCAATCACAGAGCACAGAATAATTAAATTCGGTTAGAGTATAAATGATAATTATTGAAACGGTTACAACATGGAAATGACGACGATGCTAATGTAAAATGAGCAAACAGAACTCTAATGACAGCTCCCACATCTGTGAAACTATGAGGAAGTCATGCACATAGGAACATGTTTGAAAAGTGTGCATGCATACACACACATACACACACACACACACACACACACACACAACCCTAGTCACTAGTGGCAGTCTGGAACTTCTCTGTACTTTTGCTTCTGGTTTTCTTGGCCTGGGTTGAGCCAGATGGCAGAGACACACATAGCCCAGAGTGGTTCCCCACAGGGATAGACTCATGGTGTTAGCTTGGGTATTTTCCCATTATGTCATTCCTCTTCTGTTCATTCCTTGGCAATCATGGAACCCAAATGCTTTCTGACATTGCTCTGAACATTTTTTGAGACCCTTGCTTAAGAAGAACCTGTTTTCCCTTCGGTGAATTTGATGTGTTGTTTTCCATTGCAGAACAATCATTTTGAGGAGACCACCTTATGACCTCAGAGTTCTCTACCCAGCATTAAATACTATTGTACGTAAGCACATTATATAAGCACATAAATATTAAATTTCACAATCACAGACTTCCGGTGGGAACTCCGGGGAGATTGTTATTTTAATTTCATTTGCACTGACGATACAGATGCCACTTCTTGGAAAAATCAAAAATAGACATTTCAGGAATGTGAAAGAGACAAGTCCTGACATTTAATCTGGTCCCATCATCTTCCAGGTAGTAAAGAGACTGAGGAGGTTAAATGGTGTGCCTAAACCTACATACTGTAACAGCGGGTTGAGAGCTCACCTTGTAAAGCTTCAAATGTTCTTGTCACATTTGTTTGGTAGAGGGAGGGATCCTTAAAATCGGATGTCCTTAGCAGCTAATCAATTCAGCAGCAGTAGAACGGAAGTGGGTCCCCAGCAGCAGGCACAGATAATGCCAGAAGAGTGAGGGCCTTTGGGGTGGGCCATTACTCGATGGTGGAGAAGTCAAACATGCTTTGGTGGAAAAAAAAACAAGGGTCCAGTTGAGCATGAACATTCTGAACCAAGATGATAACACTGGACCCCCACCTCCACCCCCACCTCCATCCCTACCAACCAGCAGCTGACTGTCTTCCAGGAAACCAGGAGGCACAGGCCATCCTCCTACACAGGCATTTGTGGTCCAGTAATCCAGCCAGTCTGGTCTCTCTCTTGGCTGCAGTAGGTGATGGTGTAAAACCAGAGGCCTGTGATACATGGAGTGGGAGGCCTCGTCTGACTCTCAGATAGCCAAGACTAGAGGCAGTGGAAGACAATGCAAAATCGATGGTCTGTGGTCAAACAGCCCAACAAAAGCCAGTCACCAACCCTGACATGATTCAACATATAAAGCTTATGCAGGTATAAAGGCTAGGGAGTGCGGACATACAGAAGCATGTGCATTAATGTCCCGAATGAGCTGAAGCCAGCTGGCCAGTAAGGCTCACAGAATCTGTGAGCTCAGAGTTCATTTAAACTCTGTGTCATTATATAAGAGGAAGAACAATTGAGGAAGTTACCCAATGTCAGCCTCTGACATCCACTAAATACACACACACACACACAGAGAGAGAGAGACAGACAGACAACATACACACAACACATATTCATATACACATGTCCACACCTGAGTATACACACACAGAGACAACACAGAGAGAGAGACACATACACACACACACCACACCACACACACATACATACACAGACAGAACAAACACATACGACATACACAACATACATTCACACACACACACACATCCATGCACTCCATACACACACATACTCAGACCAATTAAGACCTATTAAAACTGAAAACTAATGAAACACCCTACAACACCAGGTCTGTGCCTCAGCATCCAAGCAGAGTTCTGGATTTCTGAGTTCATCAACCTTTGTCCTCACCCATCTCAAAATTATAAAAATTATAGTGACCGCTACCTTTCTATAGAAACTGACCGCAGAACTGCTACTTCTAAGTGTCCTAGGTGGATGGTGTTATGTGTACGTCAACACAGGCATCATAAAATTTAAAAAGCACACACGTGAGGAAAGGGCATAGAAAATAAATCCACCTGCTAGGACCCAAACGCATGTTGGAATTGCTCTGAGTATAAAATATTAACCTTATTGCCGACTTTTATTTTAATAAGAATCTCTTGGACTAAATAATAGGAACCAAATACAGCAATATAGTTTCCAACAGTGCTGTGGGCACCCTCCTGGGACTATGGGGGGGGACTCGGCGAGTGACACTTGTACAGGTTTAAATTTGAAATTGCATTTAATTTGTGTGTCCTATTACTTAGCTGAAAACACGCACCTCGGAGGCAAATGCAGACAGAAATGGGCATCAAGCTAAAAATATTTGAGAGGCAATAATTTGCCTTAATGGCATCCACACCTAGATGGGGAAAGTAATGAAGTCTCTCAAGGGAGCTGTTTCTTTGGCTTAATTTGTTTTCACGCTGTTAGCGAGTTGTCAACCTCAGAACTTTGCTGAGCAACTGCTCATGAACCTGTCTTT